>NC_041386.1:727601186-727608125 GCF_002162155.2 Triticum dicoccoides
GTGGTGGTGTGGTGGGGAGACGGGGAGGCGGTGTGTGTGATGTGGTCGTCGGTGAAGAGAGGGAGAAAAACACACACACACACACACACACAGAAGGCGGGGTGGGTGGGGTGGGGCACGGCCATTAGTTATGTCAAATGTTTGCCGTCTGCCCCACATTTGACGTCTGCCTTTTTGCTCTTTACCATCTTCTGCTAGCAGACGACAAAGAGGGGGGCCGTTAGGTTTTTTTTGAGCAGCTCGTTAGTGGGGCCCACATCCCTCTTTGCCGTCAGCTAGCTGATGGCAAACCTCCTTTGGCGTCAAAGAACTGGATGATGGCAAATCCCTTGATTCCATTAGTGATGGTAGGTGAGATAGCTAACAATGAAAGCGCGGATGCGGATGCCAGATGAAATCGTTGTGCTAGAGGCGGGGCCAACAACAAAAGGATAAGGGTTCAAGTGCGCTAATGTATCTAAAATGTCCTGATTTTTCGCACAAATCTGAATAAAACTAAGCGAGGAGTATACAAAGCCGTGGGTTCAGCACATAGAATCGCCCCCACGTTGTGCTAATTCTGTGGGACAGGGAAGCATGGTTCCTGGCGACGATTTTGTCATGGTTCCGTCATGTGAGTATTGTACTAAATTTCTTGCGGGGATGTAATTAAGATGGTTCAGTGGGAAAATAAATGTGGGCTTATTCGATTGAGATACTATGAATGCCCATAGCTACGAAGTGCTCTTCTTTACAGAAGCCAAACTCACAAATAATTCACAAATCTGTTTCTGCTCACTTTGACTCTTGAACACAGAGATTGAACGTACTTATTAAGATATTGACATAGTAACCTTTACATAGCTTGCACCGATCAATTCTAATCCACAACATTCATCCCGAAAACTATTATTTTCATGACTGAAGATAAATTCGAAATTTCAAATAGTTTTGCGAGTCTAGTTAGGTGGCCAGGATGCATAAGTATAAGAACTACAAACGAGGCATCCAGGTCAAGCTTTACAATAACACTTTCGAGGAAGAAAATTAGCAACTCTAGGCAAAATCACGGTACCAAATTTACTTGGGTATTCCTTTGTTTGATTCAGGATGGTAAACCTTTCGTAGAACTAAAAATCTTGTTTCAGGGCTTAGTGACGAGAAAGATTCAACCTTTGATCCACTCGATCATTGTGGATGCTCAGGAAACCGTTAAGATGAGGTTGTATGTTCATGGTAATGAGGAAACTAGACTCTGTCACTCATGAGCTTCGGCATGGCTCTTCTTCAATCGGATTAAGCCTACTCACAACTTAGAAGAGTTCTCAATATCTAATCTAAATTTGAGTGTTTTAGAACTCTACTATGTGTTCTTGTATGCCATCACAATTTGGTTTGTGATATGAACATTTATCCCTCGTGTACATGTTTAGAAAACTCACATGAAATTTATGTCCATTAATTGTGCACAACCACCATGGCTAAGATTTTTTATATCACTTTGATGCAATGTGCCTCTCTTCGTGGTTCACTAGTCAATTTAGCACCTTCCCCTCCATTATCGGTTGTAAGTAGAAACAATGCAAGAAAATTCCAATTCATCCATGTCATTGGCAGGCCGTCAAACGTGTTTTCTTCAGTGTTGAGACTCATCGAGGTACATCACCTTAATCTGATACGGTGACTAACAATAAATGTGTTACAAGAAGGAATAAAAATGAAAAGGAGGTGAGAATGGGAAACATCATGAAGTGAAGCGAATTAAGGGTCAGTAGCCAATCAAGAAATAGTAAGGCCACTTCCAATGCATCGGTTCTAAGATGAGGTGCTAAATGCATTAAAAAGTTTGGCAACTAAAGCCCCTAATGCATAGATGCTTAACTATTTAATGATTTACTACTAAAGTCCTTCATGCATTGGTGGGCTTCTTTCATTTAATATTTTGCATAGGTTCGCGCACTTGGCATTGTTTGTTCCTGGGTCACCAAAAAAATCACTCTCCTCTTAATTACCTTGCCAAATCAGATTTTTCACCTACATGGCAGTCATAGCACCTGTACACGGTGGAGCATTGGAGAGGCCTAATACGCGTGGAGATGTTTCGCCCGCCGCACCATGCCACCTCAGACAACCATGTTGTCTTGATGTTTGCATTGACTTGCTCTCACAAGCTTTGTCGTAATGGCAGGCACACTAGTAGAAAACAAGGCTTTGGTTCGGGCCTGACCAGCCCATTAGTCCTGGTTCTTCACACAACGGGACTCATGGGGGCATTAGACCCGGTTCATAAGCCCGGGGGGCTGGCCGGGGCCTCGCGGGCATTGGTCCCGGTTCGTCTGGAACATTTGGCCCGGTTCTAGGCACGAACCGGGACCAATGGGCCGCGCTCCTGGCCCACAGCCATTGGTACCGGTTCGTTCCTAGAACCAGTACATAAGGGTTTCTTTAGTCCCGGAAGATGGTAGATACACCGATGGCTTCGAATTAACTTATCAGGAGAAAATTCATCTGACTGCATTTTGCACTGATCTTGAGAATTACAATATCTACAATCGAACTCCTCAACATTATGGTCAATAAGTGCCACTAGTGCACGTGTTGAACTACGGTAACTACCATGGAGATACCCTGGTAAGCTTTTTTACTATTACGACATCCGAGTATCTTTTGCATACTTTTAAAACTAGTACATCATTGCTAACTACGAAGTTATTACTATGTTTTTCAACAGATAATCCCGAATGATTGTGTGCCTCATCTGATGTATCAGCACGATCGCCTTGATGTTTTGAACATACAACCAGGTCGTCCTACGAATCTCAACTGTCCATACCGGATTTCTAAAAGAAGTGGAGACATGACAATAAAAGAATGGAAAAAATGTATGGACAGTCGTAAGGAGGTTCTTGGAAGCAAATGAAAGTGAAGCGCAAGAATTGGAGACAGGATGATCTCCATTCTCCATAATGGAGAGTCAGGGTCTATATTGTTTTATGCTATTTTACCTTAAAGAGGGTATTTAGGTCCTACCTAATACTGATGATCATGTGCTAAGAATAATTAAGTAGGGTTGGTTCGATGACTATGAGGATGATGATCGTATCACTTGCTATTAATAACGAGTAGAAGTTGTATGATGATTAATTAGTAGGACTTGTTATTATATATGATGATGCATGATGTGAGCATGAAGAGTTATTATATATCAGCGGGTGAAATGAACATGGATTGGATTGAAGTGAAGGCAACATGCATGTGGTGCATGTCGAAAGTAGTACAATCCAAACTTGATCAAGTTAGGATTAGTATTACTTTCGACATGCACCACATGTTGCCTTCACTTGAATCTAAGCCATGTTAACGTTAGGCGTAGCAGTAGCGTTGGTAAACCAAGCACGGAGATATATAAGAGATGACACTTCTCTCTATTAGCTAGCTAATAACAACCTTAATTAACCCCTAAAACCCCTAAACCAACTCCTTTAAAAAAAAACCTCAGCTCCAGCCAGCTGCTGACGCGTGGATGCTTTTTGGTTCCGGTTGGTGTCACCAACCGGGACCAAAGGGCCCCCTGCCTGGGCTCGCCGCAGCGGCCATGTGGAGGCCCATCTGTCCTGGTTCGTGTAACAACCGGGACTAAAGGCCAAGGGCATTAGTAACGACCTTTTAGTCCCGGTTCCTACACCGGGACAGAAGGCCCTTACGAACCGGGACAAATGGCCCTTTTTCTACTAGTGGCATGTCTTCATCTCATTCCTCTTTTTGAAGGCAACGGCTATAACTCTGGCCTACGGCGAATGCACCTGTCAAGGATGATACATCGTGAAGTGGTGGTGGAAGGCTTCACCTTACGCAAGTCACACAGTCATGCGATGCTGTTATACGTGTTGCCGCCTGTCTTGATTTATATGCATTTTTTTACAAAGTTTCATACGCATACGTTTGAAATGTTCTACGGTTCTCTGGGACGAAGGACAAGATGGCTAAGAATGTTATATACCCCTACGTATCATGGGCTAGATTTAATTAGTATTCCTTACGACCTAGGTGGAGTACCAGAGAACCATATAACTTCAATTAGAAGATGAAGCTGATTGAGGTGGCTCACTGAGCATTGTAAGTTCGAGATATCTCTTAGGCCCAATAAGACTCATAACCGAGTCAGGGAAAACCCCAATCTCAAAGAGTTTCAGTGTCCCTTACATTTTAATAACTTGCATCTGCAGATTGGTTGTTGTTTGGCTTTACATTTCCTTCTCCTTTTATATCCTTTGTACTCCCTTAATTTTTATATACAAGGCCACAAACTCAAATTACAGGTACCAAGATAAAAATATGTGTGCTTTACAAGTCAATTTATTTTCTCGTTTATCGGGTTAATTAATAGGGTACATGCACATTAGAAGAAATTGAGTGGTCGTGAGAGAGGAAGTAGATGAGTTTGTCATTATCATCCACTACATGCACGCTAGTAATTAAGCCATGGGTTACTAGTACGAGGAAACATCATTAATATTTGTCTCGATTATTGTTGGTGAACTTGTATAGATGCAAAATGTATTTTTTATAGTGGCCTTGTATACAAAAATGGAGTACTTTTCTTGAAATTGATGATGTTCTCTAGGTGAAAACTATGAAGGTCTCTAATGTTTCCTTGTGTAACCGTGCATGACATTAAAAACATTGCATGAGTGCTGCACGGTGGCTAGGTGGTGGATAAGGACGTGGAGGTGGGATCCAAAATGGTTTCTTGAGCACTAGCGGACATATAAAAGGCCTGACTGACACGTTGCACATATGATACACTGCTGGTGAATGGTGATGCCTCACCTTAGACATATCGGCGTTAGTAATAAGCCGTTCAGAAGTAGTGTGTCCAGGTGCACAAAATCCCGTTAACGAGGTACGTCTTGCCTCCATGACCATGAGTGTCATCAAAGCTCACCATCCCCCTCTCATAATCTGGTCGTTTGCAAAAAGAGTGCAAGAAGAAAGAAAATGTACAGGAGGTGGGAATGAGAGACCTCGGGAAGAGGATCAATGCTGGGGAGCATGTCAACAGCCGAAGTTTCATCCCGGGCTGCTTCACCGCCACACCACACCATCCTGGGATGCTTCAAAGCCAACCCATGTCTGTGTCCACTTGACAATAACAGGGATTGGTTTCGATGCCATCATTCCATGGCAGTGATGAACATGCTGTACTTGTTGCGCCATTGTCGATGAAGCCACTCTCATGGGACGAGGACACGGAGGCGAGGTAGTCAGAGAGGAGCAGCACCAGCTCCCGGACCAGGTGCTAAAGTGTTGGCTGAAGCGTATGCAGGATGACGTCGCAGGATGTATCGCGGGCCACTTCACAGAGGCAAGCAACACGTATCGCCTTGCTCTCCTCACAGTTCACCGCGAGCTCCCTCGCCGCTAGAGCCGCCAGGCTGCTGCATTGTCAGGAACACCCACGCAGACACCGTCGCCTTATCGTCATGTTCCCAGACCTCGCGACCACGACAAGACAGGCTGCCGGAGAGACGTTCTCAATTCCCTTTCGGCACTGCTGCCTTGTTTGCTCCAATCGTGTCTGGCATCGAGACTTCAACCTTCTGTTCGATAAAATGCCTGTAAGCAGCAGTATGCCCCCTCAGATATTTCCCTCTTTAAGCTCTGGCACACACAACAAACACTATAAGCCTGCGATTTCTGATCTGCACACTTGAATTCCTTGTTCTGTCGGATCAGTAAGCCTAATCCTGGAAGGTTTGTTTTAGATAAGAGGATATTGCTCGGCCTTAGAATAAGCCCTTACATTTTAATGTTTACAAGGCAAACGAATATGGCTAAATGCCTAGCAAGCGATAGGAAAGCAAGTTTGATACAACTGACCCACAGAGCGCAGAACCGAATTGCAGATATGTGGCGCCGACATGATGAAAACTCGAAGACGAAGAAGTAGCGCCCAAGGACGAAAGCCAGTCTAGCTTGCAGTATGTGTCCTTGATGCCGCACAGAGTTGGGTACACTTGGCGCCAAGGATGGTGATGAGGGTTTCAAGCCGCACACGATCCCGTCTTCTCCCCAGATCTCTCCACGATGCTCTAAAGGTCTTTGTTGTGTTTAAAGGCAATAAATAGCGCTTTATTGTGTGCGTTCGACAATGCTCAAGACATGACACCAACTACTAACAAGGCCACTCTAGCATCCTCCCCGTCGTATTGCTAATAACATGGAAGAGATTGGCTAAGCCAAACGGGTTCCAATCACGACCTGTCGCCTTCTGGATGACTACCGGTGTGAACCACTGTCATGTGTTTGATTTATATCTCCAACGAGTAGCATGTTTACTATAGTTAGTTCAGAACATGGGAATATTCGGTTCATAATTATCTTCTAATTTTGTCTAGCTGACTCACTCCAACATCATGTCGATTTCCATCATGTCAATTTCCATAGATTTTGGTTCAAGGAAATGTTACATATAACTACTATGCTTCACAAAAAGAGGAGATTATTTTACATGGTAAGTGCAAGTAGTTTAGAGGTTAATTTTCTACTTCCTCTTGTCCTTTTTGGCACTAACTAGGTACAAGATTTTTTTTAGCTGTGCCTAAGAAAATGAATCACAAGGAGCATCATCCACTAATTTGGTTGCGCATCCATTATGACAAGGTGTTTGACGCAATGAATTTTAATGATAATTAAGGATAAAAATCATAATTGTTTCTTATGTGAATTGTTTGCCCTGCAGGATTGAGTGCTTCCCAATAACTTATTCCTCGTTGGTTTCATTCAAAAAAAAATTATCATCCAATCAAACGTCACGGACAGAATGCTTGGTTCTCTACGATGCAATCAAACAACTTCCATATAAATTCAACTGGCATTACATTACATCCTTGCAATGTCATATTCATGTGTATTTTGAATGGTGCGAACAAATAATTCAACTCCCTGCCTCTCTCTCTC
>NC_041386.1:727608342-727622917 GCF_002162155.2 Triticum dicoccoides
ATTGTCCAATCACATGCACGGACGATGGATAAGACCTTTCCGACTAAAAATATGTCGTCAAATTAATATGAGATAAATGTTCTCGCCAACCAGACCTGCACCACTAACAATTTATGCACCACCACTTTCTTGCTACACTATCTCCATGCTCTAAGGTCACGGAAGTTCAAGACCTCTCATACACCCTCTATTAGGAAAATAACTCCATAAAACTGGGAAAAGGCACTACTAGAAAAAAACCATGTTTGTGGCGCACCTGTTTTAGCTATTAATGGCGCACTATAGGTGTGCCACTATTATCACGCCATTAGTAATTTTTAGTAATGGCGCACATTTGGTGCGCCATTACTATCTAGTAATGGCACACCATAGGTGCGCCATTACCATGCCTAGAAGTGTGTCATTACTAAGTCAGATAGTAACAATTACAATGCCTAGAAGTGCGCCATTACTAACAATTTTTTTTCAGAATTTTTTTTTCAAATTCTTTTTTCCAATAATTTTTTTTCGTTTTTTTCTTAATCTCGGGTCACTATGGCTTAATCTCAAGTCAAATCACACTCCGTGGTCAAACTTTCCGAAAGGTCACCCATCCTCACACTACTCCAGCCCGAGCACGCTTACCTTCTCAATTCTATCCAACCCCAGCACCAGCTCACTTCACAGGCACTTGTTGATATATCTATCATATCAATCCTATTAAACCTTGTTGATGTCTAGGACTTTGTTCATGTTCATGAGTGTGATAAAAATTTTAAAAAATATTTCAAACTTCCCGGTCATATTACGTATCATATTTTGAACATTTTTTCCAAAAAAAGTTCGAAACCAACTTTTTTTCTGTTACTAGTGGCGCACCTAGCAAATGGTGCGCCATTACAAAGTTTGATATTTTTTGAATTTTTTTGCATCCAGATCTTAAAAGCATATTTGTAAGTTTTCGAACATTTACCCCCTGTTGAATTCGGATGTAACTTTTCGAGTAGATGATTTTTCTTATAAAAAACTTTTTAATCCGAGTTTGTATGCAAAAGTTATGCCCATTTTACTAAATTCGAGAGAGATTTTGCAAATAAATTCAAAATTCATATTTGTAAATTCTCCCCACAACTAGACCGCATATCACATTGGAAACTTATTTTTTTGACATTTCCATCATTTTCTTTTATTTTTTTAAAACTGAAAAGGCGGTTCACGGGGGGAGGGGGTTGTGCATTTGGTGAAATAGTAATGGCACACCTTCGCAAAGTGCGCCATTACTATGTGTATGACTTGGTCAAACCTTGTTCAATGTTAGTAATGGCGGACTTTGTATATGTGCGCCATTACTAAGTTTGACATAATAATGGCGCACCTATGCAAAGTACGCCATTACTAAGTTTGACCAAGGTTTGACCAAGTCATACACATAGTAATAGCGCACTTTGTAAAGGTGCGCCATTACTATGTCAACTAGTAATGGTGCACCTGTACAAAGTGCGCCATTACTATGTGTATGACTGGGTCAAACCTTGGTCAAACTTAGTAATGGCGCACTTTTTCACCTGATGCGCCATTACTGTTTTGTTACTAATGGCATACCTATACATGGTGCGCCATTACTATTTAGTAATGACGCACCACATGTATAGTGCGTCATTAATGTCCATATTATCTATAGCCATTTTTCTACTAGTGAGGAAGAGGTAGATTAGTTTGAGAATAGTAGATGTTGGGAAGGGAACACTTCGTAATCACTGACGACATGGTGATGAACATTATGTTTCTCTAACACAAAACCATGCCCATATGACCGTTACAAACACACTCAATACCATGCCCATATGACCGTTACAAACACACTCGAGAAACTAGTAATGTGCCGTGACTTGTCGGCCTTTGCCGAATCAGAGTATTAGAGTATTAGAGCATCTACAACCACTATGCACAAATCTGTGGCGTCCTGTCTGAACACGCCCAGACATCCCCATATTCTGCGCATATATACCTTGGATATGAGGATTTGCTGATAGCCTGAACATATGTGGACAAAGTAGGGGTTTAGGTTGGGTGTTTTTTGTACTTCTCCCTTTTCGTCCTGGCAGTTATTGAGCTGTCCAGAACGTTTGGGGAGGCTATGAGTGGTCCCGTGGTATATGCTCGTAGAAATATTTATTCTGTTCTTGAGTGTCATGTTAATTTTGTGTCGAAGATCAAATTTAAGTCCATGCCATGTGTCGAGGCAACGAAACTGACAATGAGTACTAGGAGTAAGAACGAGGGTTGATACTAGCTATGGCACAGGTGTAACACCCGGATTTTACAAGTTGAGGCGCCTCGAGGAGATGTAAAAGCCATACGTCTCAAGCCCTAAGGCAGTTTTTCTCCGGCGTCTGGATTACTGGAGGGCTGCGAGCCCTTGTCTTAGCACTAGGGGCGGGTTATATGGAGTGTGTTAAACCCCATTAATGCCACGTTATAAGTGAGATGCCACTCATTGTCCCGGACGAACGCCAACACAGGCCATCTCCGAGTCCAAGTTTATGAGATTCACGCCTTGGAGCCTAGCAGAATGGCCAAGTTAGTCCATCGAGCCCATCCAATTGCGGGCCTCAAGTTTACTTAAGTCAGATTTTGATTATCTGCCCAAGTGGACAGGGAACTTCCAAAGGTATTCATGTGATGGTGATTGAGTGTCGTTCGAATCCTAGAGGCGTTGATATCTGAGAACCCATCGCGTTGTCTATGTCAAGAGATGGTCTGTGCGGATGGTCATTGTTTTAATTGATTGATCATTTTTTTTGATTGTCAAAGTTTTTCTTTTCCCTTTTTCCTTTGGCAAGGCATAGCTTTAGTCCTGCATAATTTTGCCGTTTGTCCATATGATTCTTTTTTATTTGCATTGGTGTTGGATCTGTGCATCCTAGTTGATCAAAGGTCGCCGGCGTGCTTATTGGGTTTGTATCCACTTGATGCTTCACGTTGAGTGAATAAAATCGACCATTCGTCGACAGAATGATTTAGATAACATGCCATTTAAAATGTATTCTGACACCATAATTTGTCGGTGTACAGCCTGTGAATTGTACTAACCGAACTATATATGGGTTTCTGTTAATAGATTAGAAATAGGTGGACGCACAATACTCTTTTGTCTGAAAAGAAAAAAAAGGAAATCTATGCTAGAACAAAGACAAGTCAAACAAGGGCCTCTCTTAGTTTTATTCGTAGGATTTTGTGCGGGTTACTCTTTAGACCTTCTGGGGGACATGAACTAATTATGAACTTATATCGGTGGGTCGTTTAGTTTTTAGCATTTAATGTCATCTGAATTTTCATTACATATTCTTCTACTCTATATTTTTACGAGATATCTTAAACCTGTTTGAAATATTTATTTTTCCCTGCACGAAACGAGATAAAACTTCCGCACAAGCTATATCATATAGGATACGAGTGGTGCATGACACTACCATCTTACACTTTTTAAATTTGGTGAATTAAGGAGGCTCTAAACTAACGACATCACTGATTTTTTGACCCCCACTGTTTTATAGAGAATTTCTTCTTAAGAAAAGGAAGGATGAGTCCACAACCAAGCAGGTGAAATAAAAAAAAACAATTTTCCGCTCCATCACCTAGTCTGCCTATGCTACACGTGCGATGGATGTTTCCCTTCTTTATGTTCCCTACAAGACAGGGATAACGAGCACATATGAGCTCTCGCTCAGATTATGACTTTCTTTCTTTATGCCATTTCTTCCTTTCTGAGTAAAAATATCTCAGGAAATTAGTAGGAGATAAATGTTCTCAACAACCACTCTATGGTCGAGTACTTAGGAGTCACCAAGGCTAAACATCCCTGATGCACACGCCGTTAGCGAAAAACAATACAAGAAAGAAACAAAACGGGTTTAGCATGAGGATAGGAGACGTTGGGAAAAAAGAGCTTAGCATGACCAGAACAGTATGTTTTGTTTGAGCGAAGATGGTGGTGAACCGTATGACGAAAACATTCAACGAAGCTTGATCCGCCCGGTCCCGCTATCCCGAGCATCCATACACATAGGGACGTGTGCAACATATTTCCGCAAGGATCACGTGGGTCGTTAATCTAGCTTGGGTTTACACGGGTTTGTGAACGTGATCCAGCCTACTCCCTACTAGGGATATTTTTTCCAGGACTCTGTTGCTTGTCGAGATAAGGACAGATTCACGTGGGCATCTCCAAGGGACACAGGGAGACCCCCCTTACCGCCTGTGAATCTATACCAATCCAGTCTTTGCGTAACGCTCTGCGGCGGTGGCAGCGGTTTCACTTGAGTTCGACCATGGAGAAGGAACGGAGCTGAGTCGCTGAATCAGTTGCCCGATAGGGAGGACGAGGAGAAACATCATATCGTCTCGGTCTGCTTCTTGCGCCGCCTGACATGTGAATCTAGCAGAGGAAACAAGCTCCACGATAGAACTGCCTCGTGCGCCTGACATGAAGTATGTTCGTCTATGATGATTAGATGATCAGCAGCGACGATGGATCTGTATCCGAGGAAAAGTGGCAGAGCAGGGGAGCCGACTAGTACAATTTTGTTGCTACAAAAGTTAGAGAGCAGCACCCCGCCCCGATTCATAAAATATCTGTGCAGCAACGATACTCTGTGGTCATCCGGTGGAGCGGGGCAGGCGCGGGCGTGCTAGCTCTCCATGGGAATGGCACCCTCGGACCTCATCCATAGAACTGTGGTATGAGAACGAACAAGGTGTTGTGATGGGGGAGGAGATGCTCAGAGTTATGGACGTGTGTCTGTATGGTAGTGGCACAAATGAACAAACCTACGCAGAGCCTACGCTCGACAAGAACCTGCATTCGAGACTACTACACTGTGCACGGTAACACATGTCTTCGCATAAACTATCCTAACTGACGTGCATCTCAAGGTTCAGCGCTCCGAACCAAGCGCCAGGATAACATCGACCTAGGTCCGCAAGCTTTATAAATAACCTGGAAGCCGAGCTCGATTGGCCGTGGACGAGGCCTTATCTCATGATCTGAGCTCGTTTGGCACGCCTTGATTTCCGGGAGACTGTGAGTACAACGGATAAGTCCATCTCCAATGGCTGTCGAGCCATGTGACCTTCTGCCACTAGATATCATGACAAAAGATCCTCGACCATCGACCCCTTGATCCTCGTCCCTCGGCCCTCGACCCCTCAGCGATGAGGATTAAAAGCCAAGTTTTGAAACCTCAAACAACCAAACTGACAAAAAAACAGGGCGTAGAAAGAGAAAAGGAAGACAAAATATTACATACTGAGAGGTTGTGCAACTAGGATGATTTTCTGTACCTGCCTTTTTAATGAATTGGAGACGATGATGGCGAAGAAGGCGAAAGACACCAATGGCTTTCGAGTTCTTCACCATCATCCTCTCAAATTCGTTAAAATAGTTGTTACAGGATATCATCCTAGTTGCACAATCTCTCACTACGTATTGTTTCGTCTTTGGTTTCTCTTTCTACGCTTTGATTTTTTGTCATGAGTCAGTTTGGGTGTTTCACGTTTCAACACTTGGCTTTTAATCCTCAGTGATCATCGACCCCTCGATCCTCGACCCTCGACCAACGACCCCTAGACCCTCGACCCCTCGCCCCATGATCCTCGAATCTCTGCCCCGACCCTCGACCCCTTGGCGACGGGCGATCCTCTACCCGGCTGCGTCGGCGTCGACGCATCCCTAACCTCGACCCGGTTCCGTCAGCACCGACGCACCCCTAACCTCCTCATATTCTTATTCCTCCTCCTCCTCATCTTCTTCTTCTTCTTCTTCTTCTTCTTCTTCTTCTTCCTCTTCTTCTTCTTCTTCTTCTTCTTCTTCTTCTTCTTCCTTTTCTTCTTCTTCTTATTTTCTTTTTCTTTTTCATCTTTCTTCTTTCTTCTTAACTAAACCTAAATTAAACTAAATATAAACCTAAACCTAAAATACAGAAAAAACCTAAACTAAACATAAACTAAACCTAAACTACACTAACTAAACCTAAAAACAGGAAAAAAAACCTAAACTGAGCCTAAACTCCTCCTCTTCTTCTTCTTCTTCTTCTTTCCTTCTCCTCCTCCTCCTCCTCTTCTTCTTATTCTTCTTCTTCTTCGTCCTCCTCTTATAATTCTTCTTCTTCTTCGTCCTCTTCTTCTAATTATTCTTAGAATACGATGAACCTTTCTTAAAGAGCAGATTTTTTTTCAAGTGGATGAACAATTTTCTATAAATCTATAAACCTCTTTTGATTTCACATTTTTAGTTCTTAAGGAATTGAAAAACTGGGCGGTTTTTTCCGACCAGATTAACACCCAAAAAGGAGAAAAAAAATTAGGCTGCTAGTGAGCGGCCGAACCAGCGAAGCGAGCGACCAAACTCAGCAATAGTTAACGGGTTTTTTTCGAGCAAGTGAGCACCCAACTCGTCAATGGGCGCCTGCAACACTGACAAGGAGCTCCTCCTATGAAGTTCTTATAGCGCCATTTCCTACTATTTTATAAGGGTATTTCTAACCGATCCCCTATAACCCCTAGCCGATAGCCAATCCGCTGTTAGCGGAGTATATTTATACTCAGGACCTAAAAGTTTCCCTACTTTTGCTCCATCATTTGGCGGCCGAGTAAAATGGTACACCCTCTCTCTCGCATCTACCATGTCGCTGCATCTTTGCTGGCGTGCTCACCACGGCCCCCTGGCCCCGCCTCTACCTCATTCCAGCCCTTCCCCTCCGCCACCGTTTTGTCTGTCGGCCAGCATGTTCGGCCCCAGTCACCGTCATCGGAATCAAGGTGAAATGCCTTCACCGTCGCCATTGTTGATTCGTCTGATTTCTATGGATTTTGTTCATTTTCTAGCGGCCACTTCATCTCCTTGCTTGCGCAGTGCTGCAGGTCACCCGCCACTCGCTGGTTCGGTCTAAACCATGCCGGCCAGCTTGTGCACCACCACCACACTCCCAAATGTTAGAAGAATTGCCTATGTGAGTTTATTTTGTTTGTTTCTCTTTGAACGGAACCGTTTGGACTATAGATGAAGAGGTTGACGCAGATAGCGTTGGAGGACTCGTCATCATCCAAAAAGTAAGAAGACGACGATGACTTTGCCACCCTTTTACAATGATTTTCAATGATGATGTTCAGCGGCTGAGGAGAGGATCACAATTTGGCCGCACACACATCAACCGTGATAGAGTGGAAGGCCATGCCAAGATCATGAGGGATTACTTTGGTCCACACAAGTTATTCTCTGACCATTGCAAAAGCCATTGAGAGATATCATGACTGGTTCAGGCCCCGAAGAAATGCATGTGGAGAGATCAGTGAAAGACCTCTGATGAGATACATTTGCGGTTGTTCGAGTCTTGGCATATGTGTGTTCTACCGGTACAGTTGATGACTATGTACGCATTGACGAAGACACAATCTGAGAGGTTGTTCGAAGGTTCACCAAAGTAGTGATAGCTATCTTTGGCCCGGAGTACTTGAGAGCACCAACCGAGGAATACACCAAGAGGCTGATGACTGAGAGTGAACCAAGTGGATGGCCAGGGAAGCTTGGATCCCTTGACTGTATGCACTGGACATGGAAGAATCATCCTGCAGAGTGGAAGGGTTAGTACCAAGGCCATTGCAACGATCCAACAATCATTCTTCAGGCAGTTGCATTGAAGAATCTTTGGATATGGCATTCATTCTTTGGTCTGCCTGGCTCTCACAGTCACATGAATGTGCTATCGAGATCACCTTTGTTTTCCAGGCTTAAAAAGGTGAAGCTACCACTTGCGACTACCCAGTCAACGGGTACAACAACTCAATTGGTTACTACCTTGCGGATTGCATCTATCCATCATAGGCCACCTCGGTCAAAACAATTCCATGTCCAAAAGGTAACAAAAACACTCACTTTTCCCAATGTCAAGAAGGTGAAAGGGAAGGTATGGAGCGAGCCTTCGGCGTGCTCCAGAAGCGCTTTGCAATTGTTCGTGACCCTACCGAGTACTGTGACTCCAAGGTTCTATGGAAAATAATGACTTGTTGCATCATATTGCACAACATGATCTCTGAAGACGAGAGAGATATGCCTGAGAACTTTTGGTATATCACCAACAGATGATCCCTTGTGCGCCTTCACGGATCCCTAGTCACGATTCTAACTAGCCAAGTATGAAAGGTGGAGCTTGATAGCACCGCTGGCTAGGGTGTTGGCTCTTTCCTTCATTGTTTCTTCTCACAACCTCCCTGTTTGTTTTGCCCATGTCAAAACTTTCGATCTCAGCACTATGAAAAAGAATGCTATGCCTAACATCGTGTACTACGCTGCAAGACCCATAGCGGTGGTGTATGTGTTCCAGCTCGCTGCTCTTCGCCTCATCTGATAGTTGGGTATCCTCCGATCCAAGGATCAGCTCACCTTGAAAAGCAGCAGAGTCAGTATGTATATCAAACTAAAAATGGACGAGTTTCGCCATAAGTTCAAACCCCAACATTTGCTCAAACACTTAGATGCTTGGTTATGAAAACAACATCAAGCTTAGAAATGGTTTTGCCAGTCTAGTTATTCTTGGGCACAACTAAAATTAGCTATAGACGACTCTTCTTATTAATTAAGCTTTCATATCAAGCTATTGAGCAAGGGTATGAGCACCTAGAAGAAAACTCTAAAGGTAGAAATGTCTCATTTTGATAGTGTCGATGGACTTCCACCCTTATCAACCTTCGTACCATATGCGACGCGAACCTTCATCATTCGTATCATTTGATGGCAACATGCTCTTGTCATACTTCCTTGTTTTGCACGCATGGTCTTCACTTGCATGGCTACTCAAGCAAAGACTATGCATGCTAGCCCAGAAGCTAGCGGTCTCGAAGAAAGTTTTTGTCATAATACATAATGATTTCAATTTGGCGGTGCTTCTCAGTACTCGTTCTAGAGCTACGGGTAAAAAACCTAGGTCTGACCCAAGCAATGGTAGTGTCTTTTCATCTTTATCTTCTTTAAGGCATTGCTCGGATTTTCTCAGATATAATCTTAAGGGTAAAACACAGGATCTGACCATCGGTGCATGTATATGGTGATGATGGTGATTGAGTGGTGTTCCAATCCTTGAGGCGTTGATGCCGGAGAACCCATCGCGTTGTCTATGTCATGATGGTCGGTGGGGATGGTCGTTATCTTAATTGATCGATCATTGTTTTGATCGCTTCAAAGTTTTTCTTTTCCCTTTTTTCCACGGCTAGGCATAGCTTTAGTGTTGTATAATTTTGGTATTTGTTCATATGATTCTTTTTTGTGTGCATTCGTGTTAGATCTGTGCATCCTAGTTGATCAAACATTGTCGGCGTGCTTATTGGGTTTGTATCCACTTGATGCTTCACGTTGAGTTAATAAAATCCACCATTCGTCGACAAAACAATTTAGATAACATGCCATTTAAAATGTATTATGAGGCCGTAATTTGTCAGTCTACTGCTTGTTTGAGTTGTAACCGTTGAATTGTACTAACCGTACAATTTACAACAAGTCGGTGATCTCCCTCAGCAAGAACCAAGTGGTCCACGTTTGCAACAAGCACATTGATCTATGTTGTCACATCATTCGT
The DNA here is from genome assembly GCF_002162155.2 of Triticum dicoccoides. NCBI lineage: Eukaryota > Viridiplantae > Streptophyta > Magnoliopsida > Poales > Poaceae > Triticum > Triticum dicoccoides. Next base: position 727,617,951 of record NC_041386.1, read on the forward strand.
GATTGCATCGAGAAGGGTAAGCTTGACGTGGATTCCATCGGGAATGGTGGGCAGAACGCCGACATCCTGACTAAAGGCTCTTGGTCGTGTTCGGTTCTAGGAACTGCGCCACGAGATCGGGATAGTTGATGTCCATCCCCGGTGACATGGTTGAGGAAGAGAATATTAGGTTGAACACCGTCTCCCAGCAAGGGCAGCGCCAACAAGGCAACCCGCGTCACATTGGGTGGCCCCTGCAGGGTCCCGTGTGTTTGAGTAGACATGGGGCGGCCCGTACCGCATGCATGTGTCACAATCATGACATAGGTGATATGGTAGTTGATAATGGTACTCAACCACTCCATTGGTCATTTCATATGGTGGTCTTGTTTAGATAGTAGGTTAGACTAGATGTAATATTTTTCTAAGTGCTCGGTACAAAATATAATCAATGAACGCTCCAAAGTGGAGTATTGAATCCAAGGAAATATCCCACACTCGTTGCTTCCTCCCTTCTCTTGTCCTAGTCCTCCACCATTGTTCTATACCGAGGTTCCTTTGTAACACTCATTCTGGCGGCTGCCAAAGTTCGGGTTGGGCTAACATTACATACCATCAATCTTGAGATAAATGTTCTTAGCAACCACTACACCAACTACAAATTTATAGATTGCAAGCAATTCAGTAGAATCCCTTCATGAGTCATGAGTTATTCGGCAAATAAATAAGTTCACCATCAAGCGAGTGCATCGTGTCCCTGCTTCAGCCGTTGAGGGCCATCATGTTTCACTCATACACCTACTGTGAGAAAAAGATTACCAGAAAAAGATGTTAACTTATGAGCTGGACACATCAGGAAGACAACGCTTAGTACTGACGGTAGGCTCGGTATAACCGATGGACCTACGTCAAGGCCAAAATGGCCGTGGCCCGACAAGGATCTCTGTGTTTTTTCTTTAGATACTATGCATATCGGCAGCCCATAATTAAGCCTAGTCCACTAGCAGACACCACCAAAGCACCTAACCTCCTTTAAGCTTGACTCAAAGCAGGAGATTCACACGACGACAATCCTGGAGTGCTAGTTATGTGCGATAAGGAGAAGCCGAGCAGTAGCAGAAGCATTCCAGGCTGCGCAACAGTGGCCACCAGCTAGCCGGCATGATTCATCGCACAGCTAAGGGGTCACCGTCTTGCCACTGTCCATGGCACAGCCAAGGGTTCACCGCCTTGCCGTGCTAGCACAGGCTGTATATATTTGCTGATCTATTTAAATAGTTTTTGAGCACTGACTTATGTCTAATAAGGTAGCACGGCTCATTGTAATTTTGAAAAGATATGTGCAGTCGTTTTCTGTCCAACTATTTTGATGTAGCTCTGCCACTGCCTGGTACACACAGTTATCTGGGTTATATGCAGTGGCGGAGGACGAGAAAAATTTGAGGTAGGGCGGACTAAGCATAAATAGATTCAATGCAATAGCAATACTAATCCATACATACTAAAAATACACACAAATACTTATATGTGATCCTAATTCCTGAACATAGTAACATAATACTCCCTCCGGCCCAAAATACCTGTAGGAGCAATGTATAAATATGGATGTATGTAGAACTAAAATACGGCTAGATACATCCATTTCTCCGACAAATATTTTCGGACGGAGGGAGTACAATGGAACTGCAAATAAAACATACACTGCTAGATTGTAACCCATTATCTGAAAATGAAGCTAAGTTTGAAAACGTCTATCTCTCCTCTTTGTCGTTGCTAGCCCTTTGCTTTTTCTGCCATTTTTTTTCATTTTCTTTTTACCGGAACGTCGGCTTCATTGCCCACCGAGGCCAAGGCTTGCTTGCTGTTGCTGCCGTTCGCTTGGCTGTGGCCGGCCTTGCGCATAGCTCATTCTGGCCACCGCACCCGCGCATGCTTTGGCTGGCCACCAGCCTCATGCGCAGCTCCTGCTAGCAGCCACCCCCAGCGTGCTATTCCTTCTGGCCACCCAGCCGAACAGCCGAAGAATGAACAGAGGACTCGCGCGTACAGGTACGGCCTAACAAAGTGGAAGCTCTGTTCATGGTCACGGCCCAATAACACGGGGCACAACGATTTTCTTAGCTGGGTATTTGTCTCTGGTTTTGTAGCAACCGATTAAGCTACATGTAGATAAAAGATCGGAGGAAACCAATGTAGGGCCAGGGCCCAACCTCGCCCTGCCGAGAGCTCCGCTTGTGGTTATATGACATGACATGTAAGTCGAGTGACAAAAGTTAATGTTTGCACGTGAGTTAGGGCAACGTAGAAAGCATATATGAGTAAGGTTATAATATTTGAACTTCATACCATAACAAGAATATGGGAATAGTGTAAAAAACAGCCTGGTGATAGTTGTGGAGTTTGGTTACTTCAATGTAGACCGTACCGATTGAGCCATCTTCGGATGCAAATCGTCAATGCGGTGTTTGGCGGATGATCCCTTGAGCCAAGTATGAAAGGTGGAGCTCGATAGCACCGCCGGCTAGGGCGTTGGCTCTTTCCTTCGTTGTTTCTTCATCACAACATCCTTGTCTGTTTTTCCCATGTCAAACCTGTCGATCGTCAGCACAATGAAAAAGAATGCTATGCCGAATATCGTGTACTAGGCTGCAAGCCCCATAGCGGTGATTTTTGTGTCCCAGGTCGCCGCTCTTCGCCTCGTCCGACAGTTGGGTATCCTCGGACCCAAGGAACAGCTCACTATGAAGGCATCAGAGTCTATGGTGTGTAGTATGTAGATGGAATTAAAAATGGATGAGTTTCCCCATAAGTTCAAACCCCAATATTTTCTCAAAAACTTAGATGCTTGGTTATGAAAACAACTGCAAGCTTAGAAATGGGCATAAGTAAAAATAGATATAGACGAATCTTCCTTATTAAGCTTTAATATCAAGCTATTGATCCAGGATATTAGCACCTTCAAGAAAACTCTAAAGGTAGACATGTCTCATTTTGACAGTCTTGATGGCCTTCCACCCTTATTAACCTTCGTACCATGTGCGACGCCAACCTTCATCATTCGTATCCTTTGATGGCAACATGCTCTTGTCGTACTTCCATGTTGTGCACGCACGGTCTTCATTTGCATCACTACTCATGTCAAGACTATGCTAGCCGAGAAGCTAGTGGGCTGGAAGAAAGTGTTTGTCATAATACATGATGACTTCGATTTGGTGGTGCTTCTCGGTACTCGTTCTTGAGCTACGGATAAAAAACCAAGGTCTGACCCAAACAATGTTAGTGTTTTTTCGTCTTTATCTTGTTTACGGCATTGCTCGGATCTTCACAGATATAATCATAAGTATAAAACATAGGATCTGACCATGGGTGCATGTATCTGGTGATGATGGTGATTGAGTGTCGTTCCAATCCTACAGGCGTGGATATCTGAGAACCCATCGCGTTGTCTATGTCAAGAGATGGTCTGTGCGGATGGTCATTGTTTTAATTGTTCGATCATTTTTTTGATTGCTTCAAAGTTTTTCTTTTCCCTTTTTCCTTCGGCAAGGCATAGCTTTAGTCCTGCATAATTTTGTCGTTTGTCCATATGATTCTTTTTTATTTGCATTGGTGTTGGATTTGTGCATCCTAGTTGATCAAAGGTCGTCGGCATCCTTATTGGGTTTGTATCCACTTGATGCTTCGCGCTGAGTGAATAAAATCGACCATTTGTCGACAAAATGATTTAGATAACATGCCATTTAAAATGTTTTCTGACACCATAATTTGTCGGTGTACTGCCTGTGAATTGTACTAACCGAACTATATATGGGTTTCTGTTAATATATTAGAAATAGGTGGACGCACAGTACTCTTTTATCTGAAAAGGAAAAAAAAATCTATTCTAGAACAAAGACAAGTCAAACAAGGGCCTCTCTTAGTTTTATTCGTAGGATTTTGTGTGGGTTACTCTTTAGACCTTTTGGAGGACGTGAACTAATTATGAACTTATATCGGTGGGTCGTTTAGTTTTTAGCATTTATTATCATCCGAATTTTCATTACATAGTCTTCTACTCTATATTTTTACGAGATATCTTAAACCTGTTTCAAATAATTATTTTCCCTGCACGAAACGAGATAAAACTTCCGCACAAACCTGTTTTTAGCATTTCTTCTTATGAAAAAGAAGGATGAGTCCACAACCAAGCAGGTGAAATAAAAAAAACAATTTTCTGCTCCATCTCCTAATCTGCCTGTGCTACACGTGCGATGGATGTTTCCCTTCTTTATGTTCCCTACAAGAAAGGGATAACGAGCACATATGAGCTCTCGCTCAGATTATGACTTTCTTTCTTTATGACATTTCATCCTTTCTGAGTAAAAATATCTCAAGAAATTAGTAGGAGATAAATGTTCTCAACAACCACTCTATGGTTGAGTACTTAGGAGTCACCAAGGCTAAATATCCCTGATGCACACGCCGTTAGCGAAAAACAATTCAAGAAAGAAACAAAACGGGTTTAGCGTGAGGATAGGAGACATTGGGAAAAAAGAGCTTAGCATGACCAGAACAGTATGTTTTGTTTGAGCGAAGATGGTGGTGAACCGTATGACGAAAACATTCAACCGAGCTTCATCGCCCCGGTCCCGCTATCCTGAGCATCCATAAATATAGGGACGTGTGCAACATATATCCGTAAGGATCACGTGGGTCGTTAATCTAGCTTGGGTTTACACGGGTTTGGGAACGTGATCCGGCCTACTCCCTACTAGGGATATTTGTTCCAGGACTATGTTGCTTGTCCAGATAAGGACACATTCACGTGGGCATCTCGAAGGGACACAGGGACAACACCCGTAGCACCTGTGAATCTATACCAATCCTGTCTTTGCGTAACACTCTGGGGCGGTGGCAGCTCTTTCATTTGAGTTCGACCATGGGGAAGGAACGGAGCTGAGTGGCTGCATCAGTTGCCGGATAGGGAGGATGAGGAGAAACATAATGGG
>NC_041386.1:727623170-727623934 GCF_002162155.2 Triticum dicoccoides
GTGTTTGGTTCCTTGTGTAGCTACAGGCTGCATTGCATGGGGCGTCCTGGGTGAGCCTGGCCTGGCTGGGCTGCTGCAAGGACGAGCAGAGATGGGTGTTTGGTTCACTTGCACCACGAGCATGTTTTTCTGAATTTTGCTGGGCTTGGTGGAGGCTGGTGGAGGTTGAACGAGGACGACAGGGTTTGACGAGGGCGGCGACGACCGTTGGTTGAGGACGACAACGGCGGCGTTTGGTCGCGAACAGAAGAAAGATAGAAGAAAAGCGAACCAGCCAGAGCCTGCATGCGAGAAATGCGAGAAACTTGCGTCTCCCTCAGCCTGGCTGGGAAAGCCTTCCTTTTGCATCCACGGACCAGGCTCACGCGCCCATACAGCCTACCAAACCACCTTTCCTTTTGCGAGCCACATGCACCAAACACCCCCAATATCGTCTGGGTCTGCTTCTTGCGCCGCCTGGCATGTGAATCGAGCAGAGGAAACATGCTCCGTGATAGAACTGCCTCGTGCGCCTGACATGAAGTATGTTTGTCTATGTCGATTAGATGGCCGACGGCGACGGCTAGTACTATTTTGCTGCCAAAAAAATAGCGAGCAGCGCCCCACCACGAATCATTCAAAATATGTGCAGCAACGATACTCTGTTGGTGCTTACCTGTGGTCGTCCGGTGGAACGGGGCAGGCGCGGCCGCGCTGGCTCTCCATGGGAATGGCACCCTTGGACCTCATCCATGGAGCTGTGGCCTAAGACCGAACAAGGTGTT
>NC_041386.1:727623960-727627333 GCF_002162155.2 Triticum dicoccoides
TGATGGGGAGGAGTTGCTCAGAGTTACGCGCATGGGTCCACATGCTAGCGGCACAAACGAACAAACCTACGCAGACCTGCATGCGAGACTACAACACTGTGCACCGTAACACGGTCTGCCACTGTAATGGCTTCGCATAAACGGTCCTTACTGACGCACATCGAGGTTCAGCGCTCCGAGCCAAGTGCCAGGATAACGGGACCTGGGTGTGTAAGCTTTATGGGCGTGTTTGGATGGGTGCGTCGCACCTGTCTCGCACCCGAGGTGCAAAATTCGACGTGTTTGGTTTCCTGTGCGGCCCTCTCAGCCTGGCCCATCAGATGCAAAAGAGGCCCTCTCAGCCAGGCTGAGTGAAACGCGAGAATCGGGCGTATCCCGCAGCCAGGTTCGCGCATGCATCGCTCCGCCCTTTCCTTTCTCCATCTCTCACGCTTCAGATCCCATCGAGCACACAAACCCACCGCCGCGGCCGCCTTCTGATCCCCTCGTCCGCCACCGGTGCGAACTCCCTCGCCGGAGATCGAATCCGCCGGTACTCCTGCACATCCGCGTCAAGGGCTCGCCGTCCTGCTTCAACATCGCCGGGATCCGCTGCCGCCGCCGAACAACGCCGATGGCCACGCCGGAGCTCGCCACGCCTGTGGACGAGTTCGCCGGATCTAGCAACGCCGCCCGCCACACATCGAGATGAAGAAGGGGAGGGAAGGGGAGCACCTGCACGTCGCGACCGGCAACTAGCGTCGTCTTGCTGTCTCCGCCGCCGGCATCTCCTCCTGGTTGCTGTCTCCCCCTTCACTACCATCTAGTTGTCAGATTGGAGAAAATGTTTTGATTGTTTTGGTTCAGATTTCATCATAATTGTTTATTTTTTGTCCATCAAATGCTCCAGATTCAGTTGGAATGCTTAAAATTGAAAGAGAAAAGTTCACGGAACCAATCTCAAACACAGCCTACCAAACAACATCTATTGTATATAGCATCTCTTATGCATCCATACCATACATTCCACCAAACACACATCTTAGCTCATCTTTGCATCAACTCAACCAGGCCAAGCTCACCCAGGATCCCTCATGCGATGCAGTCTATATCCACCCAGGCAACCAAACACGCCCTATATAAATCAGCATTCAACAACTGTATATGATCGATAGTCCTGCTTCAACAACCTCCGAGGAACCAAGAAAACAGGGTATAGTAGCAACTCGGGAGCCATCTGTGTCTCCCACTTTCAGTGACGGAGCGGGACAAGGAACCAAGGGGGGCCAATCTCAAACTAAAAGCAAAATATGCGCAAGCTCAGAACGTAAATCTATATCTATATCTATATCTATACTTCTATATCTATGTATATCTATGTATATCTATACTTCTATATCTATATCTATCTATACTTACTTATACTAATTAGAGACTCCCTACAAATACATATACTTATATATACTTATACTTACTTATACTAATTAGAGACTCCCTACAAATTCTCATGTTAAATAGAAAATTAGGGCCGTTCATCTGGTGGAACCAAGTTATTACGGTCTAGATTAGCCCTTTTTTTTCTGAGGAGAGATTAGCCCATAACTCAAAAACGTACAGAAAATTAGGGCCGTTCATCTGGTGGGACCAAGTTATTACGGTCTAGATTAGCCCTTACTTATTTTTGAGAAGAGATTAGCCCATAATTCAAAAAACGTACAGGACTACAGGAGACAAGCTATTTTCCCAACGGGTAAAAAAAAACAGGTACGCATTCACGTATATGCAGAATAGAATAGGAAACCAAGTATGTCGCTTTGTTTAAAGATAGTCACTCCCCGCAAAAACGAAAAAAACAGGTATACGTCCACGTGCATGCAGAACAGAAAAGGCCACCAGCTTCATATATCTTTGTTTAAAGATAATTACATTGCGTATCTCAAGGAACGTGCAGAGAGGACAAAACTAACTAAATCTTTTTCTTTAAAGATAATAAATCATACGTGAAACGTGAAAGGCACGAACTTCCTTTCCCATCGCAGTGTTCGTCCCTTTGGGCATAACCTACGTGTTTGGTCTTCCTCCAGGCATCTACTCTCCCTAACGTATTGCCTTCCTCCTCTCTTCACTACTCAAGAAAAAAAAAATCTCCAATATATTCCTTTTCATCGGCGGCAAGTCCGATCCAGCGCACGGCAAATCACATCTCCCGACTGAATCTAATCGCACCAGGGCATGGAGGATAGGCCTTGGCTTTTGTCTCCCAGCGCCATCAGCATCTCTTTGTGTGTTGCTTTTATCTGGGAAAAGCAAGACTTGCATTCAGGTGATGAACATGATTGACTAATTGTATAACTGGTCCTCCACACATTATACAAAATTGTACGACGAACTGCAACACATGACCTTCCACTATGCTGTTTTCATCTGAGGTAGTATACTGTTTTTCTTATTGAATTACAGTTTCTCTTTAGCATTCACCTATGTACCCTATTTACTAGGAAAGACAAAAGGCATGGAGATTCGGTCAGGGAAAGAAGCTCAATACTTTTATCTCAAATTTCAGCTCTATTTATTTGTCACAGTATTTCATATGTTGTACGTTATCATGACACCTTTTTCTACCACAAATCTCCACCGATCCTCTCTCCTCTATTTGTCTTCCCTGCCATGTAATTTACATCATTCAGTTCTATTAATAAGGGAGTTGTCTCCCTTGACCACATGCACCTCTAAATCTGCAATTATACAATCCAACCAATGAAGTTATCCACGGAGGAACCACTTATGCCCATAGTATGAGTAAAAGGAGGTTATTTTTCACACAAGTTCGTTTTTGTGACATCTATACATGTTCTAATTATCAGTATGCAGTTGATTTATTTTTATGGGGATTGTAATTTTAATCGGGTATGTTCTCTATGTTTTCTGTAATTTCTTTGAAGGACGATCAACCAACTATTTCCCAGGATAGCGTCATTGGTGGGCACAGGTTTGTCTACAAGACTGCAAATGCTCATGTTCCATGCAATAGACTCTACATGGAAATAGAAAGTTTTGACCTTATCCACACAAGCCACTAGGTCATGGAATTTGAGCCATTATAATTAAGCTGCCCATGAATCATATATGTCATTAGGTCACTGTCTTGCTGAACTTTACATCGCCTAATGCATCGGAGGCACATGTTAGAGTTGTATATCTTCTCTCCAATAGTTTTTCTGATTGTTAGCGTACTGTATTTGCATTTCTAATAAGTAATAATTGGACGTCACATAAGTCCATGCATTGTAACTTTTGTAAGTTAGTGTTGGTACAAATATGATGAATCAAGATCACTTCAGGGATTTTGTAGAATAATCAAATTATTTACCAAGTAACCCAAACCTAAGTAAAC
>NC_041386.1:727628136-727630113 GCF_002162155.2 Triticum dicoccoides
GCTAAATATTGTATCAGCATATTGATAAATATATGGGTTCAAATTTATTTGTGTTTCATTATATACCAAATTTATTCAGTATGGTTTAGGTATTACAAAAGCCATACTGAAATAATTTTGTATATAATATATATGTTTAAAATATATATTAGCATTTTACTCTTAGAAAATTACTAACGTGATCAGAGTGGACATGTTTTAGATTAATACGTTATGATATGACGGAAACAAGGAAGATGCAAGAAACTACAACCGTTAAAATTTGATGTGTTGAAGTCATTACATGCGAAAATTAGACGTGATAAAATAATTGTATTTTTTATCTGTATTTCAAAAATTTGAGTATATGCTTCATTTCATATTCTATTATTTGAAATATTAAATCATAACAGTAATAACACTTGAATATAAAACCTGTGTACTCACGACAAAGGATAATAAACCTAAGTGGTCATATGACATGATGGAGCTGTTCTAATAGAAATTTGGCACGTCCCAATTTTCCAAGTCCCAGTAAATGAGTTATGGCTCCAAAGCTTTATCCCATGTTTAATTATTTAGGTAAAGTCATAATCATTGGTTATTAAAGTAGCCCGTGCGAATGCACGGGTTGACTACTAGTTATCAACCAATGCCAGAGCATTAGAAGTGGGATAAGCCGATGGTTGTTCTTGTTCAACAATTTCTTCACCTCTATTAATTTTGAAAAATACGTATGTGCATGGCAGCACAAGGTGAGTTGTACAGATGCAATAGCAAGCAGTCAGGGTACCGGCAGTTGGCAGTGCACCAACTTTGTTGGCTGTTATTTATAGAGCACAAGCCAACAGAAAGATCCTAGACTACCTGCCAGTGCCATGATCGATCTAAAGGCCGTGCCATCGGATGGTCAATTTCTCGTTGCCCACTAAGACGACATGTCTGCCTTAGTTTCGTGCCATCCCACGGACGCGTACACAGTGGTGAGCTGACTACATGTAACAAACAGAAACTAGGCCATGTAGAGCAGCAAGTCCCACGCTACATGCTATCTTACTCTCTGATGAAACGGAAGAAAAGTATCGGACCTAGCAGCTAGAACATGCATTGATCAACATGGTAAAGTGGGACGATTTCGAGAAAATTACTTGCCTGCCTCTGCGTAACTGTTCTGGGGAGGTGAATTACGCGTTGGTTTTTTGACAAAGGGTGATATATTAATATCAAGATGATATCAAGTACATCCGGCCTCTGTAACAACTCAATGACAAAGGGTAATAGAATAGCATGTAGCGTGGGACGCGTACACACTGGTGAGCTGACTACATGCAACAAACAGAAACTAGGCCACGTAGACCAGCAAGTCCCACGCCACATGCTATTTTATTCTCTGACGAAACTGAAGGAAAGTATCGGACCTAGCAGCTAGAACATGCATTGATCAACATGGTAAAGTGGGACGATTTCGAGAAAATTACTTGCCTACCTCTGCGTAACTGTTCTGGGGAGGTGAACTATGCGTTGATTTTTTGACAAAGGGTAATATATTAATATCAAGATGATATCAAGTACATCCGGCCTCTATAACAATTCAATGACAAAGGGTAATAAAATAGCATGTAGCGTGGGACGCGTACACAGTGGTGAGCTGACTACATGCAACAAACAGAAACTAGGCCATGTAGACCAGCAAGTCCCACGCTACATGCTATTTTATTCTCTGACGAAATTGAAGAAAAGTATCAGACCTAGCAGCTAGAACATGCATTGATCAACATGGTAAAGTCGGACGATTTCGAGAAAATTACTTGCCTGCCTCTGCGTAACTGTTCTGGGGAGGTGAACTATGCGTTGATTTTTTGACAAAGGGTAATATATTAATATCAAGATGATATCAAGTACATCCGGCCTCTGTAACAACTCAATGACACGAGCATCTCGAGGCATCAAGGATGCACACAGCCAAAAAAAAGGAAAAATAACAACAGCAAAAGACGA
>NC_041386.1:727685511-727690997 GCF_002162155.2 Triticum dicoccoides
GGCGTGCTTATTGGGTTTGTATCCACTTGATGCTTCGCGTTGAGTGAATAAAATCGACCATTCGTCGACAAAATAATTTAGATAACATGCCATTTAAAATGTTTTCTGACACCATAATTTGTCGGTGTACTGCCTGTGAATTGTACTAGCCGAACTATATATGGGTTTCTGTTAATAGATTAGAAATAGGTGGATGCACAGTACTCTTTTATCTGAAAAGAAAAAAAAGGAAATCTATGCTAGAACAAAGACAAGTCAAACAAGGGCCTCTCTTAGTTTTATTCGTAGGATTTTGTGCGGGTTACTCTTTAGACCTTTTGGAGGAGATGAACTAATTATGAACTTATATCGGTGGGTCGTTTAGTTTTTAGCATTTAATGTCATCTGAATTTTCATTACATATTCTTCTACTCTATATTTTACGAGATATCTTAAACCTGTTTGAAATAATTATTTTTCCCTGCACGAAACGAGATAAAACTTCCGCACAAGCTATATCATATAGGATACGAGTGGTGCATGACACTACCATCTTACACTTTTTAAATTTGGTGAATTAAGGAGGCTCTAAACTAACGACATCACTGATTTTTTGACCCCCAACTTTTTATAGAGCATTTCTTCTTAAGAAAAGGAAGGATGAGTCGACAACCAAGCAGTTGAAATAAAAAAAAACAATTTTCCGCTCCATCACCTAGTCTGCCTGTGCTACACGTGCGATGGATGTTTCCCTTCTTTATGTTCCCTACAAGACAGGGATAACGAGCACATATGAGCTCTCGCTCAGACTATGACTTTCTTTCTTTATGCCATTTCTTCCTTTCTGAGTAAAAATATCTCAAGAAATTAGTAGGAGATAAATGTTCTCAACAACCACTCTATGGTCGAGTACTTACGAGTCACTAAGGCTAAACATCCCTGATGCACACGCCGTTAGCGAAAAACAATACAAGAAAGAAACAAAACGGGTTTAGCATGAGGATAGGAGACGTTGGGAAAAAAGAGCTTAGCATGACCAGAACAGTATGTTTTGTTTGAGCGAAGATGGTGGTGAACCGTATGACGAAAACATTCAACGAAGCTTCATTGGCCCGGTCCCGCTATCCCGAGCATCCATACACATAGGGACGTGTGCAACATATTTCCGCAAGGATCACGTGGGTCGTTAATCTAGCTTGGGTTTACACGGGTTTGTGAACGTGATCCAGCCTACTCCCTACTAGGGATATTTGTTCCAGGACTCTGTTGCTTGTCCAGATAAGGACAGACTCACGTGGGCATCTCCAAGGGACACAGGGACAACACCCTTACCGCCTGTGAATCTATACCAATCCAGTCTTCGCGTAACGCTCTGCGGCGGTGGCAGCGGTTTCACTTGAGTTCGACCATGGAGAAGGAACGAACCTGAGTCGCTGAATCAGTTGCCGGATAGGGAGGACGAGGAGAAACATCATATCGTCTGGGTCTGCTTCTTGCGCCGCCTGACATGTGAATCGAGCAGAGGAAACAAGCTCCATGATAGAACTGCCTCGTGCGCCTGACATGTTCGTCTATGATGATTAGATGATCAGCAGCGACGATGGATCTGTATCCCAGGAAAAGTGGCAGAGCAGGGGAGCCGACTAGTACAATTTTGTTGCTACAAAAGTTAGAGAGCCGCACCTGATGGAGTCATGTACCTAGGGTAGGGTCACAGACCTGATCTAAGTACCCTGCCCAAGGACACCCTTAGAAGAGATCACCTTCCAGTCGACCTACGAGGGACTCACTCGACTGACTTGAAGGACTCGACCACGAAGACTCACTCGACCACCAGAAGATCAAGAGGCACTCTGCACTGCAACGGTCTGTAATTAAGTAGACTTTATGATAGTAAAGACACTTTATGTGGGGCGTTACCAGTAACGCCCCGGACTTAATGTACCTTAAACCCTTCATTACGTGGGTTGGCTGGAGACCTGGCACACTCTATATAAGCCACCCCCTCCACAGGCAGAAGGGTTCGGCACCTTGTAATCCATATACACATAATCCACTCGACCGCCTCCGAGCTCCGAGACGTAGGGCTTTTACTTCCTCCGAGAAGGGCCTGAACTCGTACATCTCTTGTGCTTACAACCTCTCCATAGCTAGGACCTTGCCTCTCCATACCTACCCCCCACTCTACTGTCAGACTTAGATCCACGACAGTTGGCGCCCACCGTGGGGCAGGTGTTTTAGCGATTTTGTGGAGAAGTTGCGATTCTTCCGAGTACTTTCATCATGGTAGCAGCTGGGGTTTTGGTCGAGGGTCGAGAGATTCGTCTCGGTGCTCTCACCTTCGTCGCCGACGACTCCGCCTGGCTCCAGGAGGCTCCACTCGACGTCGATGCGCTCCCCGTCCGCGGTGCGACGCATTTTCGCGCATGTGTCCGCGGCGTTCTGCTGCGGCAACCGTCGACCCCATATCGGTCGACTCCCCTATCGACCACCCTCCCGGTCTCCCGCCAGCGCAAGCGCTCGGGTCGGTCGAGGCTTCAGCGGTAGGTGAGACACGCGGTGGCTCGCCAGACGGCCACCACCCAAGTTGCGGCAATCGAGCCCGACGAATCTCTCTACGGCCTGTTCGATCTGTCGACTTGCTCCGTAGAGACTGCATCCGAATGCGATAGCAGTGATCCAGCGGCGGAAATCCTGATGGACGACGGGCCTCGCAGCCCCCCTGGCTTCGCCCGCGATGGTGGGGCAGGCGACAGAGGCGACCCTGCACGAGACCACGAAGAGTACCAGCCCGAGCCACTCGACTCTCTGCAAAGAGAGGAACTTTGCCGCAGGAACATGGATGCCCTGCATACTCCCATCGCAGGAGAAACCCCCGAGGCTCGCGCCTTGGAGGAGGCACGTTTGGCCAATTTGGCCGAACGCGCTCGCCTGGAGAATCTTCAGCGAGCACTCGACGAGCGCGCGCGGCAACGAGTTCCCGACGCCAATCGACGTCAACTCTTCCCGCCGACTCAGGTATATCGAACCCCAATCCAGAATTTAGCAGCTGCGACCCGTATAGCAGAGTCCATCCAGCTCTCTCAGTCGGAAGCTAGCAGAGGCTTGATGCAGATCAGGGATCTGCTCCGGGTAGTAGGAGATCAGAATTCAGCCGTGTCGCAGTCGCACAACAGAATTCACGGTCGATCCGTCGCTGCGAATACGGTTCAGTCGGCTCACAGTCCCAGATCGCCTCCGCGGCGTGAAGGGCGCGAGAATCGGCGAGACCAATATGGAGACCGACACGACCGAGATGATAGGCGTCGAGTGCCCACTTCCCCTCCAAGGGGTGGGTCCTACGCTCCTCGGCAGCAAGATGACAGACGTCAGCTCAGTGCGGGGCGAAGAGTTCCAGTCGACCCCAGAGAACCAGGCTTCGACGCGCGATCCATTATCGTGCAAGACTTGGTCGACCGGAACAGAGCCCATCGAGGTGGACTCGACAGAGATGCGCCCACGCGCAGTCGAGTGCGCGTTTCTGGTCCGGAATGTTTCAGCAGAGCTATCAGAGCCGCAGTGATTCCTCCCAATTTCAGGTTGGCAACAGGAGTCAGCAAGTTCACCGATGAGTATAAGCCTGAAACTTGGCTTGAGGACTACCGAGTGGCAGTTCAGATTGGTGGTGGGAATGACGAGGTGGCCATGAAGCATTTGCCCCTCATGTTGGAAGGTTCTGCCAGAGCGTGGTTGAATCAGTTACCTCCTAGCAGTATTTACACTTGGGAAGATCTGTCCCGAGTGTTTGTCAGAACGTTTGAAGGAACTTGCAAGCGACCGGCTGGATTGACGGAGCTGCAAGTCTGCGTGCAGAAGACCAATGAGACCCTCAGGGAGTATATTCAGAGATGGATCACTTTGCACCATACTGTGGAGAATGTGTCTGATCATCAGGCAGTCTGCGCCTTCAAGGATGGTGTCAAGAACAGAGAATTGAGTTTGAAATTTGGTCGAACCGGTGACATGACCTTGAGTCGGATGATGTAAATTGCTACCAAGTACGCCAATGGTGAAGAAGAAGACAGACTCCGAAGCGGCAAGCACAAGCCGAGCCAGTCAGAGAAGGGAAACACCAGTCGGAAACAGAAGTGGAAGGCTGAACCGGCAGCTCCTGGAGAGGCTCTGGCCGTGACTCATGGAAAGTTTAAAGGGAAACCAAAAGGATCCTGGAACCCTAAGAAGGTAAAGGATAAAGAAGGGAACGACGTGATGGATATGTCGTGTCATATCCACACGAAGAAAGACGAAGAGGGGAATATCATTTACCCAAAGCATACCACTCGCCAATGTCAACTCCTGATCCAGCAGTTTCAAGGAAAACAGTCTAAAGACAAGGAAAAGGAGTCGGACAAGGCCGAAGACAAGGAGGACAGTGAGGAAGGATATCCGCATGTCAACTCCACTCTGATGATCTTTGCAGATGTGGAAAGCAAGAGTCGATTGAAAGTCATTAACCGCGAGGTGAACATGGTTACCCCAACAAAAGCAAATTATATGAGATGGTCCCAAACACCCATCACATTCGACCAATCTGATCACCCGACTCATATTGCCACCCCTGGGAGGCAAACTCTGGTGGTCGATCCAGTTGTCGAAGGCACTCGACTGACAAAAGTGCTGATGGACGGTGGTAGCGGGCTGAATTTGTTGTATGCAGACACACTGAAAGGAATGGGCATTCCGATGTCCCGACTGAGCACCAGTAACATGAGCTTTCATGGAGTTATACTAGGGAAGAAAGCCGAGTCACTCGGCCAAATAGCTCTGGATGTGGTGTTTGGTGATTCGAAACATTTTCGCAAAGAGAAGTTGACGTTTGAGGTCGTGGATTTTCAGAGTGCATATCATGCCATTTTGGGGAGACCAGCTTATGCACGGTTCATGGCTCGACCATGTTACGTGTACCTCAAATTGAAGATGCCCGGCCCCAAAGGAGTGATCACTGTCACCGGTGATCGGAAAAAGGCAGAAGATTGCTTTCAGAAGGGCTCAAAGATTGCTGATTCCCAGGTGATAGCGGTCGAGTTTGAAGAATACAAGCAAAACGCAGATCCGAGTGATTTGCTGCGATCCAAGAAACCCGCCACAGAATCTGCATTTCAGTCGTCCGGTGAGACGAAGCCTGTTCACATTCACCCGACCGACCCCGATGCAGCCCCGACCCACATCTCCACAACACTCGACCCGAAATAGGAAGAAGCGCTCATCCAGTTCCTCCGTGAGAACTGGGACATTTTTGCATGGAAGCGCGCTGACATGCCAGGTGTTCCCAGGGGACTGGCTGAGCATCGCCTAAGAGTCGATTCATCAGCAAAACCAGTCAAAGAGCATCTTCGGCGGTCCGCCGTCCAGAAGAGAAAAGCCATTGGTGAGGAAGTGGCTCGACTGTTGGCGGCAGGATTTATCCGAGAGATATACCACTCCGAGTGGCTCGCTAATGTCGTCATGGTTCCCAACAAGGACAAATC
>NC_041386.1:727691317-727692201 GCF_002162155.2 Triticum dicoccoides
GAATGTGGAAGCGTATATGGATGATATCGTCGTCAAGTCACGAAAAGGTTCCGACCTGCTCGCTGACCTCGCCGAAACATTTGCCAACCTCAGAAGGTATGATATCAAGCTCAATCCATCAAAGTGCACATTCGGAGTTCCTGGTGGCAAGTTACTCGGTTTTCTCGTTTCCGAGCGAGGGATCGACGCTAATCCAGAAAAGATCGGCACTATTCTCCGAATGAAACGCCCTGTGCGAGTGCACGATGTCCAGAAGCTTACTGGATGCTTGGCCGCATTAAGTCGATTCATCTCACGACTCGGCGAAAAGGCATTGCCTCTTTACCGACTGATGAAGAAGGCAGACAAGTTCGAGTGGACTCCAGAAGCTGATGCAGCGTTTGCCGAGCTAAAAGCTCTGCTCTCCACCCAGCCGGTGCTTGCTGCTCCAATCATCAAAGAGCCTCTGTTGCTTTATATCGCAGCCACAGGACAAGTCGTCAGTACAGTGCTTACGGTCGAGCGGGAAGAAGAAGGAAAAGCTTTCAAAGTTCAGCGCCCAGTGTATTATTTGTCTGAAGTCTTGACTCCATCCAAGCAGAGATATCCTCATTATCAGAAGCTTGTGTATGGAATATACATGACCACAAAGAAGGTTGCTCATTATTTCTCTGATTATTCCATCACAGTCGTCAGCGACGCTCCACTATCAGAGATTCTGCACAACAGAGATGCAACTGGTCGAGTGGCGAAATGGGCGATTGAACTTCTTCCCCTTGATATCAAGTTTGAAGCAAAGAAAGCCATTAAGTCCCAGGCAATAGCAGATTTCCTCGCCGAGTGGATTGAACAGCAACAGCCGACTGAAGTTCACTCGGAGCATTGGACCATGTTTTTTGATGGCT
>NC_041386.1:727695279-727702739 GCF_002162155.2 Triticum dicoccoides
ATATAAAAATCCTACCGAGTGAAGAGCAAACCTCTCACTCGGGGGCTTAGCTGCAGTCCAAGTGCTCGCCTAAGATATAAAAAATCCTACCGAGTGAAGAGCAAACCTCTCACTCGGGGGCTTAGCTGCAGCCCAGTGCTCGCCCAAGATATAAAAATCCTACCGAGTGAAGAGCAAACCTCTCACTCGGGGGCTTAGCTGCAGCCCAGTGCTCGCCTAAGATATAAAAATCCTACCGAGTGAAGAGAAAACCTCTCACTCGGGGACTTAGCTGCAGCCCAGTGCTCGCCTAAGTAGATTAAGGAATAAGTCGACTGCAGTGAGCGTCTTGCTTTGAACCTGCAAAAGACATTTCAAGCCAAAAGCAATCATATTCAAACATCAAATTCAAGTTCGGAACGACACCTAAAGGAACCGAAAGTGCTCAGGCGCTAAGCCTGTTAAGGTTTATCGGTTACAACTCCACTCGGCATACCGAGGCAAATTTAAAGCGTCGAGCTTAAAAGAAGTTTTTTACTCCTCCTGTGGAGGGCTGGAAGGTGCAACAAACTCATCAAGATCAATTCCGTCTGCGATCCGAGTGGCAGCAGCAATGAAAGTTTCCATAAAGGACCTGAAGTCGTGTTTCTTGGTGTTGGCCACCCGGAGGGCCGCCAGCTTGTCTTCTCGCGCATCTTTGCAGTGGACTCGGGCCAGACACAGAGCAATATCTGCATCGCACCGAGCCGAGGACTTTTTCCACTCCTGCACTCGACCCGGGACCGTGTTCAAGCGAGCCACCAGCGACTCGAGGTCGTTCTGGAGTGTCTCCCTGGGCCAGAGCGTTGAGTCGATGCGAGATGTGGCGACCTTCAGCCTTGCAAGATAGTCCACGACAGCTGCAACACGGGACTCCAGTCGGAAAACATTCATGGCAACTTCGTCGTTCACCGGAGAATTGACAGGGTCAAGGTTTGGTTCCAGCCGGCTAGTCTCTTCTTCAAAGACTTGACAAAACTCTGCAAGGGCGATCACCGAGTCAAGGCAATGGTCGAATGGAAAAATCACAGTTGAAAATGATTGTTGAGCATAAAGGTTTACCTTCAAGCATAAGGAACAGCTTCTTGGCAAGACCACTCAGGAAGGCCTCCAGATCATTTTTCTTCTCAAGAGCAGCTTTCAGATTGGTATTTTCTTGTTCAATCTTGGTGACTGAAGCTAACTTCTCGTCAGCAAGCTTGATCCTCTCAGCTAGTTCAAGGTCTTTTTTCTGTTGGGCCTCCTTCACCTTACCTGCAAGTTACAGCAAGATCAGATTTTGAAACAAGTAAAGGGAAAAAGCAGTCATCGAGATCTCACCAAACATACCTTTGGTCTCCTCCTTTGCCTTCGTCAGATTCTCCTGAGCCAGCTCAAATCCAGCTCGAGCTGAATGTGCTTGTTTTCCATCTCAGCGTAGCGAGCCGCAAGGGCACAGGATCTCTGCGAAGAGTCAATCGACTAAATGTCAAAGATAATTCACTTCCGAGTGAAAAAGGAAAAATCATGCGTTTCTAAGACTACAGCCGAATACAAGCATTCGACCGTAGTCTCGGGGACTACACCCAGTGGGTGCACTCAGCGTGCCCCCACTAATCCTGTTGAAGACAGAGTCGACCAGTCGACCTCAAAAAAAAACAAGATGTATTCTTTAAGACTGTAATCGACTGCAAGCAGTTGACCACAGTCTCGGGGACTACACCCAGTGGGTGCACTCAGCGTGCCCCCACCAGTTTGCGAAATCCAGTCGCCATAGTCGAATGACGGAAAGACTGAACTTATAAAGCCTAAGGCCGACTGCCAGCAGTCGACCTTAGCCTTGGGGACTACACCCAGCGGGTGCACTCAGCGTGCCCCCGCTATCACGGAGTTTAAATCGACACACCCAGTGGGTGATTACTATAAATTCTGGATAGAAAACAAGCGGTGGTCGACTGACCTGAACATTGCTTTGAAGGGCGGAACTGGCGTCGTAAGCTGCCTGGCTCGCATCCCGGATGGTCTTCAACTGCTCCATCATGATCCCTGCCTGGTGTATCGCCTCCTTCGCGGTGCCAGCTTGGTCCTCTGGGACGTGGTGCGTCGTGAAGAGGGAGGGCTGCAGAGCACTCGTCAGTGGATCTGCGAAGGACACAGTGTGTCGAGTGGTGTTCTCCTCCTCCGTGACCAGAGTCTCAGGCACCGTCACATCCTGGGACACCCCGCCGGCAGACGCTTTCCTACTCCTTCTGGGCTTCAGCGGTTCCTCATCTTCATCATCACCAGGGAGAGTGATAACAACATTGGATGGAGCTACAGAAAAGAATCAGAATTAGAGATCATGAGTCAGTCGACTAGAAACGGTGTTAAGAGTATAGTACCAGGTTTTGAGGTTGCTGCGTCCTCCATCTCATGGTCGTCAGCCCGGGCTGAGGTCTCAGAAGTAGCAGCACTGCAACTCCAAAGAGTCAGTCGACTAACTCCAGCACCAACCAGAGATAATGTTCGCACAAAACAAGAAGACTCAAGCAGCATGATTACCCTAATATGGTGGGGATGGACACCTTCATCTTCGGCAGGAGCTTGGTCGGCTTTGACAGGGCCGCCCTGGGCTGCTTCGACGCCTTTTCAGTCGGCACCGGAGAGGTGGTCCGAGGGCGCTTGGTCGACTGTGTAACAGTCGCAACCCCCTTGCCACGTTCAGTCACAGGGTCATGGACAGGTTTCGACCGCCTTTCCGAGCGCGGTGGTGCGACCTCCTCCTCCTCCTCCTCCTCTTCCTCGTCCTCATCGTCATCTTCATCATCGTCATCATCATCATCATCATCCTCAGCGGCGTCCGAGTCCCACTCCTCCTCCTGGCTCTCGCCCCCGCTCGCTTCTCCCTCCTCGGTCGGAGCCTGTGCTCCATTGGGCATCGAGTATAGCTCAGTGAGGGCCTGATAGACATCAAGACAAAGATCAGTCGACCGATCGGCAGAGAAAACAGAAATAAATGTGACGAGAATACAATGGGAAGTGGAGCAGACATACCTTGTTTGGATCACTGTGGCAGTCAAGTGGAGGAATCCTTCTGGCTCCGCGAGGGTTATCCTTGTTCCCAGTAACAGCGGCCATCCACCTTTCCAGAGTGGCATCGTCGACTGCTTCTGGATTGACCCGAGTCACATCCTCAGTCCTGCAGTACAACCACATGCAATGGCTCCGGAACTGAAGAGGCTGGATACGACGCCTAAGAAAAACCTCCAGGAGATCCATACCCGTCACTCCCTCCCGAACCAACTGAACTACACGCTCCATCAGCATCTTCACGTCAGCTTTCTCCTCCGGAATCACCTTCAGAGAGGAGGGCTTGTTCACTCGGCCCATGGTGAACTGAGGGAGTCCACTCGACTGCCCCGGCGTCGACTGATCCTGGCAGTAGAACCAGGTCAAATGCCAGCCTCTGACTGACTCGGGAAATGTCATGGCTGGGAAGGTGCTCTTGTTCCTCACCTGGATCCCCAGACCCCCACACATTTGGACAACTCGGGTTTTTTCGTCGCCTGGGCTTGCCTTCTTCACGGTCTGAGAGCGACACGTGAATATGTGCTTGAACAAAACCCAATGCGGTCGACAACCCAGGAAACTCTCACACATGGACACAAACGCGGCAAGATAGGCGATAGAATTCGGGGTGAAGTGGTGGAGTTGCGCTCCAAAGAAGTTCAAGAAACCACAGAAGAAAATGCTCGGTGGCAAAGAAAATCCGCGGTCGACATGGGTAGCCAGAAGCACGCACTCACCCTCTTCCGGCTGGGGCTGCCACTCTTTCCCCGGAAGCCTCGCAGCTCCATGAGGGATCAGGCCCTCGTTGGCCATGTCGAGGAGATCCTTCTCCGTGATGGTCGACTGGATCCAATCTCCCTGGACCCAGCCTTTCGGCAGGCGAGATCTAGACGAAGACCCGCCACGACTGGTGGATCTCCCCTTCGCCTTCTCCGTCGCCGACGCCTTCTTCGCGCGTTCCAACGCCGCCGTCTTCTCCTGGACCATGGCTGCCGGCGGGACGCGCGAGGAGAAGTTGTGCGGAGGCGAGAGCGAGCGTGTTGGGTGGAGACGAAGGGAACAGAGGGAGAATGCTGAGGCACTGTTCAAAAAACCCTTGCCGGGCGCATTTATAAGATCCCTTCTGAGTGGATGACAGGTGGGCCCGGTCGATCTAATCATATCCCGAACAGTTACGCGGACGCGATACGTGGCGAAAAAAGCGGCGCGGGGATTGAGGCGTCTATGCCCTGTCCCGTCCGAACATCGCGGTCCGCCCCGCTTCGCGCGCTTCCCCAAATTTCGCATCCCGCGGAATCTGCGAACGGCAGATCGGTCTGCCAAACACGGGATTCCCTTTGATCCGTCGCTCGGAAATCGGCGAAGTCCAAAAGATCACTCGACGAAGGAAAAGAATGGATCGAGTCGACTGAAGAAAAGTTGCTCACTATCAACAAAGAGATTTTTTTTCAAAACAACGCACGACCAGTATGCGAAGGCTAATCGGAAACAACATCAACTCCTTCATCACTCGAGCCTCAATCCATTCGGGGGCTAATGATGGAGTCATGTACCTAGGGTAGGGTCACAGATCTGATCTAAGTACCCTGCCCAAGGACACCCTTAGAAGAGATCACCTTCCAGTCGACCTACGAGGGACTCACTCGATTGACTTGAAGGACTCGACCAGGAAGACTCACTCGACCACCAGAAGATCAAGAGGCACTCTGCACTGCAACGGTCTATAATTAAGTAAACTTTATGATAGTAAAGACACTTTATGGGTAACGCCCCGGACTTAATGTACCTTAAACCCTTCATTACGTGGGTTGGCTGGGGACCTGGCACATTCTATATAAGCCACCCCCCTCCACAGGCAGAAGGGTTCGACACCTTGTAATCCATATACACATAATCCACTCGACCACCTCCGGGCTCCGAGACGTAGGGCTTTTACTTCCTCCGAGAAGGGCCTGAACTCGTACATCTCTTGTGCTTACAACCTCTCCATAGCTAGGACCTTGCCTCTCCATACCTACCCCCCACTCTACTGTCAGACTTAGATCCACGACAGCACCCCGCCCCGATTTGTAAAATATCTGTGCAGCAACGATACTCTATGGTCATCCCGTGGAGCGGGGCAGGCGCGGGCGTGCTAGCTCTCCATGGGAATGGCACCCTCGGACCTCATCCATAGAACTGTGGTATGAGAACGAACAAGGTGTTGTGATGGGGGAGGAGATGCTCAGAGTTATGGACGTGTGTCTGTATGGTAGCGGCACAAATGAACAAACCTACGCAGAGCCTACGCTCGACAAGAACCTGCATTCGAGACTACAACACTGTGCACGGTAACACATGTCTTCGCATAAACTATCCTAACTGACGCGTATCTCAAGGTTCAGCGCTCCGAACCAAGCGCCAGGATAACATCGACCTAGGTCCGCAAGCTTTATAAATAACCTGGAAGCCGAGATCGATTGGCCGTGGACGAGGCCTTATCTCATGATCTAGCTCGTTTGGCACACCTTGATCTCTGGGAGAGTGTGAGTACAACGGATAAGTCCATCTCCAATGGCTGTCGAGCCATGTGACCTCCCGCCACTAGATATCATGACAAAAGATCCTCGACCATCGACCCCTTGATCCTCGTCCCTCGGCCCTCGACCCCTCAGCAATGAGGATTAAAAGCCAAGTTTTGAAACCTCAAACAACCAAACTGACAAAAAATCAGGGTGTAGAAACAGAAACGGAAGACAAAATATTACATACTGAGAGGTTGTGCAACTAGGATGATTTTCTGTACCTGCCTTATTAATGAATTGGAGACGATGATGGCGAAAGACACCAATGGCTTTTGAGTTCTTCACCATCATCCTCTCAAATTCGTTAAAATAGTTGTTACAGGATATCATCCTAGTTGCACAATCTCTCACTACGTATTGTTTCGTCTTTGGTTTCTCTTTCTACGCTTTGATTTTTTGTAATGAGTCAGTTTGGGTGTTTCAAGTTTCAACACTTGGCTTTTAATCCTCAGTGATCATCGACCCCTCGACCCTCGACCCTCGACCAATGACCCCTAGACCCTCGACCCCTCACCCCACGATCCTTGAATCTCTGCCCCGACCCTCGACCCCTTGGCGACCGACAATCCTCTACCCGGCTCCGTCGGCGTCGACGCATCCCTAACCTCGACGCGGTTTCGTCAGCGCCGAGGCACCCCTAACCTCCTCATATTCTTATTCCTCCTCCTCCTCATCTTGTTCTTCTTCTTCTTCTTCTTCCTCTTCTTCTTCTTCTTCTTCTTCTTCCTTTTCTTCTTCTTCTTATTTTCTTCTTCTTTTTCATCTTTCTTCTTTCTTCTTAACTAAACCTAAATTAAACTAAATATAAACCTAAACCTAAAATACAGAAAAAGGAATTGGAGACGATGATGGCGAAGAAGGCGAAAGACACCAATGGCTTTCGAGTTCTTCACCATCATCCTCTCAAATTCGTTAAAATAGTTGTTACAGGATATCATCCTAGTTGCACAATCTCTCACTATGTATTGTTTCGTCTTTGGTTTCTCTTTCTACCTTTGATTTTTTGTAATGAGTCAGTTTGGGTGTTTCAAGTTTCAACACTTGGCTTTTAATCCTCATTGATCATCGACCCCTCGACCCTCGACCCTCGACCCTCAACCAACGACCCCTAGACCCTCGACCCCTCGCCCCACGATCCTCGAATCTCTGCCCCGACCCTCGACCCCTTGGCGACCGGCGATCCTCTACCCGGCTCCGTCGGCGTCGACACATCCCTAACCTCGACGCGGTTCCGTCAGCGCCGACGCACCCCTAACCTCCTCATATTCTTATTCCTCCTCCTCCTCATCTTGTTCTTCTTCTTCTTCTTCTTCTTCCTCTTCTTCTTCCTTTTCTTCTTCTTCTTATTTTCTTTTTATTTTTCAACTTTCTTCTTTCTTCTTAACTAAATCTAAATTAAACTAAATATAAACCTAAACCTAAAATATAGAAAAAAACCTCAACTAAACATAAACTAAACCTAAACTACACTAACTACACTAACTACACTAACTAAACCTAAAAAACAAGAAAAAAAACCTAAACTGAGCCTAAACTCCTCTTCTTCTTCTTCTTCTTCTTCTTCTTTCCTTCTCCTCCTCCTCCTCCTCTTCTTCTTATTCTTCTTCTTCTTCATCCTCTTCTTCTAATTCTTCTTCTTCGTCGTCCTCTTCTTCTAATTATTCTTAGAACTAAACCTAAACCTAAATCTAAACTAAACCTAAAACTAAAACTAAACAAAACATAAACCTAAAACAAAATAAACAGGAAAAAAGAAAAAAAGAGGAGCTAGAGCTCACCTTTGGAAGTGGGGCGACCGGTGGAGGAGGGGAGCGGCGCGGCCTGGGGCAGGGCCAGCCGGGCAAAGGAGCG
>NC_041386.1:727703119-727727956 GCF_002162155.2 Triticum dicoccoides
GCTGGCGCGACAGGGACGTTGTGGCCCCAGGGCGGTGAGCCGGTGGGGCGGTGGTGTGGTGGGGCGATGGGGAGGCGGTGTGTGTGCTGTGGTCGTCGGGGAAGAGAGGGAGAAAAACACACACACACACACACACAGAAGGGCGGGGTGGGCGGGGTGGGGCGCGGCCATTAGTTATGTCAAATGTTTGCCGTCTGCCCCACATTTGACATCTGCCTTTTTGCTCTTTACCATCTTCTGCTAGCAGACGACAAAGAGGGGGGGCGTTAGGTTTTTCTTTTAGCAGCTCGTTAGTGGGGCCCACATCCCTCTTTGCCGTCAGCTAGCTGATGGCAAACCTCCTTTGCTGTCAAAGAACTGGCTGATGGCAAATCCCTTGATTCCAGTAGTGATGGTAGGTGAGATAGCTAACGATGAAAGCGCGGATGCGGATGCCAGATTACACCGTTGTGCTAGAGGCGGGGCCAACAACAAAAGGATAAGGTTTCAAGTGTGCTAACGTATTAAATGTCCTGATTTTTCGCACAAATCTGAATAAAACTAAGCGAGGAGTATACAAAGCCGTGGGTTCAGCACATAGAATCGCCCCCATGTTGTGCTAATTCTGTGGGAGAGGGAAGCATGGTTCCTGGCAACGATTTTGTCATGGTTCCGTCATGTGAGAATTGTACTAAATTTCTTGCGGGGATGTAATTAAGATGGTTCGGTGGGAAAATAAATGTGGGCTTATTCGATTGAGATACTATGAATGCCCATACCTACGAAGTGCTCTTCTTTACAGAAGCCAAACTCACAAATAATTCACAACTCTGTTTCTGCTCACTTTGACTCTTGAATACAGAGATTGAATGTACTTATTAAGATATTGACATAGTAACCTTTACATTGCTTGCACCGATCAATTCTAATCCACAACATTCATCCCGAAAACTATTATTTTCATGACTGAAGATAAATTCGAAATTTCAAATAGTTTTGCGAGTCTAGTTAGGTGGCCAGGATGCATAAGTATAAGAACTACAAACGAGGCATCCAGGTCAAGATTTACAATAACACTTTCGAGGAAGAAAATTAGCAACTCTAGGCGAAATCATTGTACCAAATTTACTTGGGTATTCCTTTGTTTGATTCAGGATGGTAAACCTTTCGTAGAACTAAAAATCCTGTTTCAGGGCTTAGTGACGAGAAAGATTCAACCTTTGATCCACTCGATCATTGTTGATACTCAGGAAAGCGTTAAGATGAGGTTGTGTGTTCATGGTAATGAGGAAACTAGACTCTGTCACTCATGAGCTTCGGCCAGGCTCTTTTTCAATCAGATTAAGCCTACTCACAACTTAGAAGAGTTCTCAATATCTAATCTAAATTTGAGTCTTTAGAACTCTACTATGTGTTCTTGTATGCCATCACAATTTGGTTTGTGATATGAACATTTATCCCTCGCGTACATGTTTAGAAAACTCACATGAAATTTATGTCCATTAATTGCGCACAACCACCATGGCTAAGATTTTTTATATCACTTTGATGCAATGTGCCTCTCTTCGTGGTTCACTAGTCAATTTAGCACCTTCCCGTCCATTATCGGTTGTAAGTAGAAACAATGCAAGAAAATTCCAATTCATCCACGTCATTGGCATGCCGTTAAACGTGGTTTCTTCAGTGTTGAGACTCATCGAGGTACATCACCTTAATCTGATACGGTGACTAACAATAAATGTGTTACAAGAAGAAATAAAAATGAAAAGGAGGTGAGAATGGGAAACATCATGAAGTGAAGCGAATTAAGGGTCAGTAGCCAATCAAGAAATAGTAAGGCCACTTCCAATGCATCGGTTCTAAGATGAGGTGCTAAATGCATTAAAAAGTGTGGCAACTAAAGCCCCTAATGCATAGATGCTTAACTATTTAATGATTTACTACTAAAGTCCTTCATGCATTGGTGGGCTTCTTTCATTTAATATTTTGCATAGGTTCGCGCACTTGGCATTGTTTGTTCCTGGGTCACCAAAAAATCACTCTACTCTTAATTACCTTGCCAAATCAGATTTTTCACCTACATGGCAGTCATAGCACCTATACACGGTGGAGCATTGGAGAGGCCTAATACGCGTGGAGATGCTTCGCCTGCCGCACCATGCCACCTCAGACAACCATGTTGTCTTGATGTTTGCAATGACTTGCTCTCACAAGCTTTGTCGTAATGGCGGGCACACTAGTAGAAAACAGGGCTTTGGTTCGGGCCTGGCCAGCCCATTAGTCATGGTTCTTCACAAAACGGGACTCATGGGGGCATTAGACCCGGTTCATAAGCCCAGGGGGCTGGCCTGGCCAGCTTCGAATTAACTTATCAGGAGAAAAATCATCTGACTGCATTTTGTACTGATCTTGAGAATTACAGTATCTACAATCGAACTCCTCAACATTATGGTCAATAAGTGCCACTAGTGCACTTGTTGAACTACGGTAACTACCATGGAGATACCCTGGTATGCTTTTTTACTATTACGACATCCGTGTATCTTTTGCATACTTCTAAAACTAGTACATCATTGCTAACTACGAAGTTATTACTATGTTTTTCAACAGATAATCCCGAATGATTGTGTGCCTCATCTGAGGTATCAGCAAGGTCGCCTTGATGTTTTGAACATACAACCAGGTCGTCCTACGAATCTCAACTCTCCATACCGGATTTCTAAAAGAAGTGGAGACATGATAATAAAAGAATGGAAAAAATGTATGGACAGTCGTAAGGAGGTTCTTGGAAGCAAATGAAAGTGAAAGCGCCAGAATTGGAGACAGGATGATCTCCATTCTCCATAATGGAGAGTCAGGGTCTATATTGTTTTATGCTATTTTACCTTAAAGAGGGTATTTAGGTCCTACCTAATACTGATGATCATGTGCTAAGAATAATTAAGTAGGGTTGGTTCAATGACTATGAGGATGATGATCGTATCACTTGTTATTAATAACGAGTAGAAGTTGTATGATGATTAATTAGTAGGACTTGTTATTATATATGATGATGCATGATGCGAGCATGAATAGTTATTATATACCAGCAAGTGAAATGAACATGGATTGGATTGAAGTGAAGGCAACATGCATGTGGTGCATGTCGAAAGTAGTATAATCCAAACTTGATCAAGTTAGGATTAGTATTACTTTCGACATGCACCACATGTTGCCTTCACTTCCATTTAAGCCATGTTAACGTTAGGCGTAGCAGTAGCGTTGGTAAACCAAGCACGGAGATATATAAGAGATGACAATTCTCTCTATTAGCTAGCTAATAACAACCTTAATTAACCCATAAACCCCTAAACCAGCTCCTTTAAAAAAAACCTCAGCTCCAGCCAGCTGCTGACGCGTGGATGCCTTTTGGTTCCGGTTGGTGTCACCAACCGGGACCAAAGGGCCTCCTGCCTGGGCTCGCCGCAGTGGCCATGTGGAGGCCCATCTGTCCTGGTCGTGTAACAACCAGGACTAAAGGCCAAGGGCATTAGTAACAACCTTTTAGTCCCGGTTCCTACACCGGGACAGAAGGCCCTTACAAACCGGGACAAATGGCCCTTTTTCTACTAGTGGCATGTCTTCATCTCATTCCTCTTTTTGAAGGCAACGGCTATAACTCTGGCCTACGGCGAATGCACCTGTCAAGGATGATACATCGTGAAGTGGTGGTTGAAGGCTTCACCTTACGCAAGTCACATAGTCATGCGATGCTGTTATACGTGTTGCCGCCTGTCTTGATTTATATGCATTTTTTTACAAAGTTTCATACGCATACGTTTGAAATGTTCTACGGTTCTCTGGGATGAAGGACAAGATGGCTAAGAATGTTATATACCCCTATGTATCATGGGCTAGATTTAATTAGTATTCCTTATGACCTAGGTGGAGTACCAGAGAACCATATAACTTCAATTAGAAGATGAAGCTGATTGAGATGGCTCACTGAGCATTGTAAGTTCGAGATATCTCTTAGGCCCAATAAGACTCATAACCGAGTCAGGGAAAACCCCAATCCCAAATAGTTTCAGTGTCCCTTACATTTTAATAACTTGCATCTGCAGATTGGTTGTTGTTTGGCTTTACATTTCCTTCTCCTTCTATATCCTTTGTACTCCCTTCATTTTTATATACAAGGCCACAAACTCAAATTACAGGTACCAAGATAAAAATATGTGTGCTTTACAAGTCAATTTATTTTCTCGTTTACCGGGTTAATTAATAGGGTGCATGCACATTAGAAGAAATTGAGTGGTCGTGAGAGAGGAAGTAGATGAGTTTGTCATTATCATCCACTACATGCACGGTAGTAATTAAGCCATGGGTTACTAGTACGAGAAAACATCATTAATATTTGTCTCGACTACTGTTGGTGAACTTGTATAGATGCAAAATGTATTTTTTATAGTGGCCTTGTATACAAAAATGGAGTACTTTTTTTGAAATTGATGATGTTCTCTAGGTGAAAACTATGAAGGTCTCTAATGTTTCCTTGTGTAACCGTGCATGACATTAAAAACATTGCATGAGTGCTGCACGGTGGCTAGGTGGTGGATAAGGACGTGGAGGTGGGATCCAAAATGGTTTCTTGAGCACTAGCGGACATATAAAAGGCCTGACTGACACGTTGCACATATGATACACTGCTGGTGAATGGTGATGCCTCACCTTAGACATATCGGCGTTAGTAATAAGCCGTTCAGAAGTAGTGTGTCCAGGTGCACAAAATCCCGTTAACGAGGTACGTCTTGCCTCCATGACCATGAGTGTCATCAAAGTTCACCATCCCCCTCTCATAATCTGGTCGTTTGCAAAAAGAGTGCAAGAAGAAAGAAAATGTACAGGAGGTGGGAATGAGAGACCTCGGGAAGAGGATCAATGCTGGGGAGCATGTTAACAGCCGAAGTTTCATCCCGGGCTGCTTCACCGCCACACCACACCATCCTGGGATGCTTCAAAGCCAACCCATGTCTGTGTCCACTTGACAATATCAGGGATTGGTTTCGATGCCATCATTCCATGGCAGTGATGAACATGCTGTACTTGCACTAGTGCAGAACCGGGCAATAGCACCGGTTCGTAAGGCCCTGTAGTGCCGGTTACATAACCGGCATTAAATTGTGGTCACTAAAGGCCCTCCCCCTTTAATACTGGTTCAGCATGAACCGGTGCTAAAGGGCAACCACGTGGCACGAGCCAGCTCCGGGGGCCTGGAGCCCTTTAGTACCGGTTGGTAAGACCAACCAGTATTATAAGGTTTGGGGGGGTTTTAGTTTTATGATTTCTTTTTTATTTAATTTTGTGTTTCCATTTTAATTCTTTTTCGTTTGCTGGTATTTTATGATACTACACATTGTACACGTTATGCATATATATATATATATATATATATATATATATATATATATATATATATATATATATATATATATATAAATAGAATTTCTAGTAGAACCAATCATGCATACATATATCATCAATGTCTCACAAACCATCATATTAATTAATTCACACATACACACATGTATAGCTATATACAATTTCTCCTACATATGCATGTTGCCTTCGGAGCCAGTGGCATTAGCCTATATTGGTGCCTTCGGGGCACGATGACAATTGGAAGTGGTTTTCATGGGGGCGGTAGCGGGTAATAGTATTCTCCCTTCGGATTTATGACCTGGTCGAGCAAAAATCCCGCTATTTCCTCTTGAAGTGCTTCTACACGCTCCGTTTCTAGGAGCTTCTCCCGCACCTCTCTGAACTGTTAAGAAGGAGATCAATATGTTAGTTGTGTGACTAGATATCGATAATGGTGTAAAAATTGTGAATAGTGTTTTGACAAGCGTACACATTCCTGTCTTTGAGATCTGCTCCTTTCGGACGCCATCATGCGAATGTTCTCGCAAACGCAGAATGCACACAGATCAGTCCCCTGCGCCTGCTTCAGGGCCTTTACCAGAATGGAATTTGATCAAATAATAACTAATCAAGCATGATAATTAAAGAGATGGCACCTAGCTAGCTAGCTAGTACTACTTACCTTGGGTCGAAACCATTGAAGCTTTTGTTTCCATTCGCCTTCCGTGACGGCGATGAACCTTGACCAAGCCCTGCCCGCCGACAAAGAAAATGAATAAAGGGGTTATTAAATAGTTCATATTATGAAATGACGAATTATAAATAGGCCGAGATATATAGTTAATAATGATTGAAATTACCTGTTGACTATCCCATACAAGATGTTATAGTCAGTTTTTTCTGAGATTAGTGAGTCCAGTACTTCAATTGTTCCGGCGTAAACTTTAATGATACACAAGACCCAGTGAAATCTGCATGCACACACGTTTGCATGTCTTAATTAAGCGGCATATGTAAGCAAAAACATGTAGCTAGCTAGTAGGCAAAAACAGAGAATTTGTAGTACAAGACAGTGTGACTCACTGAAAGTTGTAAGGAAGTAGTATATCTTTATTGTATTTGAGACGCTTCAAGAACTCTAGCATGCTGTCCTCTACGGCCTTTTAACGACGTGCATCTATTTTCCATGTGTATTCATTAACGGTGTTTGGGTCAATGAACTCAATGCCATAGTGTCCACCTTTTCTCATTTCATACATCTTCATCCTGCATATAATACCACAGAAAAGAATATAGTGAGGATAATTACAGTTAATGATTGATCAAAAGGATCACTACAGCTAGCTTGAGACTTAAATTACAGAAAAAAATCACTTACAGACAATAGCAACTGACGATAGATTTGTCGAGTGCGTCTTGATTGTATAACTGAAACAGTTTAGAATACTCAACGGACAGAGCTTTCTCATGGTAGTAATGCCCCTCCTTGACATTCACCATGAGGGACACTCCATCGAAAATCTTGGTAATGTTCATGTACCATTGATGCAATTCATACATTCTCGTTGGGAGGTTCTTGACCTTGTCTGGCGCAACCAAAGGTTGGCCCCAGACATATTTCCGTTTTATTTCATCCTCTCTAAGCAAAGGCATGGGCTCGATCTCGAGGAGTTGTCCAACAGTGATGTTGAGAACTTCAGCCTGCATTATATGCTCCTCCGTTATTACCACATTGCCCACCTCGGGAACGTGCACTGTTTGCCCACAATAATATTGGGCGCGCATACTGTCACCTGTTGTTGGCACAACAAGCGAGGGGATCGATTGCGCCTCCTGTTCTCCCAGCCGGGGAATGGTTTTCACGCATTTTTTGGCAGCTGCTTCTTGTTTGCTCGATCCCGATGTAGACGTGCTGGCCTCCCTTTGTAGACATGCTCGATTTAACTTCCTGATGTGGTGCTCATAGTCTGTGTCAACAGGCTTGGGAGCTGGTGGTTGAGCCATATGAATGAAGTGGTCAATCGTTTCCTCAGGCACTTTCTCCCTTGGCGGCGGTGGCGGTTTCGGTGCAAAATGGGCTTCCACCTCGGCCTTCGATATGGCTGTGATTTCCTCCTCGGACCTGTCATCAGACCCCTGCGGAAGAGGCTTGAGGCTTGGACCATATTTATATCGCTTGCCTCCGCCTGTACTTCCTGTACTACCTCGACTCGTACCGCTACGCACCATAGCTGCGGGGTGTCTCTTCTGCGATTGCTGAGGCGGCGGAGACGGCTGACGAGGCTGAGTTGGACGAGGAGGAGTGGCCTGAGGTTGTGCTGGACATGGAGGAGGAGTGGACGTCTGACGCTGTGGCGGACTTGGAGGAGGAGGATTGTCCTGACACTTTGCCGAACTTGGAGAAGGAGGAGTGGCCTGACACTTTGCCGGACTTGGTGGACTTGCAGGAGCGGGAGTCTGCTGACTCGGTGGCGGACTTCGACGAGGACTCGGCTGACGCGGTGTCGGTGGCCTTCGAAAGATGATGCAATCCTTTTTCCATAGGAGGATACGATGTTTGGCCTCTCCGACAAAGCGCTCGCCGTCACCTCCAGCAATGTCAAGCTGTAGCTCCGAATATGGTGGGTCCACCACCTCATCAACAAAGACACGAGCATAGCCCGCTGGAATCGGGTTGCAATGGAAGGTTGCCTCGGGGGGATTTGTAAAAGCAAAGCCGTCCGCCACCTTCATGGATATGTTCTTCATTTTGACGTGTAGCTCGCAGTTAGTGTTCTCTGTGATGTCATCCACGGGGTATCTACCCAGCATTGCATCGTCCGGGACGGAACCCACACTGCTTCTCGGCATGGATGGGCCGGTGCTATCCAATGCTGGATCATCCGCTAGCTGTTGCAGCTGCTAAGACCCCCTTTGATGGGTAAGTGAGTCGATCTGCTCCTGCTGCCGCTGGTATTTGACTGCCAATTCCGCTTGACTTGCTTCTAGGCCTTGAAGGCGTTCATAGTCCCGCTTCCTCTGCTCCTCCTTCATCTTCCTCTTCTTCTCCTCCACAATCTTCTTTCTCACACGGGTTCTGTAGTCGATGTTCCATTCTCAAAACCCCTCATACCACGGAATAGCGCCCTTGCCTCGTGTTCTTCCCGGGTGTTCAGGATTTCCCAGGGCACGCGTAAGCTCGTCGTTCTCTCTGTTGGGCTGGAACACCCCCGATCGTGCCTCTTCTATTGCAACAAGTATCGCATCGTCGGCTCCCTTCAGACTTGCCCTCGTCGAAACATTGCCTCTCTCCGGGTCCAACTTCCCCCCATGCGCATAGAACCAAATCCTGACCCTGGGGGGCCAGCTCTTAGTAGCCGGAGTGACACCTGCATCCTCGATCTCTTTCTCAGACTTATCCCACTTAGGCATTGCCACCGCATAGCCACCTGGCCCCAGCTTATGGAACTTATCCTTTTTTTCGGCATTCTTCTTGTTTATTCTCGACCGTTCCTTAGCTAATTCCGAATCCTTGAATTTCACGAAACCGTCCCAATGATCACGTTGGTTCTCTAGTGTTCCCTTGAATACTGGAGTCTTCCTTCCTCCCTTGACGTACTTCTTTCATTCACGATTCTTGTGGTTCTTGAATGCAATCGCCATCATCCTAAGAACAGCCTCCTTGACTTTCTGCACATCTGCTTCTGTGAAATGATCTGGTAGGGTGAAATGTTCCATGAGATTATCCCAAAGCAGTTCTTTTTGATTCTTGTCGACAAAAGTAACATCTGGACGTGGAGCAGCGTCCTCTTTGCCTTTTTGTCTTTTGTCTTTTGCTGGCTCTCTCCACTCTTGAAGGGAGATCGGGAGTTGGTCCTTCACAAGAACTCCGCACTGACGAACGAACTTGTCCGCAATCTTCTTAGGCGCTAATGATTTGCCAGTAGGGCTGCATGCCTCGATATTGTACTTTATGCCCGGCTTCAACTTTTTGTTCGGGCCTCATTTCGTCATTTTGCCTGAAGATTTGCTCGATCCGGATGGCTGAAAGAACAAAGATCGATTCGTTAATATATCTTCAAGTCATTTAAAACATGTGATGATCACTAGATGCCTGCTTATATAAATATATATACCTCGCCGGTCTTTGTTGTTTCAGGATCAACATGTTCTTTGTCATCGTCATAATCGTACTTCATGACTTCATCAATTTGGTCGTCGCGATCGAATATCATATCACCCTCTCCGGTGTTGTTTAGAAATTCGGAGCCTTCATAATCTTCTTCATTCTGATTATCATCTGGCCCGCGTATCATATCGAACATGGTCTGTTCTCCCTCTCTATTGGTATTGTCTGCCATAGCTTTTGTTTAACTAATCCAAAAGAAATATAAAACAATTTAGTATACAAATTACATCGTCTCGAATAATAGATATAATCTCGAATACATCGTCTAGAATAATAGATATAATCTCGAATACATCGTCTCGAATTAAATATAATATTGAATAGTACATCACTGGCTATTAGCTAACAAAGATCGAATACTACAGAAGAATCTAGGACACTCGCGGTTCCTCCGGCGCGGGCGGTGGACATCCAAAGAGAAGGAACCCTCACAGGATCATAGCTGAAGTGAGATCTCCGAAGAAACTGCCACGTATTGGAGAACCTGCCGCCCTCTAACGCAACCATGTAGCGATGGACGTGCTGGTCCTCCTCCCTGACACGGCGACGTACCACCTCCGTCGGGGCCGGGTCCCTCCGCACCGAAACTGGCCCACGCGAACGCCACCAAACGAGATCAGGGTCGACGACGGGACCCGGGGCCGGGTTCCTCATCAAGCGGCGCGCCCCTCCAGGCAGCTCCCAGTGCCAGCCCGGCGGAGCCCAGTCCCGGACATGGGTCGGCTGGACGTCGTCGCGGACGGGTCGACGGCGACGATGCGGGCCGGGCATCGTCGAGAACAAATACTAGCTATATGCCCGCAAAAAGTAACATTTTTTTAATGATTGGATTTTGATAACTAAAATTTCTAACATTTCTATATAACACTAATTATGCTAATCTAAATAATCTAAATAACACTAAAATTTCTAACATTTCTAACATTTCTATATAACACTAATTTCTAACATTTCTATATAACACTAATTTCTAACTGATTAAACACTAATTATATCCATCTAACATGCATTCATACATATATAATAGTGAAAAAATAATAATCTAAACTAATTAAACATACAAAATACGTGTGTGTACTAATTAAACACTAATTATCTAAACTAATTAAACATACAAAATAATAATCTAAATAATCAAACTAATTAAAGACTAATTATCTAAACTAACTAAACATGCATGCTTGTGTGTGTGTGTGTACGGGCTCGGGGAGGGCTCACAGCGGGCGAGGGCGACGGCGAGGCGACGGCG
This sequence comes from Triticum dicoccoides, assembly GCF_002162155.2. NCBI lineage: Eukaryota > Viridiplantae > Streptophyta > Magnoliopsida > Poales > Poaceae > Triticum > Triticum dicoccoides. The sequence continues at coordinate 727,713,913 of NC_041386.1, forward strand.
AGGCGACGGCCAGGGCAGCGACGGCGCGACGGGGACGGGGACGGCGCGACGGGGACGGGGGCGGCGACGGGGACGGGGGCGGCGACGGGGACGGGGCGGCGACGGAGACGATCGAGGGCGGCGGCGACGTTGTATATATAGAGAGGGAAACTGAAATTTTCGTAGCCGTTGTATATATAGAAGGCACCTTTAGTACCGGTTGGAGCCACCAACCGGTACTAAAGGCCTGTTTTGGCCAGGCCAAGCGGCGGGAAGCTACCCCCTTTAGTACCGGGTGGTGGCACAAACCGGTACTAAAGGCCCCCCTTTTAGTACCGTTTTGTGCCACGACCCGGTACTAAAGGGGGTGCGCTGGCGCAGGTGCGGTGCGGCAAGCTTAGTCCCACCTCGCTAGTCGAGGGGCTACCGCACTGGTTTATAAGCCCTAGTGCGGTAGCTCTCTCGAGCTCCTCTCCTAACCAGGCCTACTGGGCCTACCTGTCTTCTTCGCCTAGTGGGCCTACTCGGCCTTCGCGGGCCTGCATCCTGGCCCAACAAAAGGTTGTGTCGCTAGTCGTATGCAGGCCGCTTTGGCCCAGTAGGCGGACTTTTTTTTGCTTTATTTTTTTGTTTTATTTATTTTTGAGTTGTTTTTTGCTGTATTTAGAGTTTCTTTGTGAATATTTTTGCTTTAGTTACAAAAAATTACAAACTTTCTGTTAGTGCCGGTAGATTTCAAATTTGAATAGTTTAAATTTTGAATTATTTGAAATTTGTGTGAATCACTAATTTGTGATTAACTTAACTTTGAAAAAAGTTTTTTCAGTGATTCTTTTTTCTTATGTTTAATATTAGTGTGTTTGATCATTATATTCAATTTAGTAATGCTTAGGTTATTTCAAAAATGAAATGCCTTTGTAACAGTTCAGTTTTCGTCGGAAATCCTGATACTTCGAAAGAGATTGTCCATTTTGTACACGAAGTGCATCCAGTTTTTGCCGTAACCCTCTCTACTTTCTTGCACATGCTATTTGTATAAAATTATGATACCATGCCAACTTTCAACCTTTTCTAAGTTCATTTGAATTGCTTTTCAATTTGAGGGTCATTTAGCTGGAAAGAAATCAGTAAATGCATGAAAAGAATTTGTTTGCACATAAAATTTCTTCGCGTTTCAAATGCCAAAACACATAACTACCCTAACTATTACAGACATTCCCTCCTGGGTGTGAAACACAGAAGAAAGTGATGATGAAGCCGATCACATCCCAGATCTTTGGGTGTGAAACTTTTTCTTCGCGTGTGTCCCTTTGCGCCGTAACCATGGAAAATCTTCATCATTTAACGGGATGCTCGGGTCAATATTCACTGTGAATGGAGCAATTTCATCAAACTTTTCATAATCTTCTGACTTGTCTGTCTTGTCATCCACCCCCACGATGTTTCTCTTCCCAGAAAGAACTATGTGCCCCTTTGGCTCATCGTACGATGCATTCGCTTCCTTATCTTTTCTTTTTCTTGGCTTGGTAGACATGTCCTTCACATAGAAAACCTGTGCCACATCATTGGCTAGGATGAATGGTTCGTCTGCATACGCAAGATTGTTGAGATCCACTTTTGTCATTCCGTACAGCGGGTCTTCCATTACCCCACCTCGTGTCATATTGACCCATTTGCACTGAAACAAAGGGACCTTTAAACCACGTCGATAGTCAAGTTCCCATATGTCCTGTATATAACCATAATATGTTTCCTTTCCCATCTTAGTTTCTGCATCAAAGCGGACACCACTATTTTGGTTAGTGATCTTCTTATCTTGGGCGATCGTGTAAAATGTATGACCATTTATCTCGTACCCTTTGAAAGTCATTATATTCGAAGATGGTAACTGGGACAGCAAGTACAAGTCATCTTCAATAGAGGTGTCATGCATGGTACGTGTCTGCAACCAGTTGGCGAAACTCCTGGTTTGTTCACGTGTAATCCAGTCATCAGACCGCTCCGGGTGTTTGGAGCATAGCAAATTCTTGTGTTCATCCATATACGGAGCCACCAAGGTGGAATTCTGTAGAACTGTGTAGTGTGCTTCAGTGAGAGAATGGCCATCCATACATATTATTTGTTTCCCTCCTAGCGTGCCTTTTCCATCGAGTCTGCCCTTATGCCGCGATTCAGGAACACCAATCGGCTTAAGATCAGGAATAAAGTCAATACAAAACTCAATGACCTCCTCATTTTGATGGCCCTTGGAGATGCTTCCTTCGGGCCTAGCACGGTTATGAACATATTTCTTTAAGACTCCCATGAACCTCTCAAAGGGGAACATATTGTGTAGAAATACAGGACCCAAAACGTTAATCTCTTCACATAGGTGAACTAGGACATGCGTCATGATGTTGAAGAAAGATGGTGGGAACACCAACTCGAAATTGACAAGACATTGCACAAAATCATTCTGTAACCTTGGTATGATTTTTGGATCGATTACCTTCTGAGAGATTACATTGAGAAATGCACATAGCTTCACAATGGCTAATCGAACTTTTTCCGGTAGAAGCCCCCTCAATGCAACCGGAAGCAGTTGCGTCATAATCACGTGGCAGTCATGAGACTTTAGGTTCTGGAACTTTTTCTCTGCCATGTTTATTATTCCCTTTATATTCGACGAGAAGCCAGACGGTACCTTAATACTGAGCAGGCATTCAAAGAAGATTTCCTTCTCTTCTTTGGTAAGAGCGTACCTTGCATGACCCTGATGTATGTCGTCTTCTCCGTGCATACGTTGCTGGTCCTCCCGTGCCTCAGGTGTATCTTTTGTCTTCCCATACACGCCCAAGAAGCCAAGCAGGATCACGCAAAGATTCTTCGTCACGTGCATCACGTCGATTGCGGAGCGGACCTCTAGGTCTTTCCAATATGGCAGGTCCCAAAATATAGATTTCTTCTTCCACATGGGTGCACGTCCGTCCGCGTCCTTCGGAACAGGTTGTCCGCCAGGACCCTTTCCAAATATCACCTTCAAATCCTTGACCATATCATGTACATCAGCACCAGTACGGTGGCGAGGCTATGTCCGGTGATCCGCCTCACCTTTGAAATGCTTGCCTTTCTTTCTTACGGGATGCCTGCTCGGAAGAAATCGACGATGTCCCAGGTACACATTCTTCTTACAACTCTTCATATATATACTGTCGGTATCATCCGAACAGTGCGTGCATCCGTGGTATCCCTTTTTTGTCTGTCCTGAAAGGTTACTGAGAGCAGGCCAATCATTGATGGTCACGAATAGCAACGCCTTTAGGTCAAATTCTTCCCCCATGTGCTCATCCCACGCACGTACACCTGTTCCATTCCACAGTTGTAAGAGTTCTTCAACTAATGGCCTTAGGTACACATCAATGTCGTTGCCGGGTTGCTTAGGGCCTTGGATGAGCACTGGCATCATAATGAACTTCCGCTTCATGCACAACCAAGGAGGAAGGTTATACAAACATAGAGTCACAGGCCAGGTTCTATGGTTGCTGCTCTGCTCCCCAAAAGGTTTAATGCCATCTGCGCTTAGACCAAACCATACGCTCCTTGCGTCATCTGCAAACTCCTTCCCGTACTTTCTTTCGATTTTTCTCCACTGCGACCCGTCAGCGGGTAATCTCAACTTTCCGTCTTTCTTACGGTCTTCTCTGTGCCATCGCATCGCCTTGGCATGCTCTTTGTTTTGGAACAAACGTTTCAACCGTGGAATTATAGGAGAATACCACATCACCTTGGCAGGAATCTTCTTCCTGGGGCGCTCGCCCTCGACATCACTAGGCTCATCGCGGCTGATCTTATAGCGCAATGCACCACATACCGGGCAAGCGTTCAAATCCTCATACTCACCGCGGTAGAGGATGCAATCATTAGGGCATGCATGTATTTTCTGCACCTCTAACCCTAGAGGGCAGACAGCCTTCTTTGCTTCGTACGTACTCTCGGGCAATTCGTTGTTCTTTTGAAGCATATCCTTTATCATTACCAGCAACTTTCCAAATCCCTTGTCAGATACACCATTCTCTGCCTTCCATTGCAGCAATTCCAGTGTGGTGCCCAGCTTTTTCTTGTCACCTACGCAATTCGGGTAAAACAATTTTTTGTGATCCTCTAACATGCGCTGCAACTTCTTCTTCTCCAAATCACTTGCGCAGTTTCTCTTTGCATCGGCAATGGCCCGACCTAGATCATCAACGGGCTCATCTGATGCCTCTTCTTCAGCTTCTTCCCGCATTTTCGGCTCAGCTTCTTCCCGCATTACCGGCTCAGCTTCTTCCCCCATTGTTGTATCATCATATTCAGGGAACCCATGGCCAGGATAGCTGTCGTCGTCCCCTTCTTCTTCATTGTCTTCCATCATAACCCCTCTTTCTCCGTGCTTGGTCCAAACATTATAGTGGGGCATGAAACCGGACTCAAATAGGTGGACGTGAATGGTTGTTGACGTAGAGTAATTGTGACCATTCTTACAGCCAGCACATGGACAAGGCATAAACCCATCCGCCCGCTTGTTTGCCTCAGCCGCAAGCAGAAAAGTATGCACGCCCTCAACAAACTGGGGAGAGCATCAGTCATCGTACATCCATTGCCGGCTCATCTTCATTACACAACACTGAATAGACCAAATTAATACAAGTTCATACATAAAGTTCATACAACACTTAAATGCAACAAACAAATGACTCTCTAGCTAAAGCATTTAAATGCAACAACAAATGCGATCAAGATCGCAACTAAGGTAACAATTGATCCAACAGCATAATGATACCAAGCCTCACTATCGATGGCATATTTTCTAATCTTTCTAATCTTCATGCGCATTTTCTCCATCTTGATCTTGTGATCATCGACGACATCGGCAACATGCAACTCCAATTCCATCTTCTTCCCCTCAATTCTTTTCAATTTTTCTTTCAAGTACTCGTTTTCTCTTTCAACTAAATTTAACCTCTCGACAATAGGGTCGGTTGGAATTTCCGGTTCACATACCTCCTAGATAAAAATATCTATGTCAACCTGATGGGCATAATTTGTCATAAACACGAAATGCAACAAATAGTTTTAAAAGAGAATATACCACATCCGAATCATAACAAGGACGAGGGCCGACGGGGACGGATATCAAAATCATGGCACTATGTATAACAAACAATATACGGGTAAGATAATTATTGCATGATTAACTATATATCCAAATCGCACAAACATCAATTTTTTATATAAAATTTCATGAACAAGAGGCTCACCACAAGGTGGTGCCGGCGACGGGACGGTGCGGGCGATCGACGGTGGTTACGACGGAGATTTAGAAGGCACTAAGTAAACCACACCTACATATGCAAACTAAGTGTTATTTTTGACCTCAAATTGCATATAAATCAAATACTAGCACATATATATATTTCCTCCCAAATTACTAAAATCACAAATTAATAACTATATAAAGCATTGCAAGAGCTAATCTAGCAATGAGAGATGAAAGGACAAAGTTGCTAACCTTTGTGATCACTTGAATGGATGGGGGCCTTCAAATCTTGACAAATTTTGGGCAAAATGTGTGATGAGCTTGAGGGGAAGAGGAAGAACAGAGAGGAGATAGGAGAGGGGAAAGGGGGAAGAACAGAGCGAGCTGGACGAAGGGTTTATATGCAGGAGGACCTATAGTACTGGTTCGTGGCACGAACCGGTACTAAAGGTGCTGGAGGAGGCCCAGACTGAAAACATCCTGCCACCACCCTCATTAGTACCGGTTCGTGGCATGAACCGGTGCTAAAGGTTAGCCATGAACCGGTACTAACGAGAGCGGCCCGACTAGCCGTTGAAACCGGCACTAATGTATACATTTGTGCCGGCTCTAATACAAACCGGCACTAATGTGCTTCACGTTTGACCCTTTTTCTACTAGTGTTGTTGCGCCATTGTCGATGAAGCCACTCTCATGGGACGAGGACACGGAGGCGAGGTAGTCAGAGACGAGCAGCACCAGCTCCCGGACCAGGTGCTAAAGTGTAGGCTGAAGCGTATGCAGGATGACGTCGCCGGATGTATCGCGGGCCACTTCACAGAGGCAAGCAACACGTATCGCCTTGCTCTCCTCACAGTTCACCGCGAGCTCCCTCGCCGCTAGAGCCGCCAGGCTGCTGCATTGTCAGGAACACCCACGCAGACACCGTCGCCTTATCGTCATGTTCCCATACCTCGCGACCACGACAAGACAGGCTGCCGGAGAGACGTTCTCGATTCCCTTTCGGCACTGCTGCCTTGTTTGCTCCAATCGTGTCTGGCATCGAGACTTCAACCTTCTGTTTGATAAAATGCCTGTAAGCAGCAGTATGCCCCCTCAGATATTTCCCTCTTTAAGCTCTGGCACACACAACAAACACTATAAGCCTGCGATTTCTGATCTGCACACTTGAATTCCTTGTTCTGTCGGATCAGTAAGCCTAATCCTGGAAGGTTTGTTTTAGATAAGAGGATATTGCTCGGCCTTAGAATAAGCCCTTACATTTTAATGTTTACAAGACAAACGAATATGGCTAAATGCCTAGCAAGCGATAGGAAAGCAAGTTTGATACAATTGACCCACAGAGCGCAGAACCGAATTGCAGATATGTGGCGCCGACATGATGAAAACTCGAAGACGAAGAAGTAGCGCCCAAGGACGAAAGCCACTCTAGCTTGCAGTATGTGTCCTTGATGCCGCACAGAGTTGGGTACACTTGGCGCCAAGTATGGTGATGAGGGTTTCAAGCCGCACACGATCCCGTCTTCTCCCCAGATCTCTCCACGATGCTCTAAAGGTCTTTGTGGTGTTTAAAGGCAATAAATAGCGCTTTATTGTGTGCGTTTGACAATGCTCAAGACATGACACCAACTCATAACAAGGCCACTCTAGCATCCTCCCCGTCGTATTGCTAATAACATGGAAGAGATTGGCTAAGCCAAACGGGTTCCAATCACAACCTGTCGCCTTCTGGATGACGACCGGTGTGAACCACTGTCATGTGTTTGATTTATATCTCCAACGTGTAGCATGTTTACTATAGTTAGTTCAGAACATGGGAATATTCGGTTCATAATTATCTTCTAATTTTGTCTAGCTGACTAACTCCAACATCATGTCGATTTCCATCATGTCAATTTTCATAGATTGGTTCAAGGAAATGTTACATATAACTACTATGCTTCACAAAAAGAGGAGATTATTTTACATGGTAAGTGCAAGTAGTTTAGAGGTTAATTTTCTATTTCCTCTTGTCCTTTTTGGCAATAACTAGGTACAAGATTTTTTTTAGCTGTGCCTAAGAAAATGAATCACAAGGAGCATCATCCACTATTTGGTTGCGCATCCATTATGACAAGGTGTTTGACGCAATGAATTTTAATGATAATTAAGGATAAAAATCATAATTGTTTCTTATGTGAATTGTTTGCCCTGCAGGATTGAGTGCTTCCCAATAACTTATTCCTCGTTGGTTTCATTCAAAACAAAAATTATCATCCAATCAAACGTCACGGACAGAATACTTGGTTCTCTACGATGCAATCAAACAACTTCCATATAAATTCAACTGGCATTACATTACATCCTTGCAATGTCATATTCATGTGAGATAAATGTTCTCGCCAACCAAACCTGCACCACTAACAATTTATGCACCACCACTTTCTTACTACACTATCTCCATGCTCTAAGGTCACGTAAGTTCAAGACCTCTCATACACCCTCTATTAGGAAAAGAACTCCATAAAACTGGGAAAAGGCACTACTAGAAAAAAGCATGTTTGTGGCGCATCTGTTTTGGCTATTAATGACGCACTATAAGTGCGCCGCTATTATCACGTCATTACTAATTTTTAGTAATGGCGCACATTTGGTGCGCCATTACTATCTAGTAATGGCGCACTATAGGTGCGCCATTACTATGCTTAGAAGTGCGCCATTACTAAGCAAGATAGTAACAATTACTATGCCTAGAAGTGCGCCATTACTAACAATTTTTTTTAGAATTTTGTTTTTCAAATTCTTTTTTTCTATTTTTTTTGTTTTTTTCTTAATCTCGGGTCACTATGACTTAATCTCAAGTCAAATCACACTCTGTGGTCAAACTTCCCGAAAGGTCACCCATCCTCACAGTACTCTAGCCCGAGCACGCTTAACTTCTCAATTCTATCGTACCCCAGCACCAGCTCACTTCACAGGCACTTGTTGATATATCTATCATATCAATCCTATTAAACCTTGTTGATGTCTAGGACTTTGTTCATGTTCATGACTATGATGAAATTTTTTAAAAATATTTCAAACTTCCCGGTCATATTACGTATCATATTTTGAACATTTTTTACAAAAAAAATTCGAAACCAACTTTTTTTCTGTTACTAGTGGCGCACCTAGCAAATGGTGAGCCATTACTCAAAAAAATTCAAAAAAAAAAATCAAACTTGCATCCAGATCTTAAAAGCATATTTGTAAGTTTTCGAACATTTACCCCCTGTTGAATTCGGATTTAACTTTTTGAGTAGATGATTTTTCTTATAAAAAACTTATTAATCCGAGTTTGTATGCAAAAGTAATGCCCATTTTACTAAATTCCAGAGAGATTTTGCAAATAAATTCAAAATTCATATTTGTAAATTGTCCCAACAACTAGACCGCATATCACAGAGAGATTTGTATGCAAAAGTAATGCCCATTTTACTAAATTCCAGAGAGATTTTGCAAATAAATTCAAAATTCATATTTGTAAATTGTCCCAACAACTAGACCGCATATCACATTGGAAACTTTTTTTTTTGACATTTCCATCATTTTCTTTTATTTTTTTTTAAAACTAAAAAGGCGGTCCACGAGGGGAGGGGGGGTTTTGCATTTGGTGAAATAGTAATGGCACACCTTCACAAAGTGCGCCATTACTATGTGTATGACTTAGTCAAACCTTGTTCAATGTTAGTAATGGCGGACTTTGTATATGTGCGCCATTACTAACTTTGACATAATAATGGCTCACCTATGCAAAGTGCGCCATTACTAAGTTTGACCAAGGTTTGACCAAGTCATACACATAGTAATGGCGCACTTTGTAGAGGTGCGCCATTACTATGTCAACTAGTAATGGCACACCTGTACAAAGTGCGCTATTACTATGTGTATGACTGGGTCAAACCTTGGTCAAACTTAGTAATGGCACACTTTTCACCTGGTGCGTCATTACTGTTTTGTTACTAATGGCATACCTACACATGGTGCGCCATTACTATTTAGTAATGACGCACCACATGTATAGTGCGTCATTAATGTTCATATTAGCTATAGCCATTTTTCTACTATTGAGGAAGAGGTAGCTTAGTTTGAGAATAGTAGATGTTGGGAAGGGAACACTTCGTAATCACTGACGACATGGTGATGAACATTATGTTCCTGTAACACAAAACCATGCCCATATGACCGTTACAAACACACTCAATACCATGCCCATATGACCGTTACAAACACACTCGAGACACTAGTAATGTGCCGTGACTTGCCGGCCTTTGCCAAATCAGAGTATTAGAGCATCTACAACCACTATGCACAAACCTGGCTTTTCAAACATCCTCAGACGCGCCAGGCCCGTTTCAGGGCATGTCCGCTTATGATTGGTGGAGAGAGGAAGAGAGAGAAAAATAAAGAAGCAATAAAGACAGAAAAAAGGTGGTACGTGTTGGGCTAAATTCTATGTGGCGCCCTGTCTGGACACGCCCAGACATTCCCATATTCTGCGCATATATGCCTTGGATATGAGGATTTGCTGATAGCCTGAACATATGTGGACAAAGTAGGGGTTTAGGTTGGGTGTTTTTTATACTTCTCCCTTTTGTCCTGGCAGTTATTAAGCTGTCCAGAACGTTGGGGGAGGCTATGAGTGGTCCCGTGGTATATGCTCGTAGAAATATTTATTCTGTTCTTGAGTGTCATGTTAATTTTGTGTCGAAGATAAAATTTAAGTCCATGCAATGTGTCGAGGCGACGAAACTGACAATGAGTACTAGCAGTAAGAACGAGGGTTGATACTAGCTATGTCACAGGTGTAACACCCGGATTTTACAAGTTGAGGCGCCTCGAGGAGATGTAAAAGCCATACGTCTCAAGCCCTGAGGCAGTTTTTCTCCGGTGTCTGGATTAGAGGAGGGCTGCGAGCCCTTGTCTTAGCACTAGGGGCGGGTTATATGGAGTGTGTTAAACCCCATTAATGCCACGTTATAAGTGAGATGCCACTCATTGTCCCGGACGAACGCCAACACAGGCCATCTCCGAGTCCAAGTTTATGAGATTCACGCCTTGGAGCCTAGCAGAATGGCCAAGTTAGTCCATCGAGCCCATCCCATTGCGGGCCTCAAGTTAACTTAAGTCAGATTTTGATTATCTGCCCAAGTGGACAGGGAACTTCCAAAGGTATTCATGTGATGGTGATTGAGTGTCGTTCGAATCCTACAGGCGTTGATATCTGAGAACCCATCGCGTTGTCTATGTCAAGAGATGGTCTGTGCGGATGGTCATTGTTTTAAATGATTGATCATTTTTTTGATTGTCAACGTTTTTCTTTTCCCTTTTTGCTTCGGCAAGGCATAGCTTCAGTCCTGCATAATTTTGCCGTTCGTCCATATGATTCTTTTTTATTTGCATTGGTGTTGGATCTGTGCATCCTAGTTGATCAAAGGTCGTCGGCGTGCTTATTGGGTTTGTATCCACTTGATGCTTCGTGTTGAGTGAATAAAATCGACCATTCGTCGACAAAATGATTTAGATAACATGCCATTTAAAATGTTTTCTGACACCATAATTTGTCGGTGTACTGCCTGTGAATTGTACTAGCCGAAACTATATATGGGTTTCTGTTAATAGATTAGAAATAGGTGGACGCACAGTACTCTTTTATCTGAAAAGAAAAAAAAGGAAATCTATGCTAGAACAAAGACAAGTCAAACAAGGGCCTCTCTTAGTTTTATTCGTAGGATTTTGTGCGGGTTACTCTTTAGACCTTTTGGAGGACATAAACTAATTATGAACTTATATCGGTGGGTCGTTTAGATTTTAGCATTTAATGTCATCTGAATTTTCATTACATATTCTTCTACTCTATATTTTTACGAGATATCTTAAACCTGTTTGAAATAATTATTTTTCCCTGCATGAAACGAGATAAAACTTCCGCACAAGCTATATCATATAGGATACGAGTGGTGCATGACACTACCATCTTACACTTTTTAAATTTGGTGAATTAAGGAGGCTCTAAACTAACGACATCACTGATTTTTTGACCCCCAATGTTTTATAGAGCATTTCTTCTTAAGAAAAGGAAGGATGAGTCCACAACCAAGCAGGTGAAATAAAAAAAAACAATTTTCCGCTCCATCACCTAGTCTGCCTGTGCTACACGTGCGATGGATGTTTCCCTTCTTTATGTTCCCTACAAGACAGGGATAACGAGCACATATGAGCTCTCGCTCAGATTATGACTTTCTTTCTTTATGCCATTTCTTCCTTTCTGAGTAAAAATATCTCAAGAAGTTAGAAGGAGATAAATGTTCTCAACAACCACTCTATGGTCGAGTACTTAGGAGTCACCAAGGCTAAACATCCCTGATGCACACGCCGTTAGCGAAAAACAATACAAGAAAGAAACAAAACGGGTTTAGCATGAGGATAGGAGACGTTGGGAAAAAAGAGCTTAGCATGACGAAAACATTCAACGAAGCTTCATCGGCCCGGTCCCGCTATCCCGAGCATCCATACAAATAGGGACGTGTGCAACATATTTCCGCAAGGATCACGTGGGTCGGTAATCTAGCTTGGGTTTACACGGGTTTGTGAACGTGATCCAGCCTACTCCCTACTAGGGATATTTGTTCCAGGACTCTGTTGCTTGTCCAGATAAGGACAGATTCACGTGGGCATCTCCAAGGGACACAGGGAGAACACCCTTACCGCCCGTGAATCTATACCAATCCAGTCTTTGCGTAACGCTCTGCGACGGTGGCAGCGGTTTCACTTGAGTTCGACCATGGAGAAGGAACGAAGCTGAGTCGCTGAATCAGTTGCCGGATAGGGAGGACGAGGAGAAACATCATATCGTCTGGGTCTGCTTATTGCGCCGCCTGACATGTGAATCGAGCAGAGGAAACAAGCTCCATGATAGAACTGCCTCGTGCGCCTGACATGAAGTATGTTCGTCTATGATGATTAGATGATCAGCAGCGACGATGGATCTGTATCCCAGGAAAAGTGGCAGAGCAGGGGAGCCGACTAGTACAATTTTGTTGCTACAAAAGTTACAGAGCAGCACCCCGCCCCGATTCATAAAATATCTGTGCAGCAACGATACTCTGTGGTCATCCGGTGGAGCGGGGCAGGCGCGGGCGTGCTAGCTCTCCATGGGAATGGCACCCTCAGACCTCATCCATAGAACTGTGGTATGAGAACGAACAAGGTATTGTGATGGGGGAGAAGATGCTCAGAGTTATGGACGTGTGTCTGTATGGTAGCGGCACAAATGAACAAACCTACGCAGAGCCTACGCTCGACAAGAACCTGCATTCGAGACTACAACATTGTGCACGGTAACACATGTCTTCGGATAAACTATCCTAACTGACGCGTATCTCAAGGTTCAGCGCTCCGAACCAAGCGCCAGGATAACATCGACCTAGGTCCGCAAGCTTTATAAATAACCTGGAAGCCGAGATCGATTGGCCGTGGATGAGGCCTTATCTCATGATCTGAGCTCGTTTGGCACGCCTTGATCTCCGGGAGAGTGTGAGTACAACGGATAAGTCCATCTCCAATGGCTGTCGAGCCATGTGACCTCCCGCCACTAGATATCATGACAAAAGATCCTCGACCATCGACCCCTTGATCCTCGTCCCTTGGCCCTCGACCCCTCAGCGATGAGGATTAAAAGCCAAGTTTTGAAACCTCAAACAACCAAACTGACAAAAAATCAGGGCGTAGAAAGAGAAACGGAAGACAAAATATTACATACTGAGAGGTTGTGCAACTAGGATGATTTTCTGTACCTGCCTTATTAATGAATTGGAGACGATGATGGCGAAAGACACCAATGGCTTTTGAGTTCTCCACTATCATCCTCTCAAATTCGTTAAAATAGTTGTTACAGGATATCATCCTAGTTGCACAATCTCTCACTACGTATTGTTTCGTCTTTGGTTTCTCTTTCTACGCTTTGATTTTTTGTAATGAGTCAGTTTGGGTGTTTCAAGTTTCAACACTTGGCTTTTAATCCTCAGTGATCATCGACCCCTCGACCCTCGACCCTCGACCAATGACCCCTAGACCCTCGACCCCTCGCCCCACGATCCTCGAATCTCCGCCCCGACCCTCGACCCCTTGGTGACCGGCGGTCCTCTACCCGGCTCCGTCGGCGTCGACGCATCCCTAACCTCGACGCGGTTTCGTCAGCGCCGACGCACCCCTAACCTCCTCATATTCTTATTCCTCCTCCTCCTCATCTTGTTCTTCTTCTTCTTCTTCTTCTTCTTCCTTTTCTTCTTCTTCTTATTTTCTTCTTCTTTTTCATCTTTCTTCTTTCTTCTTAACTAAACCTAAATTAAACTAAATATAAACCTAAACCAAAAATACAGAAAAAACCTAAACTAAACATAAACTAAACCTAAACTACACTAACTACACTAACTACACTAACTAAACCTAAAAAACAGGAAAAAAACCTAAACTGAGCCTAAACTCCTCCTCTTCTTCTTCTTCTTCTTCTTCTTCTTCTTCTTCTTTCCTTCTCCTCCTCCTCCTCCTCTTCTTCTTATTCTTCTTCTTCTTCGTCCTCTTCTTCTAATTCTTCTTCTGCTTCGTCCTCTTCTTCTAATTATTCTTAGAACTAAACCTAAACCTAAATCTAAACTAAACCTAAAACTAAAACTAAACTAAACATAAACCTAAAACTAAATAAACAGGAAAAAAGAAAAAAAAAAGAGGAGCTAGAGCTCACCTTTGGAAGTGGGGCGGCCTGTGGAGGAG
>NC_041386.1:727728377-727736634 GCF_002162155.2 Triticum dicoccoides
GGGGAAGAGACGGAGAAAAACACACACACACACACACACAGAGAGAGAGAGAGAAGGGCGGGGTGGGTGGGGTGGGGCGCGGCCATTAGTTATGTCAAATGTTTGCCGTCTGCCCCACATTTGACGTCAGCCTTTTTGCTCTTTACCATCGTCTGCTAGCAGACGACAAAGAGGGGGGCCGTTAGGTTTTTTTTTTGAGCAGCTCGTTAGTGGGGCCCACATCCCTCTTTGCCGTCAGCTAGCTGATGGCAAACCTCCTTTGCCGTCAAAGAACTGGCTGATAGCAAATCCCTTGATTCCGGTAGTGATGGTAGGTGAGATAGCTAACGATGAAAGCGCGGATGCGGATGCCAGATGACACCGTTGTGCTAGAGGCGGGGCCAACAACAAAAGGATAAGGGTTCAAGTGCGCTAATGTATCTAAAATGTCCTGATTTTTTCGCACAAATCTGAATAAAACTAAGCGAGGAGTATACAAAGCCGTGGGTTCAGCACATAGAATCGCCCCCACGTTGTGCTAATTCTGTGGGACAGGGAAGCATGGTTCCTGGCGACGATTTTGTCATGGTTCCGTCATGTGAGTATTGTACTAAATTTCTTGCGGGGATGTAATTAAGATGGTTCAGTGGGAAAATAAATGTGGGCTTATTCGATTGAGATACTATGAATGCCCATAGCTACGAAGTGCTCTTCTTTACAGAAGCCAAACTCCCAAATAATTCACAACTCTATTACTGCTCACTTTGACTCTTGAACACAGAGATTGAACGTACTTATTAAGATATTGACATAGTAACCTTTACATAGCTTGCACCGATCAATTCTAATCCACAACATTCATCCCGAAAACTATTATTTTCATGACTGAAGATAAATTCGAAATTTCAAATAGTTTTGCGAGTCTAGTTAGGTGGCCAGGATGCATAAGTATAAGAACTACAAACGAGGCATCCAGGTCAAGCTTTACAATAACACTTTCGAGGAAGAAAATTAGCAACTCTGGGCGAAATCACTGTACCAAATTTACTTGGGTATTCCTTTGTTTGATTCAGGATGGTAAACCTTTCGTAGAACTAAAAATCTTGTTTCAGGGCTTAGTGACGAGAAAGATTCAACCTTTGATCCACTCGATCATTGTGGATGCTCAGGAAAGCGTTAAGCTGAGGTTGTGTGTTCATGGTAATGAGGAAACTAGACTCTGTCACTCATGAGCTTCGGCCTGGCTCTTTTTCAATCGGATTAAGCCTACTCACAACTTAGAAGAGTTCTCAATATCTAATCTAAATTTGAGTGTTTTAGATCTCTACTATGTGTTCTTGTATGCCATCACAATTTGGTTTGTGATATGAACATTTATCCCTCGCGTACATGTTTAGAAAACTCACATGAAATTTATGTCCATTAATTGCGCACAACCACCATGGCTAAGATTTTTTATATCACTTTGATGCAATGTGCCTCTCTTCATGGTTCACTAGTCAATTTAGCACCTTCCCCTCCATTATCGGTTGTAAGTAGAAACAATGCAAGAAAATTCCAATTCATCCACGTCATTGGCAAGCCGTCAAACGTGTTTTCTTCAGTGTTGAGACTCATCGAGGTACATCACCTTAATCTGATACGGTGACTAACAATAAATGTGTTACAAGAAGAAATAAAAATGAAAAGGAGGTGAGAATGGGGAACATCATGAAGTGAAGCGAATTAAGGGTCAGTAGCCAATCAAGAAATAGTAAGGCCACTTCCAATGCATCGATTCTAAGATGAGGTGCTAAATGCATTAAAAAGTTTGGCAACTAAAGCCCCTAATGCATAGATGCTTAACTATTTAATGATTTACTACTAAAGTCCTTCATGCATTGGTGGGCTTCTTTCATTTAATATTTTGCATAGGTTCGCGCACTTGGCATTGTTTGTTCCTGGGTCACCAAAAAAATCACTCTCCTCTTAATTACATTGCCAAATCAGATTTTTCACCTACATGGCAGTCATAGCACCTGTACACGGTGGAGCATTGGAGAGGCCTAATACGCGTGGAGATGCTTCGCCCGCCGCACCATGCCACCTCAGACAACCATGTTGTCTTGATGTTTGCAATGACTTGCTCTCACAAGCTTTGTCGTAAATGGCAGGCACACTAGTAGAAAACAGGGCTTTTGTTCGGGCCTGGCCAGCCCATTAGTCCCGGTTCTTCACAAAACGGGACTCATGGGGGCATTAGACCCGGTTCATAAGCCCGGGGGCTGGCCGGGGCCTCGTGGGCATTGGTACCGGTTCGTCTGGAACATTTGGCCCGGTTCTAGGCACGAACCGGGACCAATGGGCCGCGCTCCTGGCCCACAGCCATTGGTACCGGTTCGTTCCTAGAACCGGTACAAAAGGGTTTCTTTAGTCCCGGAAGATGGTAGACAAAACCCAGTACACCGATGGCTTTGAATTAACTTATCAGGAGAAAAATCATCTGACTGCATTTTGTACTGATCTTGAGAATTACAATATCTACAATCGAACTCCTCAACATTATGGTCAATAAGTGCCACTAGTGCACGTGTTGAACTACGATAACTACCATGGAGATACCCTGGTAAGCTTTTTTACTATTACGACATCCGTGTATCTTTTGCATACTTCTAAAACTAGTACATCATTGCTAACTACGAAGTTATTACTATGTTTTTCAACAGATAATCCCGAATGATTGTGTGCCTCATCTGATGTATCAGCACGGTCGCCTTGATGTTTTGAACATACAACCATGTCGTCCTACGAATCTCAACTGTCCATACCGGATTTCTAAAAGAAGTGGAGACATGACAATAAAAGAATGGAAAAAATGTATGGTCAGTCGTAAGGAGGTTCTTGGAAGCAAAAGAAAGTGAAGCGCAAGAATTGGAGACAGGATGATCTCCATTCTCCATAATGGAGAGTCAGGGTCTATATTGTTTTATGCTATTTTACCTTAAAGAGGGTATTTAGGTCCTACCTAATACTGATGATCATGTGCTAAGAATAATTAAGTAGGGTTGGTTCGATGACTATGAGGATGATGATCGTATCACTTGTTATTAATAACGAGTAGAAGTTGTATGATGATTAATTAGTAGGACTTGTTATTATATATGATGATGCATGATGCGAGCATGAAGAGTTATTATATATCAGCAGGTGAAATGAACATGGATTGGATTGAAGTGAAGCCAACATGCATGTGGTGCATGTCGAAAGTAGTACAATCCAAACTTGATCAAGTTAGTATTAGTATTACTTTCGACATGCACCACATGTTGCCTTCACTTCAATCTAAGCCATGCTAACATTAGGCGTAGCAGTAGCGTTGGTAAACCAAGCACGGAGATATATAAGAGATGACACTTCTCTCTATTAGCTAGCTAATAACAACCTTAATTAACCCCTAAAACCCCTAAACCACCTCCTTTCAAAAAAAACCTCAGCTCCAACCAGCTGCTGACGCGTGGATGCTTTTTGGTTCCGGTTGGTGTCACCAACCGGGACCAAAGGACCCCCTGCCTAGGCTCGCCGCAGCGGCCATGTGGAGGCCCATCTGTCCTGGTTCGTGTAACAACCGGGACTAAAGGCCAAGGGCATTAGTAACGACCTTTTAGTCCCGGTTCCTACACCGGGACAGAAGGCCCTTACGAACCGGGACAAATGGCCCTTTTTCTACTAGTGGCATGTCTTCATATCATTCCCCTTTTTGAAGGCAACGGCTATAACTCTGGCCTACGGCGAATGCACCTGTCAAGGATGATACATCGTGAAGTGGTGGTGGAAGGCTTCACCTTACGCAAGTCACCCAGTCATGCGATGCTGTTATACGTGTTGCCGCCTGTCTTGATTTATATGCATTTTTTTACAAAGTTTCATACGCATACGTTTGAAATGTTCTATCGTTCTCTGGGACGAAGGACAAGATGGCTAAGAATGTTATATACCCCTACGTATCATGGGCTAGATTTAATTAGTATTCCTTAAGACCTAGGTGGACTACCAAAGAACCATATAACTTCAATTTGATGATGAAGCTGATTGAGGTGGCTCACTGAGCATTGTAAGTTCGAGATATCTCTTAGGCCCAATAAGACTCATAACCGAGTCAGGGAAAACCTCAATCTCAAATAGTTTCAGTGTCCCTTACATTTTAATAACTTGCATCTGCAGATTGGTTGTTGTTTGGCTTTACATTTCCTTCTCCTTTTATATCCTTTGTACTCCCTTCATTTTTATATACAAGGCCACAAACTCAAATTACAGGTACCAAGATAAAAATATGTGTGCTTTACAAGTCAATTTATTTTCTCGTTTATCGGGTTAATTAATAGGGTGCATGCACATTAGAAGAAATTGAGTGGTCGTGAGAGAGGAAGTAGATGAGTTTGTCATTATCATCCGCTACATGCATGCTAGTAATTAAGCCATGGGTTACTAGTACGAGGAAACATCATTAATATTTGTCTCGATCACTGTTGGTGAACTTGTATAGATGCAAAATGTATTTTTTATAGTGGCCTTGTATACAAAAATAGAGTACTTTTTTTGAAATTGATGATGTTCTCTAGGTGAAAACTATGAAGGTCTCTAATGTTTCCTTGTGTAACCGTGCATGACATTAAAAACATTGCATGAGTGCTGCACGGTGGCTAGGTGGTGGATAAGGACGTGGAGGTGGGATCCAAAATGGTTTCTTGAGCACTAGCGGACATATAAAAGGCCTGACTGACACGTTGCACATATGATACACTGCTGGTGAATGGTGATGCCTCACCTTAGACATATCGGCGTTAGTAATAAGCCGTTCAGAAGTAGTGTGTCCAGGTGCACAAAATCCCGTTAACGAGGTACGTCTTGCCTCCATGACCAGGAGTGTCATCAAAGTTCACCATCCCCCTCTCATAATCTGGTCGTTTGCAAAAAGAGTGCAAGAAGAAAGAAAATGTACAGGAGGTGGGAATGAGAGAACTCGGGAAGAGGATCAATGCTGGGGAGCATGTCAACAGCCGAAGTTTCATCCCGGGCTGCTTCACCGCCACACCACACCATCCTGGGATGCTTCAAAGCCAACCCATGTCTGTGTCCACTTGACAATAACAGGGATTGGTTTCGATGCCATCATTCCATGGCAGTGATGAACATGCTGTACTTGTTGCGCCATTGTCGATGAAGCCACTCTGATGGGACGAGGACACGGAGGCGAGGTAGTCAGAGACGAGCAGCACCAGCTCCCGGACCAGGTGCTAAAGTGTAGGCTGAAGCGTATGCAGGATGACGTCGCCGGATGTATCGCGGGCCACTTCACAGAGGCAAGCAACACGTATCGCCTTGCTCTCCTCACAGTTCACCGCGAGCTCCCTCGCCGCTAGAGCCGCCAGGCTGCTGCATTGTCAGGAACACCCACGCAGACACCGTCGCCTTATCGTCATGTTCCCATACCTCGCGACCACGACAAGACAGGCTGCCGGAGAGACGTTCTCGATTCCCTTTCGGCACTGCTGCCTTGTTTGCTCCAATCGTGTCTGGCATCGAGACTTCAACCTTCTGTTTGATAAAATGCCTGTAAGCAGCAGTATGCCCCCTCAGATATTTCCCTCTTTAAGCTCTGGCACACACAACAAACACTATAAGCCTGCGATTTCTGATCTGCACACTTGAATTCCTTGTTCTGTCGGATCAGTAAGCCTAATCCTGGAAGGTTTGTTTTAGATAAGAGGATATTGCTCGGCCTTAGAATAAGCCCTTACATTTTAATGTTTACAAGACAAACGAATATGGCTAAATGCCTAGCAAGCGATAGGAAAGCAAGTTTGATACAATTGACCCACAGAGCGCAGAACCGAATTGCAGATATGTGGCGCCGACATGATGAAAACTCGAAGACAAAGAAGTAGCGCCCAAGGACGAAAGCCACTCTAGCTTGCAGTATGTGTCCTTGATGCCGCACAGAGTTGGGTACACTTGGCGCCAAGTATGGTGATGAGGGTTTCAAGCCGCACACGATCCCGTCTTCTCCCCAGATCTCTCCACGATGCTCTAAAGGTCTTTGTGGTGTTTAAAGGCAATAAATAGCGCTTTATTGTGTGCGTTCGACAATGCTCAAGACATGACACCAACTCCTAACAAGGCCACTCTAGCATCCTCCCCGTCGTATTGCTAATAACATGGAAGAGATTGGCTAAGCCAAACGGGTTCCAATCACAACCTGTCGCCTTCTGGATGACGACCGGTGTGAACCACTGTCATGTGTTTGATTTATATCTCCAACGAGTAGCATGTTTACTATAGTTAGTTCAGAACATGGGAATATTAGGTTCATAATTATCTTCTATTTTGTCTAGCTGACTCACTCCAACATCATGTCGATTTCCATCATGTCAATTTCCATAGATTGGTTCAAGGAAATGTTACATATAACTACTATGCTTCACAAAAAGAGGAGATTATTTCACATGGTAAGTGCAAGTAGTTTAGATGTTAATTTTCTACTTCCTCTTGTCCTTTTTGGCACTAACTAGGTACAAGATTTTTTTTAGCTGTGCCTAAGAAAATGAATCACAAGGAGCATCATCCACTATTTGGTTGCGCATCCATTATGACAAGGGGTTTGACGCAATGAATTTTAATGATAATTAAGGATAAAAATCATAATTGTTTCTTATGTGAATTGTTTGCCCTGCAGGATTGAGTGCTTCCCAATAACTTATTCCTCGTTGGTTTCATTCAAAACAAAAATTATCATCCAATCAAACGTCACGGACAGAATACTTGGTTCTCTACGATGCAATCAAACAACTTCCATATAAATTCAACTGGCATTACATTACATCCTTGCAATGTCATATTCATGTGAGATAAATGTTCTCGCCAACCAAACCTGCACCACTAACAATTTATGCACCACCACTTTCTTACTACACTATCTCCATGCTCTAAGGTCACGTAAGTTCAAGACCTCTCATACACCCTCTATTAGGAAAAGAACTCCATAAAACTGGGAAAAGGCACTACTAGAAAAAAGCATGTTTGTGGCGCATCTGTTTTGGCTATTAATGACGCACTATAAGTGCGCCGCTATTATCACGTCATTACTAATTTTTAGTAATGGCGCACATTTGGTGCGCCATTACTATCTAGTAATGGCACACTATAGGTGCGCCATTACTATGCTTAGAAGTGCGCCATTACTAAGCAAGATAGTAACAATTACTATGCCTAGAAGTGCGCCATTACTAACAATTTTTTTTAGAATTTTGTTTTTCAAATTCTTTTTTTCTATTTTTTTTGTTTTTTTCTTAATCTCGGGTCACTATGACTTAATCTCAAGTCAAATCACACTCTGTGGTCAAACTTCCCGAAAGGTCACCCATCCTCACAGTACTCCAGCCCGAGCACGCTTAACTTCTCAATTCTATCGTACCCCAGCACCAGCTCACTTCACAGGCACTTGTTGATATATCTATCATATCAATCCTATTAAACCTTGTTGATGTCTAGGACTTTGTTCATGTTCATGACTATGATGAAATTTTTTAAAAATATTTCAAACTTCCCGGTCATATTACGTATCATATTTTGAACATTTTTTACAAAAAAAATTCGAAACCAACTTTTTTTCTGTTACTAGTGGCGCACCTAGCAAATGGTGACCCATTACTCAAAAAAATTCAAAAAAAAAATCAAACTTGCATCCAGATCTTAAAAGCATATTTGTAAGTTTTCGAACATTTACCCCCTGTTGAATTCGGATTTAACTTTTTGAGTAGATGATTTTTCTTATAAAAAACTTATTAATCCGAGTTTGTATGCAAAAGTAATGCCCATTTTACTAAATTCCAGAGAGATTTTGCAAATAAATTCAAAATTCATATTTGTAAATTGTCCCAACAACTAGACCGCATATCACAGAGAGATTTGTATGCAAAAGTAATGCCCATTTTACTAAATTCCAGAGAGATTTTGCAAATAAATTCAAAATTCATATTTGTAAATTGTCCCAACAACTAGACCGCATATCACATTGGAAACTTTTTTTTTTGACATTTCCATCATTTTCTTTTATTTTTTTTAAAACTGAAAAGGCGGTCCACGAGGGGAGGGGGGGTTTTGCATTTGGTGAAATAGTAATGGCACACCTTCACAAAGTGCGCCATTACTATGTGTATGACTTAGTCAAACCTTGTTCAATGTTAGTAATGGCGGACTTTGTATATGTGCGCCATTACTAACTTTGACATAATAATGGCTC
>NC_041386.1:727736644-727764975 GCF_002162155.2 Triticum dicoccoides
TATTTTTTTTTAAAACTAAAAAGGCGGTCCACGAGGGGAGGGGGGGTTTTGCATTTGGTGAAATAGTAATGGCACACCTTCACAAAGTGCGCCATTACTATGTGTATGACTTAGTCAAACCTTGTTCAATGTTAGTAATGGCGGACTTTGTATATGTGCGCCATTACTAACTTTGACATAATAATGGCTCACCTATGCAAAGTGCGCCATTACTAAGTTTGACCAAGGTTTGACCAAGTCATACACATAGTAATGGCGCACTTTGTAGAGGTGCGCCATTACTATGTCAACTAGTAATGGCACACCTGTACAAAGTGCGCTATTACTATGTGTATGACTGGGTCAAACCTTGGTCAAACTTAGTAATGGCACACTTTTCACCTGGTGCGTCATTACTGTTTTGTTACTAATGGCATACCTACACATGGTGCGCCATTACTATTTAGTAATGACGCACCACATGTATAGTGCGTCATTAATGTTCAAACAACTTCCATATAAATTCAACTGGCATCACATTACATCCTTGCAATGTCATATTCATGTGTATTTTGAATGGTGCGAACAAATAATTCAACTCCCTGCCTCTCTCTCTCTCTCTCTCTCTCTATTTTGTCCAATCACATGCACGGAGGATGGATAAGACCTTTCCGACTAAAAATATGTCGTCAAATTAATATGAGATAAATGTTCTCGCCAACCAAACCTGCACCACTAACAATTTATGCACCACCACTTTCTTACTACACTATCTCCATGCTCTAAGGTCACGTAAGTTCAAGACCTCTCATACACCCTCTATTAGGAAAAGAACTCCATAAAACTGGGAAAAGGCACTACTAGAAAAAAGCATGTTTGTGGTGCATCCGCCATTAATATCTAGTAATGGCGCACTATAGGTGTGTCATTACTATGCCTAGAAGTGCGCCATTACTAAGTAAGATAGTAACAATTACTATGCCTAGAAGTGCGCCATTACTAACAATTTTTTTCAGAATTTTTTTTTTCAAATTCTTTTTTTCAATATTTTTTTTCGTTTTTTTCTTAATCTCGGGTCACTATGACTTAATCTCAAGTCAAATCACACTCTGTGGTCAAACTTCCCGAAAGGTCACCCATCCTCACACTACTCCAGCCCGAGCACGCTTAACTTCTCAATTCTATCCAACCCCAGCACCAGCTCACTTCACAAGCACTTGTTGATATATCTATCATATCAATCCTATTAAACCTTGTTGATGTCTAGGACTTTGTTCATGTTCATGAGTGTGATGAAATTTTTAAAAAATATTTCAAACTTCCCGGTCATATTACGTATCATATTTTGAACATTTTTTCCAAAACAAATTCGTAACCAACTTTTCTTTTGTTACTAGTGGCGCACCTAGCAAATGGTGCGCCATTACTAAGTTTGGTTTTTTATTTATTTTTTGAATTTTTTTGCATCCAGATCTTAAAAGCATATTTTATAAGTTTTCGAACATTTACCCCCTGTTGAATTCGGATGTAACTTTTCGAGTAGATGATTTTTCTTATAAAAAACTTTTTAATCCGAGTTTCTATGCAAAAGTTATGCCCATTTTACTAAATTCCAGAGAGATTTTGCAAATAAATTCAAAATTCATATTTGTAAATTGTCCCAACAACTAGACCGCATATCACATTGGAAACTTTTTTTTGACATTTCCATCATTTTCTTTTATTTTTTTAAAACTGAAAAGGCGGTCCACGCGGGGAGGGGGGTTGTGCATTTAGTGAAATAGTAATGGCACACCTTCACAAAGTGCGCCATTACTATGTGTATGACTTGGTCAAACCTTGTTCAATGTTAGTAATGGCGGACTTTGTATATGTGCGCCGTTACTAAGTTTGACATAATAATGGCGCACCTATGCAAATTGCGCCATTACTAAGTTTGACCAAGGTTTGACCCAGTCATACACATAGTAATGGCGCACTTTTGTACAGGTGCGCCATTACTAATTGACATAATAATGGCGCACCTTTACAAAGTGCGCCATTACTATGTGTATGACTTGGTCAAACCTTGGTCAAACTTAGTAATGCCGCACTTTTCACCTGGTGCGCCATTACTATTTTGTTATTAATGGCATACCTACACATGGTGCGCCATTACTATTTCGTAATGAGGCACCACATGTATAGTGCGTCATTAATGTCCATATTAGCTATAGCCATTTTTCTACTAGTGAGAAAGAGGTAGGTTAGTTTGAGAATAGTAGATGTTGGGAAGGGAACACTTCGTAATCATTGACGACATGGTGATGAACATTATGTTTCTCTAACACAAAACCATGCCCATATGACCGTTACAAACACACTCAATACCATGCCCATATGACCGTTACAAACACACTCGAGACACTAGTAACGTGCCGTGACTTGTCGGCCTTTGCCGAATCAGAGTATTAGAGCATCTACAACCACTATGCACAAACCTGGCTTTTCAAACATCCTCAGACGCGCCAGGCCCGTTTCAGGGCATGTCCGCTTATGATTGGTGGAGAGAGGAAGAGAGAGAAAAATAAAGAAGCAATAAAGAAAGAAAAAAGGTGGTATGTGTTGGGCTAAATTCTATGTGGCTCCCTGTCTGGACACGCCCAGACATCCCCATATTCTGCGCATATATGCCTTGGATATGAGGATTTGCTGATAGCCTGAACATATGTGGACAAAGTAGGGGTTTAGGTTGGGTGTTTTATGTACATCTCCCTTTTGTCCTGGCAGTTATTGAGCTGTCCAGAACGTTTGGGGAGGCTATGAGTGGTCCCGTGGTATATGCTCGTAGAAATATTTATTCTGTTCTCGAGTGTCATGTTAATTTTGTGTCGAAGATCAAATTTAAGTCCATGCCATGTGTCGAGGCAACGAAACTGACAATGAGTACTAGGAGTAAGAACGAGGGTTGATACTAGCTATGGCACAGGTGTAACACCCGGATTTTACAAGTTGAGGCGCCTCGAGGAGATGTAAAAGCCATACGTCTCAAGCCCTGAGGCAGTTTTTCTCCGGTGTCTGGATTACAGGAGGGCTGCGAGCCCTTGTCTTAGCACTAGGGGCGGGTTATATGGAGTGTGTTAAACCCCATTAATGCCACGTTATAAGTGAGATGCCACTCATTGTCCCGGACGAACGCCACACAGGCCATTTCCGAGTCCAAGTTTATGAGATTCACGCCTTGGAGCCTAGCAGAATGGCCAAGTTAGTCCATCGAGCCCATCCCATTGCGGGCCTCAACTTTACTTAAGTCAGATTTTGATTATCTGCCCAAGTGGACAGGGAACTTCCAAAGGTATTCAACAAAAGTAAATCGTTTCTTACGAAAGATATCTGGGACGGTCTATAAGATTGATCTGCGGCAGAAACTCTGCAATTTGATAACTTGCACACATGCGGGAGCGGTTGCACCGCGGTTAGTGGGGAAAGTGGAGCATGGCGCCTCGATTTCCGCCCTGAGTAGTTCCCACGTGTGCGACTTCGCCTGCAAATGTTTCCGGTGCCTCACCAACGATCATCTCATCAACGACTATTGCGATCCTATGCGCTGCTCACGGTATTGGCCCTCTAGCCATCAAAGCTATAGGTGTGTAGCTATTTTTCTATCTCGCCTTCTTCCATACATTTCCCCCGTCGCTTCCTCCTTCTAATCAAACACCCCTCCCCCCCACAACATGGTGGCGCACACCACTAGAACCAACACCACTTCCGACTCCTCGACAGGCTCTGGCGGCTCCAACAACACCACGATCTGGTTTGTCCGCCACAACATCTTCATCAATAAGCATCTGCCATTCCACCATCCTCTCATCTTAGATACATGCATCTCTTCCTCCTCGTCTCCCGCTACATCTTCCATGCCGCCCTCATCAACCTTTTCTTCGCCACGCTTTCGAAAAAAAGGGAACCACCTGTCTCCACTAGCACTCTCCATGCCTCTCTTGTCCCACCTAGCTTCCTCGTTCGCGAGGCTAAGCACCTCTCCTGTCTCCACCTAGCCACGTCCATGTACAACCCCTTACGCTCCATCCACGAAGCCATCGCCGTCCACCCAAACAACCCCACCTTCGGGGTCACCTCCTTCTCACATAGTTCCGCCCACCTACTCTTCTTTGACGCAGAAGATTGCTACCGCGTCATGACATTCTGGTCTATAATGATGGTACACGCTCTTATTTGAACTCCCAAGGCATGCAGACAACAGATTCATTGCTCTCTTCGTCGACATGGCTGAAATCAAAGTCTTTGACTACCCCAACGAGCTCTGGCACCCTGCCGGTGTTGATTACTTTTCCCTTACCTCGTGACTTCATTTCGGCCAACCAACACTGCTTCCAGGGTGTGACCACACTAGCATGTGCACGCTCTTCATGGTGGCACGTGATTTTTGCCTCACTCCCCATCTCATGGTTAGACTGCCTCACAACGACAATGTCATTGTTGAGCTTAAGTGTCGAGCCATCTTCTTCCATGGCATTGGTCATTTCCCTTCTCTTCTAATGACGATATTAACTCGACTTCTTCCTCTAGATGGCTCGCCATCCCTCGTCTTTCATCATTTGCTGCTCGCGCTCTCGGTGCTCTTGCCACACCAGTCTCTGAAGGAAATATGCCCTAGAGGCAATAATAAAGTTGTTATTTCATATTTCCTTATACCATGATAAATGTTTATTATTCATGCTAGAACTATATTAACCGGAAACTTGATACATGTGTGGATACATAAACAAAACATCGTGTCCCTAGTAAGCCTCTACTAGACTAGCTCGTTGATCAAAGATTGTTAAGTTTCCTAACCATGGACATGTGTTGTCATTTGATAACAGGATCACATCATTAGGAGAATGATGTGATGCAAAAGACCCAGTCGTTAGCATAGCATCATGATCGTTCTGTTTTATTGCTATTGCTTTCTTCATGTCAAATACATATTCCTCCGACTATGAGGTTATGCAACTCCCAGATACCGGAGGAATGTTTTGTGTGCTATCAAACGTCACAGTGTAACTGGGTGATTATAAAGATGCTCTGCAGGTATCTCGAAAGGTGTTTGTTGGGTTGGCATAGATCGAGATTAGGATTTGTCACTCTAACATCGGAGAGGTATATCTGGGCCCTCTCGGTAATGCACATCGTAAGAAGCTGCAAGCAAAGTGACTAATGATTTAGTTGCAGAATGATGCATTACGAAACGAGTAAAGATACTTGCCGGTAATGCGATTGAACTAGGTATTAAGATACCGATCAACGAATCTCGGGCAAATAACATACTGATGGACAAAGGGAATAACGTATGTTGTCATAACAGTTCGACCTATAAAGATCTTAGTAGAATATGTAGGAACCAATATGAGCATCCAGGTTTCGCTATTGGTTGTTGACCGAAGAGGTGTCTTGGTCATGTCTACATAGTTCTCTAACCCGTAGGGTCCGCACGCTTAACGTTAG
Organism: Triticum dicoccoides; assembly: GCF_002162155.2. NCBI lineage: Eukaryota > Viridiplantae > Streptophyta > Magnoliopsida > Poales > Poaceae > Triticum > Triticum dicoccoides. Next base: position 727,742,111 of record NC_041386.1, read on the forward strand.
AAGATTATATTGTATTATATGACTTATGTGATTTGGTGACCGAATGTTATTCGGAGTCCCGGATGAGATCACAGTCAGGACGAGGAGTCTTAAAATGTTGGAAAGGTAAAGATTGATATATAGGACGATGGTATTCAGACACCGAAAGTGTTTCGGGAAGCACCGGGTACATACCGGGTTACCGGAAGGGGTTCCGGGCACCCCCGGCAAAAGATATGCGCCTTATGGGCCAAGAGGGGAAACGCACCAGTGGTAAAGGGGCTAGTGCGCCCCCCCCCCCATATGGGCTGGCCAAATTGGAGAAGGGAAGGGAAAGGAGGGAAGGAAAAAGGGAATAGGATTCCCCTTCCCCCTCTTCCCTTTCCTACTCCGAATAGGAAGATGAAAGGGTGGTTGGCCGAATTGGGAGAGGACCCCAAGTAGGATTCCTCCTACTTGGGGCACCCCCTGGCTGCCTCTACTCCCCTCCAACCTATATATATGTGGGGAAGGGGGTCCCAACAACACACAACATCAACTGTTAGCTGTGTGCGGTGCGCCCCCTCCACAGTTTATACCCACGGTCATATTGTCGCGGTGCTTAGGTGAAGCCCTGCACGGATCACTTCACTATCACCATCAACATGCCGTCGTGCTGACGGAACTCATCTACTTCCTCAACACCTTGCTGGATAAAGAGGGCGAGGAACATCATCGAGTTGAACGTGTGTAGAACTCGGAGGTGCCGTACGTTCGGTTCTTGATTGGTCGGTGCTAGAAGAAGTTCGACTACATCAATTGTGTTGGCAAACACTTCCGCTTTCGGTCTACAAGGGTACGTAGACACACTATCCACCTCTTGTTGCTATGCATAAATAGATCTTGCGTGAGCGTTGGAATTTTTTTGAAATTGCATGCTACGTTCCTCAACAGTGGCATCCGAGCCAAGTCTTTGCGTAGATGATATGCACGAGTAGAACACGAAGAGTTGTGGGCGGTGATCGCCATGCTGCTTACCACCAGTGTCTTATTTTGATTCGGCGGTATTTTTGTATGAAGCATCCTGAACCAACCTTACATGACCACATTCATGAGACCGGTTCCACCGATAGACATGCAACTAGTTTTGCATAAAGGTGGCTGGTGGGTGTCTATTTCTCCTAGTTTAGTTGAATAGAATTTGACTGCGGCCTGTCTTTATTGAAGGTTAAAACAACAAACTTGATAAATCACTGTTGTGGTTTTTGTGCTATATGTAAGAATGGTTATTGCTAGAAGCCCGTAGCAGCCACGTAAAACTTGCAACAACAAAGTAGAAGACGTCTAACTTGTTTTTGCAGGGCATGTTGTGATCTGATGTGGTCAAGACATGATGTGGTATACATTATTCTATGAGATGATCATGTTTTGTAAAACTTATTGGCAACCGGCAGGAGCCTTATGGTTTTCTCTTTACTGTATGAAATGCACACTCCATGTAATTGATTTAGTTTATGCTATGAGTTAGCAATAGTCATAGAAGCAATAGTTGGCGAGATGACCACGACGTAACGATAGAGATCAAGGTGTCAAGGCGGTGACGATGGAGATCATGTCGATGCTTTACAGCTGGAGATTAAAAGCACAAGATGATGATGGCCATATCACGTCACATATTTTGATTGCATGTGATGTTTATCTTTTATGGATCTTATTTTGCTTAGTACGGCGGTAGCATTATAAGATGATCCTTTAACTAAATTTCAAGGTATAAGTGTTCTCCCTTTATATGCACCGTTGCGACACTTCGTCATGTTGAGGCACCACGTGATGATCGTGTGTGATAGACCCTACGTTCACATAAAAAAGGTGCAAGATAGTTTTGTACATGGGGAATACTCAGGGTAAACTTGACGAGCCTAGCATGTAGAGACATGGCCTTGGAACACTGGAGATCAAAAGATCGAACGTGAATCATATAGTAGATATGATCAACATAGAGATGTTCACCATTGATGACTACCCCATCTCACGTGATGATCGGACATGGGTTAGTTGATTTGGATCGTGTTACACTTAGATGACTTGAGGGATGTCAGTTTAAGTGGGAGTTCTTAAGTCATTTGATTAATTGAACTTAATTTATCCAGAACTTAGTCCAGATAGTATTTGAAAATTATGTTGTAGATCAATAGCTAGCGTTGTAGCTCCCATATTTTTGATATGTTCCTAGAGAAAACTAAGTTGAAAGATGATGGTAGCAATGATACGGACTGGGTCCATGGTCTGAGGATTATCCTTATTGTTGCATAGAAGAATTATGACCTTAATGCACCGCTAGATGACAGACCCATTGCAGGAGCAAATGCAAACGTTATGAACATTTGTCAAGCTCGATATAATGAATACTTGATAGTTTAGTGTAACATGCTTTACGGCTTAGAACCGGGACTTCAAAAATGTTTTGAATGTCACAGAGCATATGAGATGTTCCAAGAGCTGAAATTGGTATTTCAAGCTCATGCCCATGTCGAGAGGTATGAGACCTCTGAAAAGTACTTCACCTACGAGATGGAGGACAATAACTCAGCTAGTGATCATGTGCTCAGAATGTCTGGGTACTACAATCACTTCAATCAAGTGGGATTTAATCTTCCAGATAAGATACTGATTGACAAAGTTCTCTATCACTATCACCAAGCTACTATAACTTCATGATGAACTATAATATGCAAGGGATGACGAAAACGATTCCCGAGCTTTTCATGATGCTGAAATCGACAAAGGTAGAAATCAAGAAAGACCATAAAGTGTTGATGGTTAACAAGACCACTAGTTTGAAGAAAAAGGGCAAGGAAAAGAAAGGGAACTTCAAGAAGAATGTCAAGAAAGTTGTCACTCATGTGAAGAATTTCAAAGCTGGACCTAAGCCTGAAAGTAAGTGCTTCTACTGCAAAAGAAATGGTCACTAGAAGCGGAACTACCCCGAATATTTGGCGGATAAGAAGGATGGCAAAGTGAACAAAGGTATATTTGATATACATGTTATTGATGTCTACCTTATTATTGCTCATAGGAGCCCCTGGGTATTTGATACATGTTCGGTTTCTAAGATTACTAACTCAAAACAGGAGTTGCAGAATAGATGGAGGCTAGTTGAGGGTGAAGTGACGATGCGTGTTGGAAGTGGTTCCAAGATTGATAGGATCATCATCACACACTCCATATACTTTCAGTATTAGTGTTGAACCTAAATAAATGTTATTTGGTTTTTGCATTGACCATGAACAAGAGACGATCGTGTTTATTGCAATACCGTTATTCATTTAAGTGAAAGAATAATTGTTGTTCTGTTTACATGAATAAAACCTTCTATGGTCATACACCAAATATGGATGGTTTATTGAATCTCGATCGTAGTGATACACATATTCATAATATTGATCCCAAAAGATGCAAGTTGACAATGATAGTGTAACATACTTGTGGCACTGTCATTTAGGTCATATTGGTGTAAAGCGCATGAAGTAACTCCATGCAGATGGGCTTTTGGAATCACTTGATTATGAATCATTTGATACTTGCGAACCATGCCTCAAGGGCAGGATGACTAAAACTCCATTATCTGGAAAAATGGAGCGAGGCAATGACTTATTGGAAATATTACATAACGATGTATGAGTGTTGAGGCACGCGGCGGGTATCGTTATTTTCTGACCTTCACAGATGATTTGAGTAGGTATGGGTATATCTACTTGATCAAACACAAGTCTGAAACATTTGAAAAGTTGAGAATCATCGTAACAAAAAAAGAAAGTTTCTACGATCTGATCACTGATGCGAATATTTGAGTTACGAGTTTGGCCTTCATTTAAAACAATGTGCAATTGTTTCACAACTCACGCCACCTGAAACACCACAGTGTAATGGTGTATCTGAATGTCGTAACCGCACTTTGTTAGATATGCTGGGATATATGATGTCTCTTACCGATTTTACCACTATCATTTTGGGGTTATGCATTAGAGACAGCTGCATTCAGGTTAAATAGGGCACCATCTAAATCCATTGAGATGACACCGTATGAACCCAAATGTGCTTTTAGACTAGGGAAACGTGTCTCCTACCAACTCGACCGTGCCATTGATCCCGTCACTTCGTCTCCCATACAAAAAAACAAAATATGGTACAGTACTGTGCCGTATGCCCAACAAATATGGATACATTTAATGCGGACGATTCGCTACCCACCCGAGCACATGAACGCTCACACACACATCCCGTGCACCACATTGCGCACCCAAATGACAGTGACGCCAGGGTCCCACCCGTACCCGAACCCCTGCATGGAGAACGGTCACCATTGCACGCGTGCAAGCAACTACATGTGATAATCATCACCCCTAAAATAATGCATAAGTAGCGTACTCTATGTTCCCTACCTGTCTCCCCGTCCCCTCCCCTCCCACCTAGTCCCATCCATCGCAGCCACGCCTGCTGCCTCTTCGGGCTCTACGCAATTCCAGACCTCATGCTCACGTGCAAAGAAGTTCCTTCGTGCCATCCGTTTGGAGTTAACCTCCAGTGGCGGGTTCTCTGGGGCTTTCCGGGCCATCCAATCCGCCAAAACGACACGCATCAAGATGGCGTGCTTTGGTGGTCCATAGTCTGTGGACCGCAATCGTGCCTAGAGAGCCTCTACAGTGAGCGCGCACCGGTCCTCGTAGGAAAATAATGGCACATGTGGTGCATATTAGGAGTGTGTGGCATAGAGGTTCGGCGGGAAGGAGGTGGTGCGAAAACAGGGTCGTGTCCGTGCAGTGCCTAACAATGAAAGTGACGAGTCCACCTACTGATAACCCACAAGTGTAGGGGATCGCAACAGCTTTCGAGGGTGAAGTACAACCCAAAATTATTGATTCGACACAAGGGGAGCCAAAGAAAATTCTTGAGTATTAGCAGTTGAGTTGTCAATTCAACCACACCTGGATAACTTAGTATCTACAGCAAAGTATTTAGTAGCAAGAGTGCTATGATAGTAATGGTAACAGTAGCAACAGAAAAGGTAAATGTTTTTGGGTTTTTGTAGTAGTTGTAACAGTAGCAATGGAAAAGTAAATAAACGAATAACAATATGTGAAAAGCTCGTAGGCAATGGATCAGTGATGGATAATTATGCCGGATGCGATTCCTCATACAATAGTCATAACATAGGGTGATATAGAACTAGCTCCAATTCATCAATGTAATGTAGGCATGTATTCCGTAAATAGTCACACGTGCTTATGGAAAAGAACTTGCATGACTTTTTTTGTCCTACCCTCCTGTGGCAGCGGGGTCCTAGTGGAAACTAAGGGATATTAAGGCCTCCTTTTAATAGAGAACAGGACCAAATCATTAACACATAGTGAATACATGAACTCCTCAAACTACGGTCATCACCGAGAAGTATCCCGATTATTGTCACTTCGGGGTTGTTGGATCATAACACATAATAGGTGACTATAGACTTGCAAGATAGGATGAAGAACACACATATATTCATGAAAACATAATAGGTTTAGATCTGAAATCATGGCACTCGGGCCCTAGTGACAAGCATTAAGAATAGCAAAGTCATAGCAACATCAATCTCAGAACATAGTGGATACTAGGGATAAAACCCTAACAAAACTAACTTGATTACATGGTAAATCTCATCCAACCCATCACCGTCCAGCAAACCTACGATGGAATTACTCACGCACGGCGGTGAGCATCACGAAATTGGTGATGGAGGATGGTTGATGATGACGACGGCGACGAATCCCCCTCTTCGGAGTCCCGAACGGACTCCAGATCAGCCCTCCCGAGAGAGATTAGGGCTTGGCGGCGGCTCCGTGTCGTGAAATGCGATGAAACTTTCTCTCTAATTTTTTTCTCCCCGAGACGGTATATATATAGTTGGAGTTGAGGTTGGAGGAGGTCCGGGGGGCCCACGAGATAGGAGGGCGCGCCCCTAGGGGGGGGGGGCTGTCTCGTGGACAGCCTGTGGGCCCAATGACCTTGATTCTTTCGCCAAAAATTCTTATTAAATCTGAAAAGTGCCTTTGCGGATTTCTAGGACATTCTGAGGGGGGACATTCTTCTGCTCAGGCATGACACAATGCAATTTGTATAAAGCATTTATACAAATAAGTTGATGTGAAATTTATGATAGTAAATGTTTTCTGCAGCTGCACCAGTATGACTGCGAACTTATATATACTACCACCAATCAAGTATGTCTCTCTCCATGCTCCAAATGTCATTTTAGGTAGAGACAATACAAGAAAAATATAATTAATAAATGACAACAATCAAGTGTGTTTTCTGCATAGTTCCTGATTGGCTGTGTTCTCTTCATGCTTGAGGGAATCATGGACATATACGACTTGTACCTAATACATTTTTCTTTAGTTGTCCTTCATACATTTTTACTTAGAGTAAGGAATGCAAGAACACAATAAAAAACAATGAAACATAGGTGAGAATAGGAGATGCCGGGAAGGGAACATTCGGCAGTAACTCGGGAAGTTGTGAAAAACCATCACATGCACTTTAGATCTGTGAAGACTCGCTCTGACCACTTGGGTGTGCTAGCCACCATGGGCACCAAGTTCCCAACTGCTAAACTGGCTCCTTTCACAAGTTTCTGCAACATGGGGTGCAATCTTGCGGCGCTCTGTCCATCTCTAGCTGACTGCACTGGGATCATCTCATGTCCTGCTACACATGATGACCGCATTTTCAATGAAGCCACTAGCCACTGTTGTGGTAGTGGACGAGGAGTTGGATGTGGAGATCGCTGATGCCCGACGATTGATGCCTCGTGATGGCTTATGAAATAACTGCTCTAGGGAACTTCAATGTGCATCCATCACGGAGCCAACGAAGTCACTGATGCATGTAGTCCCCATTAAGCCAACGAGTACGACCTCGTGATTGTCACTGTCCATGAGCTTGCTGCTAGGCCGCTGCATGCTCGGACCGCATGTCACTAACATTCATGCCCCCCTCAACCACATCATCAGTATGTAGGGTCGCCGGTGCAAGTCATGCCAAACCTAATCTTGCATAGCTTCCATCAAAACTGCTTCTGTGTAATCACTTTACCCGTAAAGTTCAAAATCAATACTTTTACCCCAAAAACCCGTGGAAAATTTATGGAATGGCTAAATAATCACCCTCACGGGTTTTATATAGAGTGAGGCTTGGGATACATGGCATGTATTGTGGCCTAAACTAGTTCTATATATATCTTTGGAATTTATATCAATACTTCATAGTCGTAAGTTTATACCTCTAGCATTCAATTGTGGAATTCGATCGTAGTCGTATGGTTCCATGCATCTCCCATTGATTGTAGCTAGTTTCATCAATACCATTTAGCATGCTTGCTTATCAGTTTGGTTGACCTCTGTTTCTTGTAAAGTGATTGTGGCAGGAACAAGGAAATAATTTCTATGGATACTACGTTTGCGAGTTCATCTACAACGAGACGGCCAAGAATAAGCGGGGCTACACTGAAAATCAATATCAAGTGCGTAAGGAAAAATATTCACAATTGTATTTTATTACCATCATTTGTGTTGAGTTTCATGAAAACACATGTATTGACCCTCTTCTTCGATTTAGATCTGGCAGCTGCGGGATGAGCACCTACCACATGATCGCATCAAAGCAATTCAAGAGGAATTGGCGGGATTCTTTCTTGAACCCGTCATCAATAAAGCCGGAGAATACCATGTGGCACTTGACTTAATACATTAAGGATTGTAATAGATCTTATATTGTATATTCGATCACTTGTTGTCCGACCAATCTCTCGGAGAAGGAGAGGTCGATCACTTCCCTATGTATATGTTCATGACCATCTTCTGTAATTAATGTTTTCCTTCATTTTCTTACTAGCTAGCGTGTCGAGTCCTCTATACGTATAGTACGTAGCGTCGACCAAGCACGGAGATAAGAGAGGTCACTCTTATCTCTATTAGCTAGCTAACACTATATATGAAACCCCTATTTAAATTAACCCTCCAAAACCCCCAACCCACACCTTTAAAAAAAACCCAGCCTCTGAACTGCTGACGCGTGGATGCTTTTTGGTCCCGGTTGGTGTTATCCAGCCTCTTGCATGGGCAAGCCGCAGGGGCCACGTCGAGCCCCATCTGTCCTGGTTCGCGAGCGAACCGGGACTAAAGGTCATGGACTTTAGTACCGACCCTTTAGTCCCGGTTCCAGAACTGGGACAAATGGGCATCTGGAACCAGGACAGATGGGCCTTTTTGTACTAGTGCATAAGCAATACCGGTCTTGGGGGTCTAACCAAGATGCATGACTTTAATCTCCAGCACATAATGTTGGTAAGGCTAGCAAAGAGCTTCGATTATGAGATGGCGTCCACTACCATAGGTAAAACTCCCATTCCTATCACCGCAGAGGACGTGCACCATATATTTGGCCTCGCGATAGAATTGGACAATAGATCCAGAACTGTTTAACACGTATCAACACAATGGGGTAATTTCGCTGTCTGACCTTGAGAATGCGATCATACGTTCCAAAACTCCGGACGATGATTTCCTGGTGCGGTTCGTTCTATACGCAATTGGTTCAGTTTTAGCACAAACATCACAATCTTATGTTGACGCAAAATATCTTAAACTTGTTGCGGATATTAAAAGCATTCGGACCATGAACTGGGGATGTTTCACACTGAATCACTTCTCCACGTCCTTTTACAAATTTAACAATCTTGATCAAGTATCTCCATAGGGAAATCTACCTCTGCTACAGGTTAGTGCATGACTATAACAATATGAACTATTACTAACTAGTCATTAACCCGTGCACCCGCACGGGCTAGCACTTTTGATATCGACTTCGCCCGATAAAAATGTAAGGTTAGAAGTATTAAAAAACAATGGAGTGTTAATAAGCTTGTATGTAACTTTTCGTTTGGTTAGGCATAGAGACAAAATGAGATTTGATTGTTAGTTGTGCAGCAACATTCTATTATTATTCTCGATGTTTGATGGCAGGGGACCTTGGATTTATAACAGATATATAGATAAGAGCATGGAACTTTGTTAATGTTTGTAGAAATTGAAGGATAACATAGGTAGTAGCAATTGCAAAAGGAGTGCACGTGTTATACATTTGCAAAGCAAAATCTGAGTTGCCAAAAAGAAATGTTGTGTTTGTTAGGCTATCTTGTACTCCCTCCATCCGGAAATACTTGTCGGATGAATGGACGTATCTAGACGTATTTTAGTGTTAGATGCATCCATTTTAACTCATTTCTACGACAAGTATTTTCGGACGGAGGGAGTATTATTTACTGTGAATGCATGTCGGAATTTGATCTTCTAATTTATGGATGTCAAGTATATACTATGGACATTAGTATTGTCCGTACTACATCCATGCAGTAATATATCAGCAACCTAGCAAAGAACGTAATTTTTCCCTTGACTATATGCAGGCCATTTAAAACAGCGGATCCATGAAGAATGTTCTATCAATAATACATGGATGGGCTCCAGTGCTGCTCCGCTAATAACATGGCACCACCAGTGCTATTGTGAGCCCAGGGGTCTCTTCAACGTAATCTATCTGCAACCACTTCTCTCCTGAGGCAAATAGAGAGCGATCTTCAAATGTACAGATAATATTGAGTTGACGTTTCCCTAGAAAAGACATCCAAAATGAGAATATATTTAGTGTAATTTTTAATTCATTGAATTAAGATAGAGGGCTCAGAAAATGCATGCACCAATTCCTATTCAATCAGTGACAAATGAGATACTTTGAACACATAATAAACTAAAACAAAATAAAATTATAGAATATTCAAAAAATAGTTCTATTTGTAATCATGACAATTCAAGACATTTCCTCATATATGTGCATGTTATACAAATTGTGCGTGTATAATTTTGAGTGTAATTGTGTGTTTGGTGATGTTTTCAATAGTGATTTTCCACTTATAAGAAAAAAAATATGGACACATTCGTAGCTATTTTTTATTCACTTCACGCGGTAGAATACTTCCCTTTTTGTATGTCATTTCAAGAAGAAAATTACAGTAAGTTCTTGAAAGAAAACTTGTAATCTAAAATAACAACTTTTTTTATTATCCACCATCGCTACAAATATTACTGTATCTTTCTTTGAGAAGTTACAATTTGTTTCACATAGTTTCAAGATCGAACCTAGCACAATTCAATGTGTAGCTAAGAGTAGAATAGCAAATATATTGATATGTGCATATTAGTTTGGGGAAGTATACGTGCAAAGAGCCACATGGACCATGATCTAAAACAGCAATATGCATTATAGAATACGCCACACGTACATGGATGCATCATGAAAAAGAGATTATTTAAATAGAAAAATATATCCGGAGTCCCGCTGGTTTAGCAATTAGCAAATCTGACACATCTGAATGTGTCATTCTTTTGCTTATGAATATATTGATCAACGTAGCTGGCATCCGGCGAGCGCTTGGTGAGCGCGCGACCGTCACCGCCACCTCTAGGCATGAGGGTGCAGCCCGAGCACTTCCCATCAGCAGGTCACAGCATAGGCACTCACCCGGATCCCAGCTCAGCAAGCACGGAGCTTCTCCGCAAGAGCCGGCAATGATTGCAGCCTGTCAACTCTTTGCATGAGGGTTGAGCCTGAGCGCTTCCGATCGGCAAGTTTCCTGTTTTTTCTTAAAGGTCGTCGGTTTCCTTCTTTTTTTCAAGTTCTCTTTTTTCTTAAGGGAAACGTTTCTGGACGGGGCGCCGGCCGAACCATTCTGCCGGTCCCTTGCCACGCACGCGTACACGTCACAGGTCCTGCTCCCACGTATCGTTATTTCTTTTTCTTTCTTCTCTCCGCCACTCAATCCTTATCCCTTTCTTTTCTCCACCTCTGTCATCTATTCCTCTTTCTTCTCCAAACAACCAGCCACCATCCCACATCGATCTCTCAGCCCGCCATGGCCGGTGTCTCCATTTTTCAGGCGAAGATGTGTGCTGGGGAGCCCGGTGTTGTGAGCACAGCACATCCGCGCTGTTAGGCCACTGCTATTTCACCATCATCGCCGCCATGGCTGCTTCCTCCTCCTCCGGCGGGGCTTGGCAAGACTGCAATGGGGGTGATACGGCAAGCTTCAAGCAGTGAAGATGTTGGAATCGGCCACTACGGGTGCTACATCCAACGCCAAGAGATGCTGCCACTAGGTCGTGGCATATCGAGAATTTTGCTGGCTCCGGCGACGGCAGACGCTACAACCAGCCGCGACATATGCTACAGCCGGCGGCCAGGGATGCTTCAACCATCTTTTTTTTGCTACAACCCTCTACTAGTGTTTTTGTAGCAAGGTATTTTTTGCTGGAAACAGCGTAATTTTTGCCTGGAATCGGCTAATCTTTTGCTTCAACAGATTACTGAACTTTTTGTTGCTGAAATTTTTGTTTGCTGGAACTAATGTTAATTTTTGCTGGAACCGGCTTCATTTTTTGTTGGAATCGGCTAATTTTTTTATTCAACATATTACTGGACTTTTTGTTGCTGAAATTTGTTTCCTGGAACCGGTGTTAATTTTTGCTTGAACCGGCTTCGTTTTTTGCTTCAACCATGTATTTGAGTTTTTGCTGCGAGATTTTGTTTTGCTAGAGCACGGTGGTGCAAGCCAACTACGGCGGCGACCAACGGGAGCAAAGTTGCAATCCAACTTATTTTTTGTCTCTGTCAGCCGATGTGTAGAATGTTGGCGCCATCTCTCCTTGCAGCACCGCTTCTTCTTCCTCCTGAGCTGCCTCTCACAACTCAATCTCCATCTCTCTTTGTCTCTCTCAAGAAGACACACTACACGGTCATGGTGAAACTCCACACACACACACACGCGCATACACCAAAGAGAAGACAGCCGCTGCTTTGCCAAGAGGGTCTGCTCCTTGGTGAACACTAGTGCTACATCTTGCCACTTGTGCCCTCACGGCCTCAATATTTCATTACTCCAATGCAGTACATATATATACACCAGGGGTAGGACACACCCACTAACCCGACCACCACGTTGGCCACTAACCAACTAACGCTACATACTTCATGCAGACCCATGCACTAGCCAGCCACTACCCTCGGCAACTAATCCCACTAGCCCATGGCCTTATCTTTATCCCTGGAATCGCTCCAACAAACGGACGACTCAGCCATACAACTAGCTACTCATGCATGCTAACAAACTCATCCATGAAGCTAGCTAACCACTTGCATGCATCTAACCAATCCATCCAGCCGGTGCCGCTTCGCCGTCCATGCGCTTGCCGTACGCACGGCCGTGCCGCCTCGCGCAGCTTTGCAGCCTCTTGCTGTCATCGGCATCTCGCCATGATCGCCATCTCACACGGCAGCTTGGCATCACGCCTTTTTCGCACGCCTCCCCTGAACCCTTGCCGACCTACAACTTTTGAACCTACGCTACATGCCTAAACGAAATAAACATGCTGATACAAATATCAAGATTAGTTCTAACATTCACCCCCCTAAACTTGATATCACAATCATCATACGGATCACCCGCAGCCACTTGTCGACGCCGTCGCAGCGCCGTACTTGCTATGGACGACATCATCAAAATGCCGATCACCACAGCACACCATCTTGTCGTAGACGACGCCATCGCAGCGCCGGTCACCATGGCGTCGTGTAGCACACAACGGCCTCCACTTCACGCGGACCACGCCTTCGCGACGCTGATCACCACGTCATCATCATCTCGCGGCATCGCACCGCAACATTTGTTGGCTTCGCACCAACTCTCCATCATGACAATGGCATCGCACCATCGCCGTCGGCATCGCACCGACCCGAGTGACGACATCGCGCCGCCGTACATCTTCTTAGCGACGTCGCACCGCGTCTCCTTGTGACGCCATCGCACCATCGTTGTGGCCGCATCGCACCGCCATCTCCTCCTAGCGGCATCTCACCGCAACTGGCCACCAACAGCATCGCGCCGTCGCCGGCCTCCACCTCACGTTGCCGACCTCCACCTCACATGGAGTCGGCCGCGCCGCCGTCGCCGCCGCAGATCAACCTGGCTCTGTATACCAACTGTTGGCGCCATCTCTCCTTGCAGCACCGCTTCTTCTTCCTCCTGAGCTGCCTCTCACAACTCAATCTCCATCTCTCTTTGTCTCTCTCAAGAACACACACTACACGGTCATGGTGAAACTCCACACACACACACACACGCATACACCAAAGAGAAGACAGCCGCTGCTTTGCCAAGAGGGTCTGCTCCTTGGTGAACACTAGTGCTACATCTTGCCACTTGTGCCCTCACGGCCTCAATATTTCATTACTCCAATGCAGTACATATATATACACCAGGGGTAGGACACACCCACTAACCCGACCACCACGTTGGCCACTAACCAACTAACGCTACATACTTCATGCAGACCCATGCACTAGCCAGCCATTACCCTCGGCAACTAATCCCACTAGCCCATGGCCTTATCTTTATCCCTGGAATCGCTCCAACAAACAGACGACTCAGCCATACAACTAGCTACTCATGCATGCTAACAAACTCATCCATGAAGCTAGCTAACCACTTGCATGCATCTAACCAATCCATCCAGCCGGTGCCGCTTCGCCGTCCATGCGCTTGCCGTACGCACGGCCGTGCCGCCTCGCGCAGCTTTGCAGCCTCTCGCTGTCATCGGCATCTCGCCATGCTCGCCATCTCACACGGCAGCTTGGCATCACGCCTTTTTCGCACGCCTCCCCTGAACCCTTGCCGACCTACAACTTCTGAACCTACACTACATGCCTAAACGAAATAAACATGCTGATACAAATATCAAGATTAGTTCTAACATAGAATTGTTGCAAATCGGCATCCAGCAAGGGGTTGATCGGAGCTGTTACCGGCGAGTGTGCGGAGGCGAGCTGCATCAGAAAAAGCTGCAACAGGAGATGGGATGGTGACCGCCGGCGCGTCACAGCGAGCTCGGGCGTCGTCTTTGCTAAGACCGTGGGGGAGGAGGTACCGCTGTGCGGGGGTGAGGCAGGGAGGAAGACGACTACTAGGGACAGGGAGAAGAAAGATCTGACGGTTATACATTAAACAAATCAAGGGCCCGCGTTGGACCGGCCGAAAGTTTCGGCCGGTGCGCCGGTGTCTATCAGTCGCCGGCGCCTATCAGTCGCCTTTTCTTAAAGCAACATAGGTATGTAATCATGTTTCTTCAACTGCTCTATCATTAGCAGTATTGTATACAGCTTGGACTCTTCCATCACGTTTATACAATCTGACCCATTTACTGGAAGTTGCACCTATCGCGACCATTAATTAGCAGTATTGTATACAACTTGGACTCTTCCGTCACACTTATACAATCTGAGCCGTTTACATGGAGCTTCACCTGTCATCAATGGATAAAATCGCTTTTCCTAGAGTTAATTTGGTGCCTCGTATGGTGCCTCCAATTAGTAAATATAAATACGTGTAAGATATGCACGTGAACCTTTGTACGCGGTGTGGTTGTGCTAATAACCCGAGAAACGTTACCTAGGACATAGTGTACGATGTTAATTCCTTGGGAGGTATGTGTAAGAAAAATTGAAATTAAACCTGGTTTATATTAGCTCAATAGAATATATGATACGAGCAGATTTAGGGTAACTGAACCAATAGACAAAAAAATGAAAGAGAATGACTACAACTATATGAACAGTTAGTACTATGCACCCGAAACATGTACGCAGTGTGGCTGTGCTAATGACCCAATAAACATTATTTAGGTGGTTCTATATGATTTTAATTCCTTGCGGGAGATATGTATAAAAATATTGAAATAAAAACTATTTTATATTAGCTCAATAGAATATCGGATACAAGATATAGAGTAACTCCACCCATAGATAAAAAATGACAGAAAGCATGACTACGACTATATGAACAATTAGTAATACACAACCAAACCATTGTATGTGGTGTGGTTGTGCGTGATTTTACATTCTTTGGGAACTAAACCCCCACTGTATATCAACGCTCGAAGCAATCAGGTCTCTGTGTGTGTGTGTGTGTGTGTGTGTGTGTGTGTGTGTGTGTGTGTGTGTGTGTGTGTGTGTGTGTGTGTGTGATCCAAATCACATGCACCGGTGAAAGCTGGGACCTTTCCAACTTATATATCACATGAAACTAATATAAGATAAATGATATCTGGAATCCCACCAAGCACAAAGAATTTATATGCCACCACATGTCGAGTGCATTCTCTCCATCCTTTGAAGTCATGGAAGTCCAGTTCCTCTCATAGACACCATACTAGCCAAAATAATGGTTGAGAAAAGAGGGAAAGGGAAAGGGAAGTTAGTTTGGGAATAGGAGATGCCGGGAAAGGAATGCCTAGAATCTGGGCGACGTGAAGTACAGAACGAAATGTTGTCGTTGCAAACAACCATGCCACCTCCAAGCACTACAAATGGTATAGAGACCATGATAATGCGTTCTCACGTGTCCATCTTTCTCTACCCCCTCACTGCGAGAGAGGAGGTTGTGTTTTGGCTGCACGTACTCTGTGGTAGGCTACGGGGTTGCCACTGTCGAGCCAAAACTGGCTGCTGTTAACTAGAGTTTATGGAAGGTTTCTTACTACATAGACATACGCGTTCAATTACCAGTGTCACCTCCAAGGATTTTACGGGTTTAATCACCTCCTAGAAAATCCTTAGATTCATAAGAGACTCCTGATTCTTCTAAACATGAAACAACTGCATGTTCTTCATATTTTAGAGAACGAGGAGCCCTTGATGATTCATCTGGAACCTTCAGAGCCACTTCAAGTGAACGGGGAAAGAAAATCAAACGTGGGCACTTGAGATAAAAGTCTTACATTTTTAGAAAATTGACTCAGAACTGCTCATCTGTGTTGTACAGATGAAAAAGAGCAACATATAGCACTACTCGTAATCAAGTTTCCAACATCTATCCAACATCACTCCATAAAAATCTATTACAAATCCTCGCTTAGAATGCAAGCCCAACATCTATCCATAAAAATCTAATTCAAACCCATATAAAAAGTTGACCCCAAGAAATCTATGTCCCTGACTTCCAAGGGTGCACCCATCCATCAGAAATTGGCTGTTGTTCACTAGACATTATGAGAGGTTTCCTGTTCCATAGTCCACATGAGCTCGGGAGCTTTTCCATACAATTTAAAATTCAAATTCCACTAATATTCAGCTTACTTTTGAGCTAGTTAATTTCATTGACAGTGCTATAGCCAGGAGTTTTTATCAGGGTGGTCCAATTTTCACACCATAATTAAATTATATCAACTTATTACTAGTATATAGTTTATCAAAAGGATAAATTAATATGGTGTTTTGTAGCATACTGAAATTCACGACTTGGTCTCATATTTGCATAAAAGTAGATAGCACATCTTATTTTAGTTTTTCTAACACCGTGCAGACGCAGGTGCTCATATATATGCCCATGCAGTCATCCATATGAACACACACACACAGAAACCCTATCCCTATGAGCATCTTCTTATTTTAGTTGCTGTATGAAGGTCTCTTGCCCAATGTGTTGTAGTTTTGGGAAGATAGATTGCTTGCAAATGCATGTCCCATTGTCCCCCTATGTAGAGTTTGCATTAACCTTATTAAGAACCTTAGGACACGGTAATTCCCAAAGAAAAGGAATATTTTAATTTTTTTGGGAACAGACCTCCAATGTATATCAGCGCTCGAAGATTTCTTATTTGCAACCGTACTTGTGTCACTATGGCATGCTTTGAGTTCGGAAAGGTCAATTATTCATCAAACATACAACTTTTGACTTCAAAACAAAATCATTCTATTTTATCCAATGTTCAAAATATCTTCCGACTTAGCTAATTATCGGACGATTTATCGCATATCAGTGGGTGACTGCTATGACAATACATTATTAATATTATTTTTCATTTTGTTCGATTTATCACTCCGGCAAGCGATTAATCGCAATCTAGCGATTAATTTGGTCAGACCCAAGCGCTCTAAAACACCCAACCAGGGCCTAGCCTTCAGCAGCCTCCCGCACATCACAGTTCCTCTCCCACTCGATATGACATGTGATGTGGTGTTATCCTAATTTTTTGTTTCATTAATCCATTCTATGCAATATGATATGATATCTGATATGTCCTGTTTGCATCACGCTTTTATATCGATATTTATTGCATTACGGGTTGTTATTACACATTATAGCACAATATTTATGCCTTTTCTCTCTTATTTTACAAGGTTGACATGAAGAGGGAGAATGCCGGCAGCTGGAATTCTGCGATGGAAATGGAGCAAATATTAAAGACCTACTCTGCACAACTCCAAAAGTCCTGAAACTTCACGGAGAGACGTTTTGGAATTAACAAAAAATATTGGGCGAAGAAAGAACTAGAGGGGGGCCACCTGCCATCCACAAGGGTGAAGGGCGCGCCCCCTCCCTTGTGGATCACCTGGCAGGGCCCCGATGCCCATCTTCTGCTATATGGTGTGTTTTGACCTTGAAAAAAAATCAGAAGGAAGCTTTCGGGACGAAGCTCCGCCATCTCGAGACGGAACCTGGGCATAACCAATCTAGGGCTCCGGTGGAGCTGTTCTGCCGGGGAAACTTCACTCCGGGAGGGGGAAATCGAAGCCATCATCATCACCAACGATCCTCTCATCGAGAGGGGGTCAATCTCCATCAACATCTTTACCAGCACCATCTCCTCTCCAAACTTTAGTTCATCTCTTTTAACCGATCTTTGTCACAAAACCTCAGATTGGTACATGTGGATTGCTAGTAGTGTTGATTACTCCTCGTAGTTGATGCTAGTTAGTTTATTCGGTGGAAGATGATATATTCAGATCCTTAATTATAATTAAAACTCCTCTGCTTATGAACATGAATATGCTTTGTGAGTAGTTATGTTTGTTCCTGAGGACATGGGAGATGTCAGTAATCATTTGAATTTTGTATTCGTTCGGTATTTTGATGAGATATATGTTGTCTTTCCTCTAGTGGTGTTATGTGAACGTCGAATACATGACACTTCCCATGTGTCCTCGGGAGCGCTTTGCTTTATATAAGAGATCATCCAGGCTTGTCCTTTGCTACAAAAAGGATTTTGCCACCTTGCTGCACCTTATCATAAAACTATTTGTTACCGATAATTTCAGTGCTTGCAGAGAATACCTTGTTGAAAACCGCTTGTCATTTCATTATGCTCCTCGTTGGGTTCGACACTCTTACTTATCGAAAGGACTACGATAGATCCCCTATACTTGTGATCATCAATATCTAAAAGGTATTGTTGTAGTGCCGTCCTATTTTTTTATCATTGACTCATTGTTTGACATGTAATATTTAGTGATGCATTGATGTAGTGTTGTCCTATTTAAAGGCTTAGATCGCACTATACTTCTTTTGGTTTTTAGTTTATTAGTTCTTAGGATCCGGGAATCGCAAACAAAAACTGGTCGATCAATAGTCAACTGATAAAATCAATTAATTGGTCAACTTTGAATTAATCTCTAATCCCAGCTGACCAAAAATTTAACGATAAGCATTATTCTGAATAATTATATTATTCTAGAGAGTATCAAACCTTTACCAGCTTGATATTACACGTGGAAATTTTGGTAGCGTATACATGCAAAATATAAGGTTTCAGAGAGCTCAAGAGGGTAGATCCTACACCTAGTCATTTCGCATGGAACCGAATGGAAAACTAAAGGACTAACTAGGGCAGGTGGGGGGGGGGGCGTGGACCACAATTAAACCACTCATATCAAAAGTTCTGATTTAACAAATGCATCTTCCTAAGATCTCATTCGTTTATACAGGACGGGGGATCATGCGCATCATATGGTGGCTCACGAGGAAATGATTGGTGAGAGGTGCATTAGACAACAATTGTATTTGGTTATCTTATATTATCCTCACTCATACGCAAGACGATGATGGTGGCATTTGTGTAGTAGATCGTGAGGGGAGGCATAGAGGAGTGGTTGCTCAAGCATCCCATCCTTCCGGACAAGCAATTGTGGCATGTCGTCAATAGAAGAGTACTGCAAGAGTGACCACTACCGGATAGCCCACTTACACTCTGTCCACCACCCCTCCATTAAATTGAGAACATTATACGTCGATTTGGCATCATGTTTTCCTACTTTTATTTATAATGTTTTGGATCATTATTTCACTTTATGAAGCTATTCCAATGCCTTTTTATTTTATTTTGCAAGTTTCACATGAAAAGGGAGATTGCCAGCAGCTGAAATTCTAGACCTAAAAAAGCTGCAGTAGAGATAGATATGCTCCACAACTCCAAATGACCTAAAATTTATGGAGAATTAGTTTGGAATGTATAAAAAGTACTGGCAGAAGCAATACCAGGAGGGGACCCACCATTGAGTCATGAGCTTAGGAGGTGCCCCCGGTGAGCTCGTGGCTCCACCAGCAGGCCTCTGGAGCCCATCTTCTCCTATATGATGGTATTTGTTCTAGAAAAAAATGAGAAGAAGACTTTTGGTCGAAGCACTACCATCTCGAGCCTGGACTTTGGTAGGAGCACTTTAAAAAGCTCTCTAGCGGAGCAATTCCACTGGGATACTTTCCTCCGAGAGGGGGAAATACAATCCAACGACATCACCCATGCTCCTCTCGTCGTGGGAGGATCAATATTTATCAACGTCTTCACCAACACCATCTCCTCTCAAACACTAGTTCATTTCTTGTATTCAATATTTTGTCCCAAAACCTCAGATTGGTACATGTGGGTTGCTAGTAGTGTTGATTACACCATGTAGTTGATGCTAGTTGGTTTATTTTGTGGAAGATTAAATGTATAGATGCTTCAACATATTCAATAACCATCTGATATTGAACATGAATATGATCTGTGAGTAGTTACTTTTGTTTTTGAAGACATGGGAGAAGTCTTGTTATAAGTAATCATGTGAAGTTGGTATTTGTTCAATATTTTCATGATATGTATGTTACTCTTCCTTTTGTGATCTCATGTGAACGTGGACTACATGACACTTCACCGACTTTGGCCTATGAGAAGGAATTGTGGAGTAATACGTATATGATGGGTTGCGAGAGTGACAAAAGTTTAAACCCTAATTTACCTGATATTCCGTAACAGGCTGATTTGGATCCATATGTTTCATGCTATGATTATATTAATCTTTATTCTTCTTTCGTAGTTGTGGATGCTTGCGAAAGGGGATAATCATAAGAGGGTTTCTAGTTCAACTAAGAACAACACCCTAGCACCGGTCCACCCACATATCAAATTATCAAAGTACCAAATGTGAATCAGCTAAACATGAAGAACATGACTAGATGACAATTCCCATTTGTCGTCGAGAACGCTTTGCTTGCTATAAGAGAACTTTCCCTCTTGACCATTGCTATAAAAATGATTGGGCCACCTTGTTGCACCTTGTTACTATTGCTACTTGTTACTTGTTACGAAATATCTTGCTAAAAAAACTATCTTTGACCGCTACTTTCAGTACTTGCAGAAAATACCTTTCAGAAAACAAGTTCTCATTTCCTTCTGCTCCTCGTTGGGTTTGACACTCGTACTTATTGAAAGGACTGCGATTGATCCCATATACTTGTGGGTCATCAAGGACGATGGTCGATTTGGACTAGTTGAAGCTGGATTTCATCTAATCAAAACACTATGAGTAAGGCATGCACACCCATCATATGACGCAAACTTTCTTATTTGATGTGTGGAAAGCTTTTGCCAAATCGAGCTTCGGCACAAGTGGGGGGGGCCGACAATGATGACAGAAGTAGACCATCTCAGCGATACAAACAAGGTTTTTTGAGACGCACCTCGGCATGCATGAAGTCGGGCTGACCGCTGACCTAGCTGAATGAGCAGACCAATCTGACATCGCAATAGCGATGTGAGAAGTATAGAAATCCCATTGATGACGCAACTTAGTAGAAAGACACGGTTGAAATCGTAGGAGTGCAGAACCCTCTTACTTTTCTGGGATGAGCACGACATGGGCCCGGTTAATGCAACCTATGGAGGCTTTACCGAAGAAAGTCGCCAAACAGGCGCTCCATTTCGCCCCAGATAGTCCCGTAATGTTTCAGATTAGTGGAGCTCTACCTGGAACTTGCCACGTTTCTTGAAATGTGAGGCTTAGAGAGGCGAGGAGAGTAGGTCTTGCACCTAGCCATTTAGCAAGGAAATGTTATTAAATGAAGATTTAATCTGTAGATTCTTACGTGGATGTTATAAGAATAGCCCTTTGTTACTCTCTCTCCTTTAATCCTGCAAATATAATTGTCCCTTTGTATATACCCCCCTCCCTGGCCACAGTCCTCTCTCGAGTATCGACCTCTCACCTCCTCTTGCGCTCACATACCCACACGTTGTCTCCAGGTTTCCCAAATAGCAGCGACAAATAGAGAAAGAAGACTAGAGATGCCAGATATGTCCGGCCGACGCATGCCGTTTCTTTCATCACTTGGGAACACATGCTTACAAGCAATTAATGCTTCTTTGACCATCAACAAATTATTACATACTTGCTCTTTTACTAGCAAGAGAATGCTAGGATGCAGGAAATGCATAGTATTACAGGATTGGACTGCTGATCCTGCTATTTTAGAATCACTTGCCGGCACTTTGATGAACTGCCTCAGCACGTTCAGTGGGTACTTCTTGGTGAGACACAACTTGGCGACAGCAAATTCACTGAACCTAGTCACACATACACTAACACCATTGCAGAACCAGCATTTGGCTATAACCTACCAAGCCTGCCAAAATTAGTTAAAGACACTTATAGTTCAAGACCAATCTGGAACACTTCCTTATGTAGCGTCGCAGCTAGCTTTTATCCTATGCGGTGTTTCATCTCATGTACAGTACTCCCTCCGTACGGAAATACTTGTCATCAAAATGGATAAAAGGGGATGTATATAGACGTATTTTAGTTCGAGAAACATCTCTTTTCATTCATTTTGGTGACAAGTATTTTCGGACAGAGGGAGTACATTTTTGCACTTTGGACATGGACAAAACAAGTTCGTATTTTTCATGTCATAGCAAGACTAATTAGCACCAACAGAAGTGAATTGCAGAAAACCACCACATTGAAGCCTAGGGTTGCAGAAAAGACTCTTCTACGATTTTGTGCCAAAAAACACTGATTCCGCGCCTAATCATTTGCAGAAAACACCTAACCGTCTGTTGCGGTATTTTAACCTCTATTATGACAGGTGGGTCCCTGTTTCGTCTACTTGGCGTCACGGCCGGCAGCTGACGTCGTCTGACAGCGTGACTGCCGCTACTGCTCCACCGTGTGGGTAAAAACTGGATCGATCCAGTACTTTAGTATGAATTTGCGACCCAAGTACTTCAGTGATGAATTTGTGATCTATGGTGTTGGATCCAGCAGTGTTGTAATCTAGATGATAATCATCTATTAAGTACTTTAGTATCTAATTCTGAACCTTTATGTATGTACTTTGTGAGATCAGGTGTTGGATCCAAACTTGATGAACCTTTATTAATGTGAGTGCACTTTGATGTTATCTGGTGTATGTGCTTAGTAGAATTTGATATAACATATTTGGGGCTGTTGAATGTGAGTGCACTTTTATCCAACCTCATTTCATTGATTTATCGACAAAATGACCCTAGGGTGACTCCTAGCCTCATATCATCGATTTATCGACAAAATGACCCTAGGGTGACCCCTAGCCTCATATCATCGACTTATCGACAAAATGACCCTAGGGTGCCCCTAGCCTCATTTCATCGACTTATCGACAAAATGACCCTAGGGTGACCCCTAGCCTC
>NC_041386.1:727765228-727765506 GCF_002162155.2 Triticum dicoccoides
GTTGAATGTGAGTCCACTTTTATCCAACCTCATTTCATCGATGAATCGACAAAATGACCCTAGGGTGACCCCTAGCCTCATATCATCGATTTATCAACAAAATGACCCTAGGGTGACCCCAAGCCTCATATCATCGACTTATCGACAAAATGACCCTAGGGTGACCCCAAGCCTCATATCATCGACTTATCGACAAAATGACCCTAGGGTGACCCCAAGCCTCATATCATCGACTTATCAACAAAATGACCCTAGGGTGACCCCAAGCCTCATATCAT
>NC_041386.1:727765700-727780120 GCF_002162155.2 Triticum dicoccoides
TAGGGTGCCCCCTAGCCTCATTTCATCGACTTATCGACAAAATGACCCTAGGGTGACCCCTAGCCTCATATCATCGACTTATCGACAAAATGACCCTAGGGTGCCCCCTAGACTCATTTCATCGATGAATCAACAAAATGAACCTAGTGTGACCCCTAGCCTCATATCATCGACTTATCGACAAAATGACCCTAGGGTGCCCCCTAGCCTCATTTCATCATATAGTGCAGCATATAACAACTGCTAGTTTACCCTAAACTAGTGAACATTGTAATGGTCATAATAACAAGCCAACTTGACACAAATAGAGAGGCTTAAGTACAGTGCATCATATAGATTCATAGATTTATAGATTACAGTACCATATCACATCATCATGAAACATAGCAATTACTAGTTCAGCCAGATTACAGTACCATAAGTTGTTGCCAAAATAGATCTTAGCAATTACTAGTTTAGCTAGATCACATCATCATCAAGGTTGCACATCAGTTCCAGAAGCATAGAAATAGTCTTTCAGCCTGCTGGGTTGCTTTCTCTGTCTTGGTGAGTTCCAAGAAGCTCTCCTGGTAGCAGTTGAGCTGGCTGCCCTTGTTGCTGCACCTGAAGTTGAAGAAGCCGCCCTTGGTGCTGGAGCATTTGAAGAAGCTGGCCTTGGTGCTGGAGCTGTTGAAGAAGCTGCCCTTGGTGCTGGAGCTGTTGAAGAAGCTGCCCTTGGTGCTGGAGCTGTTGAAGAAGCTGCCCTTAGTGCTGGAGTTGTTGAAGAAGCTTCCTTGGTTCTCCACTTGTTGATCCCCTTGGTGCTGGAGTTGTTGAAGAAGCTACCCTGCTTCCTTGTGTGTTACCCTCCTCTGTGTTGCTAGACTGCATATAAGAATTGTAGCAAGTTAATACATTCATGTGTTTGAAAACAAAATGATGTGTATGTGTGATGCTTGTACAAACTTGATGCTTGTTCTTTCTCATTGCTAAGCATGGTTTTAGAGTCTGTGTGCATGATGTGTATCTGTGACCTACAAGCTGGCAGTTGCTGCATGTAATTGAATCATATCCCATTTCCTGCACCCACATGTCATATGCTGCAGGTTGACTGAATAAGTTCTCTCATTGCTTGTCACTTGGTAGGTATTTGGCCCAGCCATCAATGCTTGACAGTTCCTAGAATTTGTCTTTGCTTCTTCAAGCAACTCAACATATGTTGGCCATATATCCCACTTGGCTACCTCTGTCTTAGTCGTATTGCCATTGAACCTAACGATCAACTTTGTCCTGATTCCATCTATCATGCTCTTTATTGGTTTGCCCCTCACATCTAATATCATCTTGTTAAAGACCTCACTAATATTGTTGACAACTAGGTCAATTTTGCAATTGAAGTCCATTGCAAATCTAGCCCAGGCAGCTCTAGGAACTTTGTTAAGCCAAGCCCAAGCAGCCTTGCACTCATTTTTAAGAGCATCCATTGCAGCAAGATGGTCATGTTCAGTATAAGAGTAACTAGCTTTATCCATGTACTTCTTTAATTCTGACCCCCTAAAACAGTAGTCTGAAAGTTTTGACAGATGTGTCTAAGGCAGAATCTATGTCGGCAGTTGGGGAATACATTGTTTGCAGCTTTAAGAAGGCCCTGTTTGGAGAAATCACCATAATCACAACTAAGCAATTATGTACTTCAGCAGTGTATATGAACAACAACTACTTAAGCAACTAAGCAATGTATATGACCAACAACTACTTAATCAATTATGTACTATGCAATTGTGAACTATGCAATTATGAACTAAGCAATGTATATTATGAAATACAACTAAACATGGGAATTACCTTCTGTCTATCAGAGATTATGGTATAATAACCAAATCTCCCTCATTCTCCACCAATTGCTATCTTCAGTTCAGATAGAAACCAAGTCCAACTTTTTGTGTCTTGTTTGTCCACAACTGCAAAAGCAATGGGATATATGTTATTATTCCCATCCCTTCCTGTGGCAGCCAGGATTTGTTGGCCAGTAGAGAACTTGATGACGCATCCATCCACACCTGCAATGGCACACAAAACAAGTCAGAAACAAGGCAAACTAAACAAAGTAAAGTAATCACCCATGAATGGTCTACATCCATTCAGAAATCCTTCCTTGCAAGCATTCAAACAGATGAACAGGCCATGGAACCTTGGATTTTTGCTTGGATGCTCCTTCAAGAACTTAGTAGTTACAATGCACCTACTACCTGGATTTGTGTCCAAGACAGCCTGCAAATAATCCCTGATCCTGGTATACTGACCCCTTTGATCTCCTTGCACCATCTCAACTGCTTTGTTCTTAGCCCTGTAGGACATATGAGTGTTGTTCTCAACTCCATACTTGCTCTTCAGATTTTGCATTATTGTAGTTATTGATGTGTTCAAGTCTGTTCTTATTGCTTCTAACACCTGATGTGTGACCCACTTGGTAGTCACCTTGGTGCTCTCTGCTACAGCTGGACATGTGTGCAAGAAATTAGCCTTTCTAATGCAAAATGTTCTCTCATTTGCCAACACAGAAGCTGCAATGAAAAAAGGGCAATCTTCATGTCTGCAAATAGCTATAATTCTGTCATTGCAGTTCCTATGAAACTGATAGTTTCTGTTTTGAGCTATGTGGAATGTGAGAAGTGCCCTTCTAAACTGGTAAACACTTTCAAAACAAAGCTTCTTCACAAACTGCATATTACAAATTACTAGGTGAAACTGATACATATTACTAAAAAAATTTAGTTAAGTTCATGCATACAGTTTCAATATTCAGTTAACTATTCAGTGCATATTCAGTTATCTATTTAGTGCATATTCAGTTAAATATTACACTAAAAAATTCAGTTAAGTTCATACATACAGTTTCAATATTCAGTTAACTATTCAGTGCATATTCAGTTAACTGAAATCTTTTGAACACTAAAAAAATTCAGTTAACTATTCAATGCATAATCAGTTAACTTAGTACACTATACACTATATACAGTGCATATTCAGTAAACTATTGACACTAAACAATATTCAGTAAACTGAAAACCTTTTGTACACTGAGAAAATTCAGTTAACTTCATACACTGAAGCAAATTCATCTAACTGATAGGATACATATCAGAGGTGAGACTACAAACAATAATGACCTACAGTTCATTCAAATCGAAGCCTAACTATTGAACTATGAGAAATTGAACCCTCACCCTAGAATCCACAGTAAAAGAGGGGGAGAACTTACTCAACGCCACCAAATGCAGAAGCCCATTGATGGCTACCCGTCGGAGTAGCTTGCACAGCACGGGCAAGAGCGCCGGCGGCGCGGTACTCAAGCGACAGCGATGCCGCTCTCCTCTTCGGGGCCCGACTAGGGTTTGAGCTGCCGCAGACCTCCTCCACTTTGATCGATTCGCCGCCGGGAAGCAACCCTCCGCTGCAGCCTCCATCCACTCCCCCGCCGACGGCATCCACTCCCCCGCCGTCGTCAGGGCTCGCAGTCGCCATGGAGCACGGAGAGTAGAGTGGTGAAAGGGGGAGAATGAAGTGGATAAGGGACCCGTGTTGTTTTGACCGAGACGGCGCATCCATTGCCACTGTAGCACCGTCAGACGGCGTGAGCTCGTGGGCGTTACGCCACATCCTCAAAATCGGTCCCCACCTATCATAATAGAGGTTAAAATGCCCCAACAGACGGTTAGGTGTTTTCTGCAAATGATTAGGCACGAAATCAGTGTTTTCTGGCACAAAATCGTAGAAGAGTCTTTTCTCCAACCCTAGGCTTCAATGTGATGGTTTTCAGCAATTCACTCCACCAATAGACATATGCTGCTCTAGAAGGAACATACTTCGGAGTTATAACCTTGAATGCGTTCCTTTGTGTTACTGAAAGCCAAAAAGTTTTTTCAACCTACGGCTATTTGTAACTAATTAACCTCTTATAGGCCATTATCTGTTCTCTACTTCTACTATACTATTGGCAATGCAAACTGCTACTTATCCTTGCCTCACATTATAGAAACACTCATATCATCATAAAAATAATCTTGCAGTAATATGTAACGACTACTCTAATTGCACATTGTGTTGAATTAGAAAGGCTACATCCAGAATCTGTCATAGGTCAAGTTCTTTATGGGGACCGAGGACGACAAAAGATGTCTCTCCTCTCTCCTCTCCACACTCCTCCTCCACCATTCCCTCCCTCCCGGCCACTGTCGCCGGCCAACCGCGCTCCATCACCACGAGCGAAGCCCTCCCTTCAACCAGCACCGGCCACCCAGGCTCTCTAGTCCACCCACCACCTGTCGGTGATGACTTCCCTGATCCAATCACTTGGCATGTGTCTCCAATTGACCTTGCCTTGTGTGCCGCCCTTGAAGTTGGTTGCCAGATGGGCATTGATTTCGAGGCCCAAGTCTGGCACTCTCTGCCGAACCACAACAATCCTCGTTGCTGTGAGGCGCCATGCTTCCTTACCGTTGTGGTCACCCACGACAGCCTGGGTGGCCAAGCCCCGACGTTCCAGGTCCGCAAAATCGCCGTCCACAGATTCCAATGCTTTGTCTCTGACCCGCTCATCGTTCGTGCCCTCATGTGCGAGCTATCCGTCATCAGCCGCTCCCACTCTATCTGCTTCCTTTCATTCCCACCGCCACATCGGACCGCTACGATGTCCGTGCCACAACTTCCCTTGCTATCTGCACCTACACCACCAACACAGAATAACTCATGCATGCCTACCGATCTTGGGCGCTCGCTTCATGCATGTAGTCAACTTTCTCAGCTTGCAATTGAGCCTCTCCACTGCACCCGGCTGTCTCTTCTCTAAAAACATCTTAGAGCTCTTCTGCTCAACGGTGTTCCTGCCTCCAACCTCGGATCTGACAAATGCAAGCCTCATCGTGTTCGTCCTCCAAACGTACTTTACTATCGATATGCCTCTGGTTGCCACACCGCTTGCCTTCCACTTTGATGGAGACCAGAAGGCAGTACCAGTCATGCGCCTCTGTCAGGCGGCGTTCATGGTTTCTGCCTCGTCTGCTAAGATGGCCCACCTGATCATCTCCTGCTCATTGTGCCGAGCCTCTATGCAACCATCACCATGGCTCCCTACCCCCTTTGCCGTGACTACTGTTTCGACTAGGGCCATGGCTGCGACATTGCTAGAAAATGGAGCTCGCCTACTGCTTCAACGGCATCCCCTCCATGCGTCGTCGGGTGTGATCGGCATGCCGCTCCGGCAGCCCCCCAATAGGTGTCGTCGTTAACCACGTGCATGTCATGCAAAATGGGCCCATAGGACCCGACGATCCCGTGGGCACGGGGGACCTGGTGCTTGGATCTCGCACGTCCGGTTTTCAGTTTAATAGGCTGGTTTTCTGTAAGTACCACTGCCATGTCACCACACTGAAACAACCTGGTACACAAAGCAAACACACCACTAATTCTACCTTAGATTACCATTTCACCACTAGTGCAATTTCCATGCCACCATGTGCAAGATAATTTATTCCTAATGCATGTATTCTTAGTACACATAAGGAACTAGATGCTACACTGCTCATCATTGGAGTTATAAAATTTTGAAATTCTGCTTTTGTCCGCGGTCCGCTGTAGTGCAAGTACGGTGGTTCAGCCCTCCACTACCAATCCTACTTAACCCATCGATTGCCGTCCTCCCAACACCAAATCCATCCTTGATTGGACCGCACTCATATATTAAAAAATTACAACCTACTACGCCTCAATTGCAGCAAAATTTAGCTACCTCGCCATCTTGTCACGTCCGAACCACGCGCAGAGCGGAGGAAGCTGCTCAGGACCAATCGAAGCCGATTCAAAATCTCTTGCCCTTGAACCACCCAAACGTGCTTTCAGACAAGGGAAACGTGTCTCCTACCAACTCGACCGTTCCATTGATCCCGTCACTTCGTCTCCCATACAAAAAAAATGGTACAGTACTGTGTCATATGTCCAACAAATCTCGACACATTTAATGCGGATGATTCTCTACCCGCCCGCGCACATGAACGCTCACACACGCATCCCGTGCACCACAGCGCGCACCCAAATGACAGTGACGCAAGGGTCCCACCCATACCCAAACCCCCGCATGCAGAACGGTCGGCATTGAACGCCTGCAAGCAACCGCATGAGATAATCATCACCCCTAAAATAACGCATAAGTAGCATACTCTACGTGCCCTACCTGTCGCCCCGTCCCCTCACCTCCCATCTAGTCCCATCCATCGCAGCCACGCCCGCTGCCTCTTTGGGCTCTCTGCAATTGCAGACTTCATGCTCACGTGCAAGGAAGGCCCTTCGTGCCATCCATTTGGAGTTAACCTCCAACGACTAGTTCCCTGGTGCTTTACGGGCCGTCCAATCTGCGTGAACGACATGCATCAAGATGGCGTGCTTTGGGGGTCCATAATCTGTGGACCGCAATCGTGCCTAGAGCGCCTCTAAGTGAGCGCGCACCACTCCTGGTAGGAAAATAATGGCACATGTGGTGCAAATTAGGAGTGTGTGGCATAGAGGTTGGGCGGGAAGGAGGTGGTCCAAAAACAGGGGCGTGTCCGTGTAGTGCCTAACAATGAAAGTGACGAGTCCACCTACCAAGTAGGATTTCCTTGTCATGGCCCTCGAGTATTAATGGTGCTGAGAGGGGACATTCTTCTGCTCAGCCATGAGACAATTCAATTTATATAAAGCACTTATACAAATAAGTTGATGTGAACTTTATGATAGTAAATGTTTTCTGCAGCATCAACGATGTACACGCAATGATAGTAAATGTTGCAAAGGGCTACATGCAATATGAGGGGACAGATATCAAAGAAGTCTTCGCTCCATTGGCAAGGTTGGAGTCTTTGCGACTCATCCTGGCCGCGGTGGCTCAATGTGGGTGGGAGGTAAACCACATGGACATCAAGTTGGCGTTCCTGAACAAGATGAGGTGTATACAGAGTGTGTAGAGGCTACACAATGCCATGTATGGCCTCCGACAAGCCCTAAGGCATGCAACGCTAAGCTAGATGTTAACCTTGTGTCAATTGGTATTGCACGCCGCGCCTCTGAGTATGATATGTACTCACGTGGCACCGTGAACACACTGCTCATTATCGGCATCTATGTCAAATTACCTAGTCAGCAGTGAGGCAGAGCCTGACAAGGTTCAACACTTCAAGGGAGAGATGCACCATCTCTTCAGCATGAGCAACCGCGGGCTTCTCCGGTACCACCTCGGCCTATGGTGAAAGTAGGAGCATGGTCGTATAACAATCATGCATGGGGCTTACGCCACCAAGTTGCTTGAACACGCAGGAATGGACGACTGGTGTGTCGTGCATGCTCCAATGGAGGCACAGATGAAACTCAACAAGTAAAACCCCAAGAAGGCAGTGGACACCATGTTCTACCACAGTGTCCTTGGGAGCCTCGGGTACCTGGTACACACCCGACCAGACATCCCTTTTTTGTCGAGTACCTGAGTAGGTCCATGGAAGATTCAACACGCAACCACCTTGCTGCCGTCAAGCACCTATTGCGGCGATGGCGAGAGCTTGGTCGGATACAATGGCTCTGACTATGCTAGTTAGGTTGACTCCCTCAAGAACACCTCGGGCATGCTATTCCTTCTCCAGAGTAGTCCAATTGGCTAGCAATCTCTGATGCAGGAGGTTTTTGCCACGTCGTCATGCGAGGCGGAGTACATCACGATAGCTAAAACGCCTTGCCAAGGTGTCTAGCTTGCTCGCCTTCTCAGCGAGATCCTGAACAAAGACACTGCCCCTGCGCTCATCCTTGTTTACAACAAGTCGGCGATCCACTTCAACAAGAACCACATACTCCATGTTTGCAGCAAGCACACTGATCTCTGTTGTCACATCATTCGCGATAGCGTTGAGAAGGGCAAGCTTGATGTGGATTTCATCGAGAATGGTGGGCAGAAGGCCGACATCCTGACTAAAGCCTCTTTGTCATGTCCGGTTCTAGGAGATGCACCACAAGATCAGGATAGTTGATGTCCATCCCTAGTGACATGGTTGAGGAAGAGAATATAATTAGGTTCAACACCATCTCCCAACAAGGGCAGCCCAACAAGGCAGCCCACGTCCCATGGGGTGGCTCCCGGTGGGGTCCCGTTTGTTTTAGTACACATGGGGCGGGCCGTACCGCATACATGTGTCACAAGTGTGACATAGGCGGCATGGTAGTTTATAATGATACTCAACCGCTCCCGTGGACATTTCATATAGTGGTCTTGTTTAGATACTAGGTTAGACTAGATGTAATATTTCTTCTAAGTGCTCGGTACAACATATAATCAATGAACGCTCCAAAATGGAGTAGCAAATCCAAGGAAATATCCCACACTCGTTGCTCCCTCCCTTCTCTACTCCTAGCTCGTCCTCCATTGTTCGATACCGACGTAACTTTGGAAAGCTATTTCTGGCAGCTGCCAAAGTTCGGGCTGGGCTAACATTACATAGCATTAATCTTGAGATAAATGTTCTCAGCAACCACTACACCAACAACTACCAATTTATATATCACCAGCCATTTAGTAGAATCCCTTCATCAGTCACAAGGAATTTGGCAAATAAATAAGTTCACCATCAAGCGAGTGTCCATGTTTCAGCCATTGAGGGCCATCATCTTTCACCAATACACCTACCTGAGAAAGACATCAGGAAGAGAATGCTTAGTACCAACGGTAGGCTCGGTACGACTGATGGACCTATGTCAAGGCCGAACTGGATGTGGCCCGCCCAGGATCTCTTTGTTTTTTATTTAGATAATCTGCATCGGTAGCCCATAATTAAGCCCATTCCACTAGCAGACACTACCAAAGCACCTAATCTCCTTTAAGCTCGATTCTGTGAGGGAGATTCACACGATGGCAATCATGGAGCGCTAGTTATGTGCGATAAGGAGAAGCCGAGCAGCAGCAGCAGCATACCAGGCTGCGCAACTAAGGGGTCACCGCCTTGCCACTGTCCATCGCACAGCCAAGGGGTCGCTGCCTTGCCGTGCTAGCACAGGCTGTATATATTTGCTGATCTAGTTAAAATAAATATTGAGCACTGACTTATGTCTAACTATTTTGAAAAGATATGTGCAGTCATTTTATGTCCAACTATTTTTATGTAGCTCTGCTACTGCCTGGTACAACACAGTTATCTGGGTTATATGAGATGACATGTAAGTTGAGTGACAAAAGTTAATGTTCGCACGTGAGATAGGGAAAGGTATCAAGCATATACGAGTAAGGTTATAATTTTAAACTTCATACCATAACAAGAATATGGGAGTTGTGTCAAAAAACAACCGGGTGATTGTTGTGGAGTTTGGTTACTTCAATGTAGACAGTACTGATTGACTCATCTTCGGATGCAAATCGTCAATGCGGTGTTCGGCGGATGATTCGTTGTGCCCCTTCACGTCTCCCTAGTCATCATTGTCACTAGCCAAATATGAAAGGTGGAGCTCATCAGCACCGCCGGCTAGGGCGTTGGCTCTTTCCTTCGTTGTTTCTTCGTCACAACATCCTTGTATATTTTGCCCATGTCAAACCTGTCGATCGTCAGCACTATGAAAAAGAATTCTATGCCGAACATCATGTACTATGCTGCAAGCCCCATAGCGGTGCTTTCTATGTCCCAACTCGCCGCTCTTCGCCTCGTCCGACAGTTGGGTATCCTCGGACCCAAGGATCAGCTCACTATGAAGGCATCAGAGTCTATAGTGTGTAGTATGTAGATGGAAATAAATATGGATGATTTTCCCTATAAGTACAAACCCCAACATTTTCTCAAAAACTTAGATGCTTGGTTATGAAAACAACTGCAGGCTTAGAAATGGTTTTGCCAATCTGGTTATTCTTGGGCATAAGTAAAAATAGCTATAGACGACTCTTCCTTATTAAGCTTCAATATCAAGCTATTGATCCAGGATATTAGCACCTTTAAGAAAACTCTAAAGGTAGACATGTCTCATTTTGACAGTGTCGATGGCCTTCCACCCTTATCAACTTTCGTACCATGTGCGACGCCAACCTTCATCATTCGTATTCTTTGATGGAAACATGCTCTGGTCGTACTTCCATATTGTGCACGCATGGTCTTCATTTGCATGGCTACTCATGTCAAGACTATGCTAGCCGAGAAGCTAGTGGGCTGGAAGAAAGTGTTTGTCATACTACATGATGACTTCGATTTGGTGGTGCTTCTCAGTACTCGTTCTTGAGCTACGCATAAAAAAACTAGGTCTGACCCAAGCAATGTTAGTGGTTTTTCATCTTTATCTTGTTTAAGGCATTGCTCAGATTTTCTCAGATATAATCTTTAAGGGTAAAACACAGGATCTGACCATCGGTGCATGTATCTGGTGATGATGGTGATTGAGTGTCGTCCCAATCCTAGAGGCATTGATGTCGGAGAACCCATCAGGTTTTCTATGTCAAGACTTGGTCAGTGCTGATGGTCGTTGTTTTAATTGATCGATCATTGTTTTGATTGCTTCAAAGTATTTCGTTTCCATTTTTCCTGCGGCTAGGCATAGCTTTAGTCCTGCATAATTTTGCTCTTTGTCCGTATGATTCTTCTTTATGTGCATAGGTGTTGGATCTGTGCATCCTAGTTGATCATAGGTTGTCAGCGTGCTTATTGGGTTTGTATCCACTTGATGCTTCATGTTGAGACAATAAAATCCACGATTCGTCGACAAAATGATTTAGATAACATGCCATTTAAAATGTTTTCTGACGCCGTAATTTGTCGGTGTACTATTTGTTTGAGTTCTAACCTGTGAATTGTACTTACCGAACTATATATGGGTTTCTGTTAATAGATTAGAAATAGGTGGACGCACAGTACTATTTTATCTCAAAAAAAAAGGGAAGTATATGCTAGAACAAAGACAAGTCAAACCAGGGCCTCTCTTAGTTTTATTCGTAGGATTGTGTGCGGGTTACTCTTCAGACCTTTTGGAGAACATGAACTAATTATGAACT
The DNA here is from genome assembly GCF_002162155.2 of Triticum dicoccoides. NCBI lineage: Eukaryota > Viridiplantae > Streptophyta > Magnoliopsida > Poales > Poaceae > Triticum > Triticum dicoccoides. The sequence continues at coordinate 727,776,718 of NC_041386.1, forward strand.
TCTATCAGTGGGTCGTTTAGTTTTTAGCATTTAGTCTCATCTGAATTTTCATTACATATTCTTCTACTCTATATTTTTACGAGATATCTTAAACCTGTTTGAAATAATTATTTTCCCCTGTACGAAACCAGATGAAACTTCGGCACAAACTATATCATATAGGATACCAGTGGTGAATGACACTACCATTTTACACTTTTTAATTTTGGTGAATTAAGGAGGCTCTAAACTAACGAGATCACTAATTTTTTTTACCACCATTGTTTTACAGAGCATTTCTTCTTAAGAAAAAGAAGGATGAGTCCACAACCAAGCAGGTAAAGTAAGAAAAAAAACAATTATCTGCTCCATCACCTAATCTGCCTGTGCTACACGTGTGATGGCTGTTTCCCTTCTTTCTGTTCCCTAAAGGACAGGGATAACGAGCACATATTAGCTCTCGCTCAGATTATGACTTTCTTTCTTCATGCCATTTCATCCTTTCTGAGTAAAAATATATCAAGAAATTAATAGGAGATAAATGTTCTCAACAACCACTCTATATGGCCAACAATATATATGGCACTGCTGGTCGAGTACTTAGGAGGCGCCAAGGCTAAACACCCCTGATGCACACGCCATTAGCGAAAAACAATACAAGAAAGAAACAAAACGGGTTTAGCATGAGGATAGGAGACGTTGGGAAAATAGAGCTTAGCATGACCAGACCAGTATGTTTTGTTTGAGCGAAGATGGTGGTGAACCGTATGACGAAAACATTCAACGGAGCTTCATCGGCCCGGTCCCGCTATCCTGAGCGTCCATACACATAGGGACGTGTGTCACATATTTCCGTAAGGGTCATGTGGGTCGTTAATCTAGGTTGGGTTTACACGGGTTTGGGAACGTGATCCGACCTACTCCCTAGTCCCTACTAGGGGTATTGTTCCAGGACTCGGTTGCATGTCCAGATAAGGACAGATTCACGTGGGCATCTCCAAGGGACACAGGGAAAACACCCGTAGCACCTGTGAATCTGTACCAATCCAGGCGGTGGCAGCTGTTTCATTTGAGTTCGACCATGGAGAAGGAACGGAGCTGAGTGGCTGCATCAGTTGCCAGATAGGGAGGACGAGAAGAAACATAATGGGCGTTTTTGGTTCCTTATGTAGCTACAGGCTGCATTGCATGTGGCGTCCTGGGTGAGCTTGGCCTGGCTGGGCTGCTGCAAGGATGAGCAGAGATGGGTATTTGGTTCACTTGCATAATATTGCTGCACCACGAGCAGGTTTTTCTGAATTTTGTTGGGCTTGGTGGAGGTAGACGGCCCTTGGTGGAGGTTGAACGAGGACGTCAGGGTTTGACGAGGGCGGCGATGACCGTTGGTTGAGGACGACAGAGGTGGCGTTTGGTCGTGAACAGAAGAAAGATAGAAGAAAAGCGAACCAGCCAGAGCCTCCATGCGAGAAACGCGAGAAACTTGCGTTTCCTTCAGCCTGGCTGGGAAGCCTCCTTTTGCATCCATGGACCAGGCTCAGGCGCCCATGCAGCCTACCAAACCACCCAAGTTTTCCATGGCGGGTGCGAGCCACATGCAAACCAGGAAACCAAACACCCCCAATATCGTCCGGGTCTGCTTCTTGCGCCGCCTGGCATGTGAATCGAGCAGAGGAAACACGCTCCGTGATAGAACTGCCTCGTGCGCCTGACATGAAGTATGTTTGTCTATGACGATTAGATGGCCGACGGCGACGACTAGTACTATTTTGCTGCCAAAAAAAATAGCGAGCAGCGGGCCGCCCTGAATCATTCAAAATATGTGCAGCAACGATACTCTGTTGGTGCTTACCTGTGTTCGTCCGGCGGAACGGGGCAGGCGGGGCCGGCGCTGGCTCTCAATGGGAATGGCACCCTTGGACCTCATCCATGGAGCTGTGGCCTGAGAACGAACAAGGTGTTGTGATGGGGAGAAGTTGTTCAGAGTTATGCACATGGGTCCACATGCTAGTGGCACAAACGGACAAACCTACACAGAGCCTACGCTGGACCAGGACCTGCATGGGAGACTACAACACTGTGCACCGTAACACGGTCTGCCACTGTAATGGCTTCACATAAACCGTCCTAACTGATGCACATCGAGGTTCAGTGCTCTTAGCCAAGCGCCAGGATAACGACGTGACCTTTGTACGCCAAAATGGGATGGTGGCTTGGGCCTGCCTAACCTCAGATGGCTCAATGTGGCCATGCAGACTAGATGGCTTTGGTTGCAAAGGGTGGACAAGAGCAGACCGTGGAGCGAGTTTAAGATTAGGGCTCCACCGGAAGCGAGACATTTGTTCCAGGCTGCGGCCACGAGTGACCTGCACTGCGGTCTTACCACGCTCTTTTGGGAGGACCGTTGGATCGATGGCATGAGAGTACAAGACCTTGCACGCAAAACCTACGAGGCTTGTTGCCCTGGCAGTCGAGGAAGGATCATGGGCGCTTGACATTGGACCGGAGATGGATGAGGAGGCACTGACGGAGTTCCTCTCATTATGGCTTAGAGTGAGCATGTGGGTGCCAGACGTGGGCGTGCCAAATAAGATATCTTGGGCCTGGGAGAACAATGGTACCTATTCGGTTAGGTCGGCATACGCGGCAAAGTTTTGGGCCCGTACGGTGGCGCCAATGGCGGAGATGACTTGGACTTCCAGGGTGCCTTCCACTTGCAAGTTCTTCACCTGGCTGGCCCTATGAGACCGGTGCTGGACTTCGGATAGACTAGCGAGGAGAGGGCTACCGCATCAAGATGCTTGCCCCCTGTGCGACCAGGAGGACGAAACGATCAACCACGTGCTTCTTACTTGTGTGTTTGCTAGATCAACATGGGCAGTGGTGTGTGCGGCGTTGGGAAAGCCGGAGTGGACGCCGACGGTGCAAGACTCCCCGCACACTTGGCTTCGTGGTAAGCATGGACCAGATAACCTACGGCGCAAAGATCTTCATACCATCTTTATCTTTACGCTTTGGGAACTGTGAAAGCATCGTAACGCTATTGTGTTTGATGGAGCATCACCGTCGAGGGAGGTGCTTCTAGGTAGAGTTCATACCGAAGGTTTGTCCTGGTCGGTAGCTGGAAAGTTTAAAGGGAATGTCGACCCTTTCTTCCATAGTTTGCATAGGTGGAAGAGTAGTGAGGAGTAAGTGTAAGAAACTTGTGTAATCCTGGTGGAGACACTCTTTTGCCTTTCTTCTTTAATATATAATATGCACACTCGTGCATATTCGAGAAAAAAAAGGATAACGGGACCTGGGTGCGTAAGCTTTATATAAATCAACATTCAACAACTGTATGATAGTCTACTTCAACAACCTCCGGGGAACCAAGAAAACAGGTTATAGTAGCAACTCGGGAGCTATTATGTCTCCCACTTTCAGT
>NC_041386.1:727780577-727788136 GCF_002162155.2 Triticum dicoccoides
GTGGGGTGGTGGCAATCTCAAACTAATAGCAGACTTAAACACATTAAGCGCCGCCATAAGGGTGACCAACTAGCCATGCCATGTGGCGCAAGCTAGTTGGCCGCAGTGAGAAAGCTTTTGAAAAAAAAAGATGGAGGTCAGAAATTTTTGAAATACTTCTTTTCCTTTCTTAGAAGGAGGTGCGGACTCGCGTATTTTTTTTCAAATGAAGGGCTATGCAAAGTGGCACTTGCTGGTAGGCTGCGGTGGTAATTATTTTCTTTTTAACTTCTTTTTAAGATGGAGGTGAGGATTTTTTTTCTTAGATATTTTTTAAAAGGAGGGGAGGACCCTATGTATTTTTTTAAATAATAACGTGCGCACAACTTCCTCTCAAGCGGCGCAATAGTGCGTCGCCCAGTCACAAGTATGCATGAAAATATGTGCAAGCTCACACCGTAAATTATCAACCAATGCTAGAGCATTAGAAGTGGCATAAGCCGATGGTTGTTCTTGTTCAACAATTTCTTCACCCCTATTTCTTTCGAAAAATATGTACGTGCATGGCAGCACAAGGTGAGTTGTACAGATGCAATAGCAAGCAGTCAGGGTGGCGGTAGTTGGCAGTACACTAACTTTGTTGGCTCTTATTTATACAGTCCAAGCCAACAGAAAGATCCTAGACTACCTGCCAAGATCGAGCCTACGCCGTGCCATCGGATGGTCAATCTCTCGTTGCCCACTAAGACGACATATCTGCCTTCGTTTCGTGCCATCCCATGGACGAGTACACAGTGGTGCTGTGAAGTAGTTTGAGTATCTCCTAGTATATGCTAACTCAACTTTGGAAATCCTTTTCATGCTAATGCAGAACGGGTGTTGTTTGACTTTACTTTAATGCAGAACGGGTGTACTTGTTCTGGAATTTATAATGTTCCCTTGAGTGCAACTCTGCAAGACATTAAGGAGTTTGCTTGAGGGCTGCATGGTGGCTAGGTGGTAGATACAAATGTATAGGTGGGGGTCTGCCTGGAATGTTTTATTAATAACTAGCATACCGATAAGAAGCCCCGTCTGAGATGTTGTGCATATCAACACTGCTAATTAGCAATAGGCCGTGGCAGCTATCACTATTGGTTTTCACCAAACCTGCCAGCCGTGGGGTGCCAGTTGTAAGTCGTTCTCTTGTTGTGCATAAAATCCTCTATCGACGAGGTATAGGCGTGTTGACTATCTAGTGCATCTTCTTCATGCTTGAGAAACATCGAGGTTCATCACCATGCTCCGATACTCTGGTTGTTAGATAGAAGAGTGCAAGAAGAATGCAAGAAGAAACAAAATGTACAGTATGTGAGAATGGGAGGCCTCGGGAAAGGAATCAATGCTCGACATCATGTAAGATCCGATACTCCATGCTGGGATGCGTCAGCGCCACCGAATGTTGCCTCTGAGAACCACGTGAACATGTTGTTTGCGATGACGCGCTCTAACCAAGCAGACATACAAAGGGCTATATTGCCATGCGCCGCTCCTTCCACGTCTATATCACACCATTAGCGCTTTTTGTCAAGCCCGTCACTCCATGTAACTTTGGAACATGATGGATGTGTTGGACAACTGTGGATGAAGCCATCGTAGCTAGGTCAGATAGCAGAAAAGGAAAGCGGGGAGGCGGATGCCGAGTGATATCGTTGTGCTAGAGGCAGTGCCAGCAACAAAAAGATATGGGTTCAAGCGCACTAATCTCTCTGAAATGACCTATTTTTTGCACAAATATGAGTAAAACTAAGCATGCAATATACAAAGTTGTGCGGTCAGCTGACCCGACATCTTACAAGTAGAATTGCCCCTGCGTTGTGCTGTTTACGCGGGGCAGCGAGGCATGGTTCCTGACAAGGAGTTTGTCATGGTTCCCTCATGTGAGTAGCGTACTTTATTTTATAATATGTTGAAGGAATATAAAATGGTTCAGCAAGAAAATAAATGTGTGCTTATTCGATGGAGATACTATGATGCTCATAGCTTCGTACTGATGTTCTTTCCGAAAAACAAACTCCCAAATATCTCCCAACTATTGAGGCCATCCATTTCTTTTGATTCAAAGGTCCTGATTAAACATGACAAATTAGGATGTAATAGGAAATTGTTCACCACCTGACTCTCACATATTCATTATTTGTTTACATATGAACATATTGAAATAAAATTAGGGAACATGTATAATTATGAAGGGTGTGTTTAGGGCTCCTTTAGATGTAACATAACTATGTCACATCCTGTTATGTTACATGTAATTTGGCATCATCACTAATTTGTGGCCTATAATGCGCTTGTTTTTTGTATATTTATTTTTGTGGTTGTCTAGCCCAGCATGACCTTCCACCATCATCTGGGCCTTGTTGTTGTTCCTAATTGTTAATGGTGAGAGCTGTGCCTGTCCGTTTTTCTTTTATGACCGGCGAACAACTAAATTATCTATTATATACGAAAACTACTTAATGTGCTAATGAATGAAAAGTAAAATGTGCTAGAGAGTTTTACCAGAATTAGAAATATCAGGCAATTAATTAAGCTAGCTAGCCAATCACAACAACAAGATGTCCGAAATAGCATATTTGCATTAGAGTTTTATAAAAAGACCCCCAATGCCATATAGTACTTAACGGGTTAACCAGAGAAAAGTGAAGTATGCTAGAAAATTCCATAAAAATTGTAATATCAGGCCATTAATTAAGGTATCTAGGCAATCAAAACCATTAGATATGGGAAATATCATATTGGAATTAGAGTTTTAAAAATTACCCACCAATGGCATAGATTTAAGTTTTCCTGTACCCATTCGATTTCTCTACCTACCATGATATTATATCATAGTTGGCAAATCCGAGGCCCCTATACGTCATATGGAGTATTTTCAGTATGAAGTCTTCTGAATATGAATTATGTTTTGTGCTATGATTACGAAGAAGTGATAGGATAGTTCTGGTAAATCGATATATGTGGCACATATTTTTGGCCTAATTGAACTTGTTGTTTAGATAATTCATTGCACGTGGTATTGGAAGGGTCTGCAATGGCACCCCATCCATCAACCCACTCGAGCACACAACTTTGAACTCCTAACCATGTGTTATGGATCCTTCCTATTGCACACAATTTTACAGTTCTAACTGCATGCAATACACGACCTTCCAAGCACACACAATTTCTTTATCTAACCGTATGGGATGGACACCCCATATCTCACACAGTTTTTGGGTTCTAACCATATGCGATGGATACCCTCTATCTAACATAGATTTTGGTACTGTCTGCGATGGCACCTCAACCACCAACCCATCCGAGCAAACAGTTATGAAAACTACAGGCGATTCGGGGTCAAATCTGTCACAATAGCACTCGTGTCTAGTAGTGAGTCATATAAACCTTCCCATTGATCTATATATACTCCTCTCCCACTACTACTAGTCATCTTCCTATCTTACATCCTAGTATTAACGCTATTCAACCCACTAATCACCATCTTCGCTGGCCTAATCCCCCTCTACTATGATACGCGCACAATGTCGGTGGTAATGGCTCTATTAGACATTCTCATGATGGTGCTAATGAGTGCCCTCTGCCTGCTTTCCCCATCCATTGTCGCTTTTTAGATTCTTATGGGTTATTGCTTCCACTGGATTTGGTTGTGCCAGGGCGGGTGACTAGAGTGATTTCACAAGTGCCTGTAACTCTTGGGCAAGAATCGCGACGCCCGTACCTCTTGGGCAACCTTTACTGTTTAGCGTTAGTATATGGTCAATATGTGAAGGGCGGTTGCGGTGTAGAGTGCTAGCGGTGTCATGGACGGAGGCTTGTGGTTCGATTCTGGTTCATGCTCGAGATTCTTTGTTGGAATTTTGTCTATTTTGGGTTTCAGAAATTCCTAATAAACCCTAGAGGCCCACGCAACCCATTCGTGGAAGGCAAGAGGTGGAAATAAAGTTTAGTCCCACGTTGCTAGTTTAGAGGGACTTGTACCTCTTTATAAGGGAGGTTCTGTAACACCCCAAAAATTTAACCAGGTTTTAGTTATTAAAAATTTTGCCAAGAGTTTAAAATTTTTGTCTGCAAGAATATCCCTGTTGATTTCAAAACTTTTATTTTAATATTAAGGAGTTTTTTCCAAGTGGATCCTTCCAAAACATATTGGACTTATTTTCCTTCTCATTTAAAAACATCTCTCAATCAGGAGATTTATTTATTAAATTATTTCACTCTGAGCTTTATTCCTTAAAATGACTTTCTTTAAGTTTTGGAGCTCTTTTTGAACTACAACCATTTGATATATTTAACTAAAAATTTCACCAAAATTTGGATATATCATGTGATGTCTCTAAATCACTTTTGTGCAATGATATATTTCGTTCATTGGATATTTTGAGTTCTACACCAAGTTTTCAAATCTGGTCCAGTGGGCAATTTTACACTACAACCTATTTAAATATTTATTTAAAACTTCTACCAAAATTAGGGGAGGTCAGTAGGAGCATATTATTCCTCGTTGTGCAAAAACCTATTTATGTTCTTTGAAAAAATTGAGTGAATCAACCTCTTTTTCATTCTGGTCCAGCCTTGTGATTTCTACTACAACCCTATTTAATTTTGCTCCAATGATCTTGTGCTTTCTCCTAATTGTAGACAGCCCTGCCAAACCTCTAAATCCAAGAGCATGCACCCATTGGATTAATTTTGGTTCATGGAATAATGTCATTTATTTTCTGTCCAGAATTGTAGTTTTGCAAAACTTGCACTAACAAGTTTGTGCTTTTCACAAACTAACCTCACCACCCTCTTTTACATCTAAAGAGACCCCAACCTGGAAGTTTTGGCTACCCCAAGAGATGCCTAGGTGCATGTGGCATTCTATCGAGCACCCTGTAGGCATGACCAGTTTTGACATGAGTTTTGGCATTGCACTGTGAGCTTGCACCTCTGATCAAACTAGCATGTCCACTAGACTCCCAGTTGCTCCTAACCTCGATCTGCTAAACCCCAACCTCACCTGCGACCTGTAGCATGCCGCGGCATTGTGTCGAGCATCTCCCGTGCGTGCACTGGACGCGCCCAGAGCGCGCGTATTGCACGATGCCGCGCCCGAGCCGACACGCTGCCCCCCTGGCTTTGGCCCACACGGCAGCACCTCGCCACGCACTCCCCGCCTCGCAGCATCGCGCCAAGCCACCCTGGCACGCTACAGCGCCGCCGCCAGGGCATTTTTGGCGGCACACCGGCGTCCGCAGCGCGCCTCTGCCACGGTCGGCGCCGCCAAAGCCATCTCCGCTCGCCAGCTCGCCCTTGGAGCAGTGCCCACTCGTCCGCTAGCTCCTGCCGTCATCCCCAGCCACGCCACGTTGCCCTGCAAGCTACAGAGAGGCGGTTCGCCGGAGAGCTTATCCGGCCGCCGCGGAACCGACCTCGACAAGCTATAAAAGGAGGCCCCCGAGCTTCCCCGAGCACGCAGGCAACCTTAGAATGCTCCCCTAGTTCTCCTATGGCAGCCAATCGACCCGGGGAGGTCTTCTTCCCCACCTCCAGCAACTGCGGCCGCCACCACTGCCCTGGCCAATTCGGCACCACCAGGGCCTCCCCCTCTCCGTTCTCTCCACCAAGAGCTTCCTCATCCTCCCGTGAACCTTTCCCTCTACTCGATTTCGATCGGGGCTCACTGCGGGAGAATTTTCACTCCGCCCCCGAAGCCTCCTCCGCCGCGAAGCTCGCCGCCGGCAGCTCCCTCCGTCCCCACCGGCCTGGCAACCACCGGGAGGACCGCACTGGAGTGGCACATCCATCCCCTCCCTCGGGGCCCCGCGAAGAGCTGCCAGTCGCCGGCGACGATCGCCTGAGCTCCGCCTCCGCTCGGGACAGGGGAAGGAGGGGGAAAGAGAGACTAGTCAAACCTGACTAGTGGGACTCTCTGGACCCACTGTCAGTGACCCCGTGCCTGTCCACGTGGGATTAAGTGAAGGCGTAATCCCCCAGTACGTTTCCCCCGCTCCGAAAGCGTATTCCATTCTGAAACATTTTTCTTTTTCTGTTTTATTTAAAATCAGATTTGACCAAAACTTTGACTGGTTATATCTTTTTAAATACAACTCCAAATGAAATGATTCTTTTTCCTACCTCTCTCAAATTTCACCTAGTTTATTTTAAGATTTATTTGAAAAAAATTCAGAATAACTTTTGGTGCTGTTTTTATTTTGTGTGTTCATTCTTTTATATTGCTAAAATAGGATTTTTGAAGAGAGGAGAAATGTTTCAAGTTTTGGAGTGCACCCTGCCTTTCCACACATTGAAGGCAAGCATTCTGAATCCCGGCATAATATTTTTGGTGTGATCGTTCATACATTTATAACACCACCGCATTTCGAAGGACTCGCTATTTCATGTGGTATGATCATATGCACGAGTGCATATTACTGATTTCCATGCTGTTGGAAATGAACACACTTGTGATGATAATCACCCTCATGTGCCTTGCATGCATACCGGCAGGAACCCGGGAAAACCTATGCCTTGGGTAGGCATGAGTTTGTCGCCGGTCTCCGTCGGGACAGTTATGTCTGGTATGGCATGGTAAGGTGATATGTGCGTTGACTCTATTGGATGAAATATATTCCTTATACTAATCATGCAGGGAATAATAAAACCTCCTGAGTCGACCGTAGATCGAGTCTTGTGCCAGTAAGCCCCATACTTGTTTTGTACTACCACTCATCTCTACAGCAAGTAGAGTACGGTTCAGTAAGTTGTCAACCTCTTTCTAGCACACACCGTACAGAGAGGCCATGGTGGCAGATACCGGTTGTAGCTGGTAGGCAGGCCACCTGGTCCGGGGGCATGGGTGTTTCCGGTTGGGACCGAGAGGGGAGGCCACCCCTTAGAGCGCGCGATATAAATTTTATCCCATGCTACGCGAGGTTGTAGCCTCCCCACTTAGAGTTTGCTTGACAGGTGTCGTGGGTGATTCCAGACACGTGTGAGTTAAGCTGGTGTGTGCAAGTCAGGTGTGTTCTCAACAAAAAGACCGTAGATGGAATTAGTCCCGATGGACTAAAGAAATCCGTTACTCGTGGGTAAAAAGTACACCCTTTGCAGAGAATAAACCTATTCGAATAGCCGTGTCCATGGTTAAGGATTACAGTCTGGGATGGGTCAGGTGTCGGTCTTATTGTCGGTCTTCGGAGGTGAAACTGTTAACTAGAACTGGAACTACTACCTGTGACTTGTGATAATTATGATTATTATTATGGTTGGCTAACCCGTGATATTATTGTTATTATCGAGTATCTCTGGGATGGTTCTACCTCCGGGATATTCTCTATGATTTCTTTTAAAGCCCTTTATGTGGTGTCGCTCAGACGCCCGACTGTGGCATTTCTTTTAAAGCCCTTTATGTGGTGTCGCTCAGACGCCCGACTGTGGCATTTCTTTTAAAGCCCTTTATGTGGTGTCGCTCAGACGCCCGACTGTGGCATTTCTTTTAAAGCCCTTTATGTGGTGTCGCTCAGACGCCCGACTGTGGCATTTCTTTTAAAGCC
>NC_041386.1:727788146-727789195 GCF_002162155.2 Triticum dicoccoides
GGGAAGACCTATACCTTGGGTAGGTATGAGTTTGTCGCCGGTCTCCGTCGGGACGGTTCTGTCTGGTATGGCATGGTAAGGTGATATGAGTGGTGACTCTGTTTGATGAAATATATTTGTTATACTAATCATGCAGGGAATACTTGAACCTCCTGAGTCGACCGTAGATCGAGTCTTGTTCCAGTAACCCCATACTTGTTTCGTACTACCACTCGTCTCTACAGCAAGTAGAGTACGGTTCAGTAAGTTGTCAACCTCTTTCTAGCACACACCGTACAGAGAGGCCATGGTGGAAGATACTGGTTGTAACTGGTAGGCAGGCCACCTGGTCCGGGAGCATGGGTGTTTTCCGGTTGGGACCGAGAGGGGAGGCCACCCCTTAGAGCGCGCGATATAAATTTGATCCCATGCTACGCGAGGTTGTAGCCTCCCCACTTAGAGTTTGCTTAACAGGTGTCGTGGGTGATTCCAGACACGTGTGTGATAAGCTGGTGTGTGCAAGTTAGGTGTGTTTTCAACAAAAAGACCGTAGACGGAATTAGTCCCGATGGACTAAAGAAATCCGTTAATCGTGGGTAAAGAGTACACCCTCTGCAGAGAATAAACCTATTCGAATAGCCGTGTCCATGGTTAAGGATTACAGTCTGGGATGGGTCAAGTGTCGGTCTTAGTGTCGGTCTTCGGAGGTGAAACTGTTAAACAGAAATGGAATTACTACTTGTGACTTGTGATAACTATGATTATTATTATTGTTGACTAACCCGTGATATTATTGTTATTATCGAGTATCTCTGGGATGGTTCTACCTCCGGGATATTCATTATGATTATTTCTTTTAAAGCCCTTTATGTGGTGTCGCTCAGACGCCCGACTGTGGCATTTTTTTAAAGCCCTTTATGTGGTGTTGCTCAGACGCCCGACTGTGGCATTTCTTTTAAAGCCCTTTATGTGGTGTCGCTCAGACGCCCGACAGTGGCATTTCTTTTAAAGCCCTTTATGTGGTGTCGCTCAGACGCCCGACTGTGGCATTTCTTTTAAAAGCCCTTTAT
>NC_041386.1:727789205-727795991 GCF_002162155.2 Triticum dicoccoides
AAGCCCTTTATGTGGTGTCGCTCAGACGCCCGACAGTGGCATTTCTTTTAAAGCCCTTTATGTGGTGTCGCTCAGACGCCCGACTGTGGCATTTCGTTTAAAGCCCTTTATGTGGTGTCGCTCAGACGCCCGACTGTGGCATTTCTTTTAAAGCCCTTTATGTGGTGTCGCTAAGACGCCTGACTGTGGCATTGCTTGTTATTTAATTTCATAAATCTTAATACTACTATATTATTTCATTTTTATAAATAACCTGCTTGCACGCATCAGAGTTTTATTTATCTTCTGTGACTGACGTCATGAGCATAAAATATTTTCAGCACATCATTGTTATATTATACCTGTGTTCATAATGTTTGCGAGTACATTCAAAGTACTCACTGGCTTGTCCCTGGCTATTGTCTTGGCCAGATTTCCTTGCACGAAGAGGAGCGACGCGATGACAGCCCCGGAACCTAAGTAATGGAGATAGCAGCCTCGCGAAGATAGGAGTTAACCTGGTCAGCTGTTCCTGTGGGAAATGGAGTCCCATAGACACTGATGATCCACAAACCGCTTCCGCCATCAACCACTAGAAACCATTTGTTGTACTCACAGGCCAGAATGGTCTTGTACTACATATTTTGTATTTTTCTTGGAATTTCTGTATCAAGTTGGAGCCTCATCAGCTAACAGTAATCCTGGGGCTGATGAGCACGACGGTCTTTTTTGGAAATTTATATCCGGAAAAACCCGGTCGTGACAGACTTGGTATCAGAGCCAGGCTGACCATTGGCTAATCCTATCTTAGCCAGGTCGAAAAATTGAGGCAAACCAACCCACTAGACCTTAGCCAAACCCCAGCCAAGCTTCTCGTGCAAGATAGCCACACAGTAATCCCGACACTTTTGGCAGTCGGTGCCCAACCTATCAGCCTAACCTGTCTCTCATGCGCCAGTGAGCAGCACCCAAGGCGCTTCATTCGCAAGCATGCGGAAGAAGACTCCGTCCCCTTTTTCCTATAAAAAGGGCACGCTAGTCTCAACCCAGCACAGCACAGCCTCTACCCCAAACCGAGCCACAATGCCTGGCCCTGTCGTGCACAATGAAACCACAGCAACCAACCTTGGAGGTTTTGTGACCATCCTCGCAAACCTCACCCGTCGTGCCTACGCGTTAGAAGAGCCACCAGAATTTGTTGTGTACCAAGGACCCATGAGCGGTGAAGAACGTCAATTTTGGGCCACTGTGCACATCTATGGTAGGGGACTGTCACCCGAACGCCCCTACAGGTTCACCGGAAGAACAACTTCCTTTGAGCCACAAGCCATACAACTAGATGCTCGAGAGGCTATAGTTCATCTCAGGCACTTGTCGCCCAGAGTTAACTGTCGCTCGTTCCACTACTACCCCAGACGTGAAGGGTATGGTAGACCACCCCAAGTTGCCAACGGAGATCACGAGACAGATCCTGCATTGTTGCACCTGGTGCGCTATGTAAGTGCACTAGAGGAACTGTGCGGTCAGATCACTATTGATTTAATTGCAGCTCGTGGAGAGCTGATTCGTCGAGCCTCGGCGAGAGAAGAAAACGAGCCCAACACCGACAACCCAGTCGTGCTGTTTGGACAACCGATCGAGACCCCGAGATCAGCTCCAGCCACCAACCGAGATGCTTTGATGACCCCAGAAGTGCTTCGTCGCCTTTTGGGAACACACTCCAACGGGATTGTGGCTAACAATCCCCGCGATGGTCATCATCTCTACCCAGATCCTGTCATTCCTCCGCCATCTCCGACTAATCCCGGCAGTGAGACACGTGGAGAAGCCTCGACATCCACCAGGCACGCCCGTTTAGACATAAACGAGGTAGACTAAGCCGTACGAGTAGTGCCGAGTCTCAGTGTATCCTCGCGTTGTAATCATGCGACCATGTATATTAACGCAGCCTGTCGTTGTGCCTCTGTTTTAATAGTAGCCTTGCATATTTGGTCAGCGCATAGTTGCACATTTTCCGGGCACAACTACCAAAACCAACCCGACGACAACCACAGTAACACGTCTCTTTATAAGATATGTGTATCTCTGACACTGACCCGACCTTTGGAGCTAAGCTGGCAAATTTATTACCTTTCACCACGGTAAAACGAATCCGGCTCCATTGCTATATAAAGGCCACCTTGTGATCTTACCCAGCAACCCTCACTTTGTGCACTACACTCACAACTTTTTCCTGTCATGCCGAGCCCCAGCATTCATCTGAGAACCCCAGATGCAAACCCAGGTAGCTTTGTCAAAATATTGTGGGATTTTACCCGCAGTACCATGGGTTCTACCCAGCCACCTCAGTACTAGCTGTTCAAATCAAGGATCACCCCATCCACCTCGGAATATTGGGCAGCAGTACACATTCCTCCTGTAGACCCCAACCAAGATCCAACGGAAGTTTCCTTCGTGGGGAAATCTATACCAACCCCACACTTGGCCATAGAAGCTGCTGCGAAAGAAGTGATTGCTCGCCTTCGATCCGCTGTACCCTATGCCCGCGAACGAGGATATTATTACTTTCCGAGCCGTGCAGCACCCGAGAAGTAACGTCTTTTCCCGGTGGGCGCATTGAGAGAGACCCAGTGCTAGCCAACCTTATCCGGTACATCATTGCTCAAGAGCATTTGAACCAGCGAGTGATGGATTATCTCCAGAGCCTCGCAGATTTAAGTCCTCAGATTGCCATCGGCAGATCACTGAGACCCGACCCGGAGAGACGCATACATCGACTGGTCAATCCACTTCCTCCGATAGAAGAGGAGTGTATCCCTTTACCAGAGACATTTTATCAGGACCACACCCAGTTACCGTTTTCATTTTAGACGTCACTACTGCATTTGTTTTTGCAGCATTTATATTTGCGTGTATCTTATGCATGGTACCCCCAAATTTGTGCGGCGAGTCGAGTATTTAGTTTCTACTGGTATGAATAATTTTTTTCTTCGTGATTAACTTGTGTAACCGCGAAAGATCCTAGTATGAGTTTTCTTTACTGAATTGCTGCATCTTTTATCCCCTCACTATGTGGATTATTGTTATTTTTATTCATGCAGCACCACGGCAGCAGTCTCACAACCGCTCGAACGCACATGGAACTTTTGTTTTTCACAACGGCTCTTAGCAAATCTCGAGGACGAGATTTTTCTTAAGGGGGGTAGTATTGTAACACCCCAAAAATTTAACCAGGTTTTAGTTATTAAAAATTTTGCCAAGAGTTTAAAATTTTTGTCTGCAAGAATATCCATGTTGATTTCAAAACTTTTATTTTAATATTAAGGAGTTTTTTCCAAGTGGATCCTTCCAAAACATATTGGACTTATTTTCCCTCTCATTTAAAAACATCTCTCAATCAGGAGATTTATTTATTAAATTATTTCACTCTGAGCTTTATTCCTTAAAATGACTTTCTTTAAGTTTTGGAGCTCTTTTTGAACTACAACCATTTGATATATTTAACTAAAAATTTCACCAAAATTTGGAGATATCATGTGATGTCTCTAAATCACTTTTGTGCAATGATATATTTCATTCATTGGATATTTTGAGTTCTACACCAAGTTTTCAAATCTGGTCCAGTGGGCAATTTTACACTACAACCTATTTAAATATTTACTTAAAACTTCTACCAAAATTAGGAGAGGTCAGTAGGAGCATATTATTCCTCTTTGTGCAAAAACCTATTTATGTTCTTTGAAAAAATTGAGTGAATCAACCTCTTTTTCATTCTGGTCCAGCCTTGTGATTTCTACTACACCCTATTTAATTTGGCTCAAATGATCTTGTGCTTTCTCCTAATTGTAGACAGCCCTGCCAAACCTCTAAATCCAGGAGCACGCACCCATTGGATTAACTTTGGTTCATGGAATAATGTCATTTATTTCCTGTCCAGAATTGTAGTTTTGCAAAACTTGCACTAACAAGTTTGTGCTTTTCACAAACTAACCTCACCACCCTCTTTTACATCTAAAGAGACCCCAACCTGGAAGTTTTGGCTACCCCAAGAGATGCCTAGGTGCATGTGGCATTCTATCGAGCACCCTCTAGGCATGACCAGTTTTGACATGAGTTTTGGCATTGCACTGTGAGCTTGCAGCTCTGATCAAACTAGCATGTCCACTAGACTCCCAGTTGCTCCTAACCTCGATCTGGTAAACCCCAACCTCACCTGCGACCTATAGCATGCCGCGGCATTGTGTCGAGCATCTCCCGTGCGTGCACTGGACGCGCCCAGAGCGCGCGTACTACACGATGCCGCGCCCGAGCCGACACGCTGGCCCCCCTGGCTTTGGCCCACACGGAAGCACCTCGCCACGCACTCCCCGCCTCGCAGCATCGCGCCAAGCCACCCTGGCACGCTACAGCGCCGCCGCAAGGGCATTTTTGGCGGCACACCGGTGTCCGCAGCGCGCCTCTACCACGGTCGGCGCCGCCAAAGCCACCTCCGCTCGCCAGCTCGCCCTTGGAGCAGTGCCCACTCGTCCGCTAGCTCCTGCCGTCATCCCCAGCCACGCCACGTTGCCCTGCAAGCTACAGAGAGGCGGTTCGCCAGAGAGCTTATCCGGCCGCCGCGGAACCGACCTCGACGAGCTATAAAAGGAGGCCCCCGAGCTTCCCCGAGCACGCAGGCAACCTTAGAATGCTCCTCTAGTTCTCCTATGGCAGCCAATCGACCCGGGGAGGTCTTCTTCCCCACCTCCGGCAACTGCGGCCGCCACCACTGCCCTGGCCAATTCGGCACCACCAGGGCCTCCCCCTCTCCGTTCTCTCCACCAAGAGCTTCCTCATCCTCCCGTGAACCTTTCCCTCTACTCGATTTCGATCGGGGCTCACTGCGGGAGAATTTTCACTCCGCCCCCGAAGCCTCCTCCGCCGCGAAGCTCGCCGCCGGTAGCTCCCTCCGTCCCCACCGGCCTGGCAACCACCGGGAGGACCGCATTGGAGTGGCGCATCCATCCCCGCCCTCGGGGCCCCGCGAAGAGCTGCCAGTCGCCGGCGACGATTGCCTGAGCTCCGCCTCCGCTCGGGACAGGGGAAGGAGGGGGAAAGAGAGACTACTCAAACCTGACTAGTGGGACTCTCTGGACCCACTGTCAGCAACCCCGTGCCGGTCCACGTGGGATTAAGTGAAGGCGTAATCCCCCAGTACGTTTCCCCCGCTCCGAAAGCGTATTCCATTCTGAAACGTTTTTCTTTTTCTGTTTTATTTAAAATCTGATTTGACCAAAACTTTGACTGGTTATATCTTTTTAAATACAACTCCAAATGAAATGATTCTTTTTCCTACCTCTCTCAAATTTCACCTAGTTTATTTTAAGGTTTATTTGAAAAAATTTCAGAACAACTTTTGGTGCTGTTTTTATTTTGTGTGTTAATTCTTTTATATTGCTAAAATAGGATTTTTGAAGAGAGGAGAAATGTTTCAAGTTTTGGAGTGCACCCTGCCTTTCCACACATTGAAGTCAAGCATTCTGAATCCCGGCATAATATTTTTGGTGTGATCGTTGATACATTTATAACACCACCGCATTTTGAAGGACTCGTTATTTCATGTGGTATGATCATATGCACGAGTGCATATTAGTGATTTCCATGCTGTTGGAAATGAACACACTTGCCTCATGTGCCTTGTATGCATACCGGCAGGAACCCGGGAAAACCTATGCCTTGGGTAGGCATGAGTTTGTCGCCGATCTCCGTCGGGACGGTTATGTCTGGTCTGGCATGGTAAGGTGATATGAGCGGTGACTCTGTTGGATGAAATATATTCGTTATACTAATCATGCAGGGAATACTAAAACCTCCTGAGTCGACCGTAGATCGAGTCTTGTGCCAGTAACCCCCATACTTGTTTTGTACTACCACTCGTCTCTACAGCAAGTAGAGTACGGTTCAGTAAGTTGTCAACCTCTTTCTAGCACACACCGTACAGAGACGCCATGGTGGAAGATACCGGTTGTAGCTGGTAGGCAGGCCACCTGGTCCGGGGGCATGGGTGTTTCCGGTTGGGACCGAGAGGGGAGGCCACCCCTTAGAGCGCGCGATATAAATTTTATCCCATGCTACGCGAGGTTGTAGCCTCCCCACTTAGAGTTTGCTTGACAGGTGTCGTGGGTGATTCCAGACACGTGTGAGTTAAGCTGGTGTGTGCAAGTCAGGTGTGTTCTCAACAAAAAGACCGTAGACGGAATTAGTCCCGATGGACTAAAGAAATCCGTTACTCGTGGGTAAAAAGTACACCCTCTACAGAGAATAAACCTATTCGAATAGCCATGTCCATGGTTAAGGATTACAGTCTGGGATGGGTCAGGTGTCGGTCTTATTGTCGGTCTTCGGAGGTGAAACTGTTAACCAGAACTGGAACTACTACCTGTGACTTGTGATAATTATGATTATTATTATGGTTGGCTAACCCGTGATATTATTGTTATTATCGAGTATCTCTGGGATGGTTCTACCTCCGGAATATTCTCTATGATTGTTTCTTTTAAAGCCCTTTATGTGGTGTCGCTCAGACGCCCGACTGTGGCATTTCTTTTAAAGCCCTTTATGTGGTGTCGCTCAGACGCCCGACTGTGGCATTTCTTTTAAAGCCCTTTATGTGGTGTCGCTCAGACGCCCGACTGTGGCATTTCTTTTAAAGCCCTTTATGTGGTGTCGCTCAGACGCCCGACTGTGGCATTTCTTTTAAAGCCCTTTATGTGGTGTCGCTCAGACGCCCGACTGTGGCATTTCTTTTAAAAGCCCTTTATGTGGTGTCGC
>NC_041386.1:727796054-727814685 GCF_002162155.2 Triticum dicoccoides
TGGCATTTCTTTTAAAGCCCTTTATGTGGTGTCGCTCAGACGCCCGAGTGTGGCATTTCTTTTAAAGCCCTTTATGTGGTGTCGCTCAGACGCCCGACTATGGCATTTCGTTTAAAGCCCTTTATGTGGTGTCACTCAGACGCCCGACTGTGGCATTTCTTTTAAAGCCCTTTATGTGGTGTCGCTAAGACGCCCGACTGTGGCATTGCTTGGTATTTAATTTCATAAATCTTAATACTACTATGTTATTTCATTTTTATAAATAACCTGCTTGCACGCATCAGAGTTTTATTTATCTTCTGTGACTGACATCATGAGCATAAAATATTTTCAGCACATCATTGTTATATTATACCTGTGTTCATAATGTTTGCGAGTACATTCACAGTACTCACTGGCTTGTCCCTGGCTATTGCCTTGGCCAGATTTCCTTGCACGAAGAGGAGCGACGCGATGACAGCCCCGGAACCTAAGTAATGGAGATAGCAGCCTCGCGAAGATAGGAGTTAACCTGGTCAGCTGTTCCTGTGGGAAATGGAGTCCCATAGACACTGATGATCCACAAACCGCTTCCGCCATCAACCACTAGAAACCATTTGTTGTACTCACAGGCCAGAATGGTCTTGTACTACATATTTTGTATTTTGCTTGGAATTTCTGTATCAAGTTGGAGGCTCATTAGCTAACAGTAATCCTGGGGCTGATGAGCACGACGGTCTTTTCTAGAAATTTATATCCGGAAAAACCCGGTTGTGACAGGTTCTTTCCCCACTTGTATGAGCATGAGAACAAGAGGGACATCACGCGCGCTCCTCCTCCGCCGCCCGCCTCGCCACGCTGAGCCGAGCCGATGTCTAAATTTTTGCCATGTACTACGGGTATATGAAAGGTCACACGGAAACTGAAAAGATTTTTGTGAAAGTGGAGTTCAAATGCGAATGGTACAGCCCTTCGACTGCTGGCTATTCGCTTCATCTCCGTCTCTTCATTTCGCCTTCCATCGCTGCCCTGTCTCCTTCTTCTCTTGCGCCTATAAAAGGTAGGTCGCTCCTAGCAGAGAGATGCACCATAACAACACAACCCTCTCGCCTCAGAATTCCCAACCACTGAGCTACTGCTACAATCTTCCCCATTCCGGCTTGCAGCGTGCACCGCAGGTCGGAACAGTGGGCCTCTGAAACCGCACCTTTTGAGTCATGTACGAGAGAAGGGTGATAATGTTTTTCGGTAGCGCTTCGCGCGACTACTAACATCTTCATCATGGACGCACCGGACTCCGACGACTACTTCCCCGACGACGACTTCTCCCCCGACGTCCACCACCTCCTCGACGACATGGCTGGCGAGGACACTAACCTCAAGTCCAGTGCTTCTAGTATTTTCCCTAGATATGTGTTATTCCTCTTTCTATTAGAGGTCATGCTACAGTTCATTGTTCTAGTATTTTCCCTAGATATGTTAGACTCTTTTTCATATATGAAACTTGCTATACTGTCTGCCCTAGATATGTTTAGTTACGGTTCATATATGAAGATGTTGTTTACGTTCTCTTTGTCAAATCGCATGCTTGTTTTATCACTGATATACTAGTCATGCTTTATGTAGTATTTCTGTTAATAAAATCATTTGGTAAATTGCTCATATTTCCAATAATGCAAAAACCTTATCATATGCAATTTACCCCAAGTGGTTTTGCTGCTTCCATGAGACCTCCTATGTTTGTGGGTATCCACTCTAAAAGGTGGCGCGTGAGAGCAGTCTTATGGTTTCAAACCACGAGTTGCTGACACCGCTCTTGGAAAACCTGAAGGAGAGCATGATGCTCAACAGGCACAAGCTTTTCAGAAAATGGATACCTTGTTTATGGCTGTTGTCTTGAGTGTTCGAGGTTAGAACATAGTTGATGCTTACGCGTCAATTGATAATGGAAAAGATATGTGGGACGCACTCGAGGCCAAGTTTGGGGTCTCGGATGCTGGCACTGAGTTGTACATCATGGAGCATTTCTATGACTACAGGATGACTGAAGAGCGCTCCATGGATGAGCAAGCTCATGAGATACAGTCATTTGCTAGACAACTTCAATTGTATCCTATCAGACCAGTATATTGCTGGAGGTATCATCACTAAGCTTCCTCCCATGTGGGGGAACTTTGCTACCTTACTGAAGCATAAGAGACACGAGTTTTCTGTTCCGGATCTCATTGGTACTCTTGATGTGGAAGAAAAGGTGAGCGTGCCAACCGTGCTCGAGGTATTGAGGGAGGTTCTAGTGCCAATCTTGTACAGAAGAAGAACTTCCAACCCCACAAGTTCAAGAACAAGGGCAAGTTTGATGGTAAAGCAAAGTTTGAAGAGAAGAACAAGCTGTGCAACACACGAACTTCAAGAAGAAGAATGACAAGAAGAAAGGTGTTTTTCATGTGTGTGGGGATCCTGATCATTGTTCTTCTAGTTGCCCTAATCGCTATGACAAGCATCATCCTGGGAAAGGCGGCAAGACCGCTAATGTTGTCCCTTGCGACACTGACATGAAGGATGTTGGGTATGGTATATTTCCCACTATTTTTTCAGAATGTCATTCTCCTGATTGGTTGATTGACATTGGTGTTGGGTGCATGTATGCGGTGATATTTCCATGTTTTCGTCTTATCAGACCGCAGGGACTTCAACCATGCTGATGGGGAACGGTTCAAGTGCTTCTGTTCATGGTGTTGGCACAGTCGATCTGAAGTTTACTTCAGGGAAGATCGTGCGGCTGAAGAACGTGCATTATGTCCCCTCCGTTAATAAAAATCTTGTTAGCTGATCTCTTCTGTGTAGAGATGGCTATAAGCTTGTCTTTGAGTCAAATAAATTTGTAATATCCAAGTATGGAACCTTTGTTGGTAAAGGCTATGAGTCAGGAGGCATGTTTCATTTATCCTTATCAGACATTTGCAATAAAGTTGTTAATCATGTTTGCAACAATAGTGAATCAAATGTGTGGCATTCACGTCTTTGTCATGTTAATTTTGGTTGCATGTCGCGACTAGCGAAGTTGAACTTAATCCCTAGTTTCACCACTGTCAAGGGATCTAAGTGTCAAGTTTGTGTGCAACCTAAGTAACCTCGTAAGTCTCACACGACTGCGGAAGCGAGAAATCTTGCACCACTAGAGCTCATCCATTCAGATCCATGTGAAATGAATGGTGTTTTGACAAAAGGTGGAAAGAAGTATTTTATGACGTTAATTGATGAATCCACTAGATACTGTCATGTGTATCTTTTAAAATCTAAGGATGAGTCTTTGAACTATTTCAAGATCTACAAAGCTGAAGCGGAAAACCAACTTGACCGAAAGATCAAGAGGCTTAGGTCTTATCGCGGTGGAGAGTATTTCTCAAATGAATTTGATTCCTTTTGTGCGAAACATAGTATAATTCATGAGAGGACGCCTCCCTATTCACCTCAGTCAAATGGGGTGGCGAAAAGAAAGAACCGTACTCTAACTGATTTGGTTGACGCCATGTTAGACACATCGGTTCACTCCAAGGCATGGTGGGGGGGGGCGATATTGACTGCATGTCATGTCCTAAACCGAGTTCCCACAAAGAAAAAAGAGATAACTCCATTCGAGGAATGGGAGAAGAAAAGGTTAAAGCTCTCTTATCTACGAACCTGGGGTTGTTTGGCGAAAGTCAATGTGCCAATTCCAAAGAAGCAGAAGCTGGGACCAAAAACTGTGGATTGTGTTTTCCTGGGATATGCTTTTAATCGCATTGGTTATAGATTCTTGGTTGTAAAATCTGAGGTACCTGGCATGCATGTCGGTACGATCATGGAATCGAATGATGGAACTTTGAATATATCTTTCCCATGAAGGATATGGCTACCTCATCTAATCAGGAGATGCCTAGTTCATCTAATCAGGAACCGGTTACAATTATTGAACCTGCCATTTCGATGGAACACTTTGAAAGTCCTCTGGAGCAGAACAATGAAGTTCCTACTAGAAGCAAGAGACGGTGGACTGCAAAGTCCTTTGGTGATGATTTTCTTGTCTATCTCATAGATGACACTCCCACTTCTATTTCAGAGGCCTATGCATCAAAAGATGTTGAATACTGGAAGGAAGCGGTCCGCAGTGAGATGGACTCCATCTTGGCAAATGAAACTTGGGAGATAACTGATCGTCCTTATGGGTGCAAACCTATAGGATGCAAATGGGTATTCAAGAAGAAGCTTAGGCCTGATGGTACTATTGATAAGTACAAGGCTCGGCACCTGGCTAAGGGTTATACCCAAAAGGAAGGTGAAGACTTCTTTGATACTTACTCACCCATGGCTCGACTGACTACTATTCGAGTACTACTTTCACTTGTTGCCTCACATGGTCTTCTCGTTCATAAAATGGATGTTATGACTGCTTTCCTAAATGGAGAGTTAGAAGAGGAAATTTATATGGAACAGCCAGATGGGCTTGTAATAGATGGTCAGGAAGGGAAAGTGTGCAATTTGCTGAAGTCTTTGTATGGACTTAAGCAAGCACCCAAGCAGTGGCATGAGAAGTTTGAAAGAACTTTAACAGCCGCAGGCTTTGTTGTAAACGAAGCTGATAAATGTGTGTACTATCACCATGGTGGGGGCGAGGGAGTTATCCTTTGCTTGTATGTTGATGACATTCTGATTTTCGGAACAAATCTGAAGGTTATTTAGGAGGTCAAGGATTTCCTATCTCGTTGCTTTGAGATGAAGGATTTAGGAGTGGCAGATGTCATTCTGAACATAAAGTTATTGAGACACGATGATGGTGGGATTACATTGCTTCGATCTCACTATGTGGAAAAGATGTTGAGTCGCTTCGGCTATAGTGACTGCAAGCCCTCTCCAATACCATATTATGCTAGTGTGTTCAAAGAATTGCTATAGACCAATTGAAATATTCTCAGATTATTGGCTCGCTTATGTATTTAACCAGTGCTACAAGATCTGACATTTCTTTTGTTGTTAACAAACCGAGCCGGATTGTCTCGAAACCAGGAGATGTGCATTGGAAAGCTAGAGAGAGAGTTTTGCGACATTTCAAAGGCACTGCGAATTATGGAATTCACTACACTGGGCACCCAAAGGTGCTTGAAGGGTATAGTGACTCAAACTGGATCTCTGATGCTGATGATATAAAGGCAACGAGCGGATATGTATTCGCTCATGGAGGTGGCGCTGTTTCTTGGAAGTCATGCAAGCAGAACATCTTAACGAGGTCAACAATAGAAGCAGAACTCACAACACTAGATACAGCTATGGTAGAAGCAGATTGGCTTCGTCGGCTCTTGAATGACTTGTCGGTTGTTGAAAAACTTGTATCTGGTATCATTATGAACCGCGACAATCAAACTATGATCACGAAAGTGAAGAACCCAAAGGATAACATGAAGTCATCAAGACACGTTCAGAGAACGTTAAAGTCTGTCAGAAAAATGAGAAACTCCAGAGTTATTGCATTGGGTTATATCCAAATGTCTAAAAATCTGGCAGATCCTTTTACTATGGGTCTATCACGTAATGTGATAGATAATGCATCGAGGGAGATGGGTATGAAACCCACAATATGAGTTGTTCGTAGTGGTAACTTATTCTTTGTGATCGGAGATCCCGTGAATTAGATGTGGAAGACAAGATGTTGATCAACTGAGAGGAGAGTATCCTTACTATTAACAATACCACTCCATCAAGATGCAATACTCTCCTAATCTGCATGGCAGGTTGATGTATATCTTAATGTGTTCTAAGTGGCTCTTTGAAGCAGAGATGTTGTCCTGCAGAACATCTTTTGAAGAACGCACCTATATGAGTCTGATTGTTAAAATGTCACAATCTATGAGAGTAGGGTTCTCTCTAGTAAACTCATGAAAGGTCTCGGAGTATGACACATAAGCTCCACCCGCGGGGAAGACCCACGGTAGCCACGTATCGGTCAAGGCATTGTGTGAAGCTAGATTCGCAGAAAAGTTGCAGCTCAAGGCCCAGTCCACTGTTCAAGTTGCTTACTAGTGTAGCATACAGTTCTAGGTGGAAGTTCAACTTAACAGTCTCCACTATAGTACCGGTATATAAAATAGTGTTTTGGAATCAAAGGCAAATTTTGTGTGCCTCAGGGATCTGATGGAGGATTGCTAGAATTTTGTCTATTTTGGGCCTAGCCCAATAGCAGTTTCAGAAATTCCTAATAAATCCTCGAGGCCCATGCATCCCATTCGTGCAAGGAAAGAGGTGGAACTAAAGTTTAGTCCCACATTGCTAGTTTAGAGGGAGATGAACCTCTTTATAAGGGAGGTTCTTTCCCCACTTGTATGAGCAAGAGAACAAGAGGGACATCCACGCGTGCTCTCCTTCGCCGCCCGCCTCGCCACGCCCGGCCATGCCACGCCTCGTCACGACACGCTGCGCGGCGCCGCAGGAATGAGACGAGCCGATGTCTAAATTTTTGCCATGCACTACGGGTATACGGAAGGTCACACGGAAGCTGAAAAGCTTTTTTGTGAAAGTGGAGTTCGAATGCGAACGGTGCATCCCTTCGACTGCTGGCTGTTTGCTTCATCTCCGTCTCTTCATTGCACCTTCTGTCGCTGCCCTCTCGGCTCCTTTTCTTGCGCCTATAAAAGGGAGGTTGCTCCTCTCAGAGATATGCACCAAAACAACACAACCCTCTCGCCTCAGAGTTCCCGACCACTGAGCTACTCCTACAATATTTCCCATCCCGGCTTGCGGCACGCACTGCAGGTCGGGGCAGTAGGACTCCGAAACAGCACCTTTTGAGTCATGTAAGGGAGAAGGGTGATAAGGTTTTTGGGGAGCGCTTCACTTGACTACTGACTTCTTCGTCACGGACGCCCCGGACTCCAACGACTACTTCCCCGACGATGACTTCTTTCCCGACGTCCACGACCTCTTCGACGACATGGCTGGCAAGGACACCGACCCCAAGTCCAGCGCTTCTGTTGCTGCTGTCCCGTACGTGTTCTTCCTCTTTCTATTGGAGGTCGTGCTACACAGTAGTGCAGAACCGGGCTATAGCCCTGGTTCGTAAGGGGCTTTAGTGTCGGTTCTGCAACCAGCACTAAAGGGTGGGGACTAAAGGTCCCCCCTTAGTATCGGTTCTACACGAACCGCCACTAAAGTGCCACCACGTGGCATGAGCCGGGACCGGGTGGCGGGAGACCTTTAATACCGATTGGTAACACCAATGAGTACTAAATGTTTGTGTTGTTTTGGTTTTATTTTTTATTTTTCCTTTAGTTTTGTGTTTTCAATTTAATTTAGAGATTGTTTTTACATTATAATGAGTTGTTAAATCATTAGGTGAAAGTATCGCAGATTAGTTTCAACTGGGATGCATGCATGGATCCTAGCTAAGTGATCAAATTATATATGCCATATACATATTACTTGATCACTTATATTAGGTGAGCAAGTAATATGGATATGGCATATACTTGATCACTTAGCTAGCTAGGATCCATTCAGTTGAAACTAATATCCGGTTTCTTTCATAAATGATATAATAACTCATCATAGTCGTCATTAGCACTATTTAATTATCATAGTCATTACCGCTATCTAATCACCACCAATATATACTAGCTTAAAGAAGAAACATTCACTTGTACCAGAAAGAAAGATATCATCGAGTTCAACATGGTCATGATTATAAGCGTTCATATATAAGACCACAAAAGCAAATCACTCTTTGAGATTAAGTTCAGGACGAAAAACACGAAGAGTTGGCTAATTAATCACTCATGCTGCTCTATCTCAGGTAAAATAGCATAGAACATGTATAGCTCTCCTAATTCATCATATTGGAGCATGCTAATGAACCTGTCTCCTAATCATGGGCTGCGCTTCTGATTGCTGCCCCCTAGTACTTCTCTGCGATCGTGGACAATTCTGCTCCAGTCTTTTACTATTAAGCATTCCTCGCTAATCTTGAATGCACTAAATTGCATAATATGAGGTCTTGGTCGTAAGCTAACAATTCTCATGCGACCTTTAGTCTTCATCCACTGAGGCGGAACATTCATCGGGAGTCCATGTTGAAGAACATCGTATAGTAACATACTTAGCAATGAAGTTTAGCTTAAAAAATAATTGATGCAAAAGATGCACTGAGGAAAAATTGAAAAAATCTTACCATCTTTCCTAAATAGATGTGACCGTAGTTCAATACGATCAATATTGGCCGCACGTTTTAAGTACTAAGATTTTTAAGTCCAGAAAAATAATTTGTCTTGACAGTATGAAGATCCTCAAGCCATGAAACATAATGACTTATCTCCTCGCTGTTTAGTTCAGCCCCGGGACAGTGGAAGGTCCTGTCTACCAAGCGCTGGACAGGATTGCTTGAATGGAAATAAGCTGTCAATAGAAATTAGATGTCAACTTTTTTTTAAAAAACAATATCGAAGTCATAAATATGGTTGAAAAACAATAGGCGTCTGAACATCGACCCAAATGTCTCTGTTACCTTCAATATCATCTTCGGGACGAATATCAAAGGTGATAAACATATCAGGCTCAAATGCATAAGCCTTGCATAGTGCTTGCCAAGTTTTGCATTCAAAATGGGTGTAGGTTTCTTGATTGTATAATTTGACGTTGAAGGGATAACCATGCTCGGTCTTCAAGTAAACTCTCTTTACCTTCGTAGTTTTGTTAGGACTGAAAGTTATCTTATCCAAGACAAACATTCTTGCATGGCAGGGGATACACTAGTAGAATAGTGAAAATTTAAAATAATAAGTTGAAGCAAATGAAGCATATATAAGTCATGCTTAAATACGAAAAAAGACTTGTCGTTGTGACTTACTGTATCCACTTCGAAGGTCTCATCCAGCTTGATGCTGAAGCGCCTATCATCAACTAGGAATTTTTTGCCGCATAGGCCGTGTTGGTCTTCGCAGTCTTCGCACATAATGAAATCGGTTTCATAGTCAGACGACATTTCGTATATATGTTCATAGGTGAAACATTAAACACTTATTAGTTATATTAATTCAACTAATTAGACTAGTTCTATTAATTCAACTAGCTAGTTCAACTAATTAATTTAACTAAGCACTTACTAAAAATATACCTAAATAAAGTATAGCTCATAATTCAACTATATCAACTAAATAGTTCATGTAATTCAATTAATTCAACTAATTAGACTAGTTCTATTAATTCAACTAGCAAGTTCAACTAATTAATTCAAATAATTAATTCAACTAAGCACTTACTAGAAATATACCTAAATAAAGTATAGCTCCTAATTCAACTAACTAGTTCAAACTAATTCAACTAATTCAACTAAACTAATTCTATTAATTCAACTGGCTAGTTCAACTAATTAATTCAACTAAGCACTTACTAAAAATATACCTAAATAAACTGTAGCTCCTAATTCAAGTAACTAGTTCAACTAATTCAACTAATTCAACTAAACTAATCTTATATCTTATATTTACTAATTAGAAGCACCATACGAGGCTCCACATTAATCCTAGAGAAACAACAATAATAACCGTAGGATTGCTTAACATACGACTAGGATTAAATAAAAGAAATCTATACGTTTCACTTAAGAGTCCCATGAGGTCACGCTACAGAAACGTGTCCGTGGCAAGTCAAAATAAAATAAGTAACGTGTCCTAGACAAGTTACGGCCAGCCTATAAGGAAAAGTAATAAAAAAAGAACTCATTACCAACACGTTTGCATGATCTATACTGGCCTGATGCACTAATTTGTCTAAATGTGCATGACGTATTACTTACCAAGGAGATTTACTAGCAATCCATACAAAGGAATCTGCATGCGTGTAAATAGTTTGAATACGACAAGGAATAAAAAATCAGCTCTCACTATGAGCTGCTTCCCAATCACCAAGAAAATGTGCCGGAACCTGACTTCTATATCGTCTAACTTCTGGTGGGGATAAGCAAATGGGGAGAGGAAGGTGCACTGGCTTGCATGGAAAAATATGTGTAGGGCAAAGAAAGAAGGAGGAATGGGCTTTCGGGATCCAGAAGCTTTTAACCAAACTCTGCTGGCCAAACAAGCCTGTCGCATGCTGCAGTACCCAGATTCTTTGTGTGCTAGGTTGCTCAAGGCAAGGTATTTCCCCCATGGATCAATCTTGAATGCTACCAGCCCTGCTGGCGGCTCGTTCACTTTCAGAAGTATTATTCATGGTCGGGAGCTGCTGCGTGAGGGACTAGTGTGGAGGATTGGAGATGACACATCGATTAAAATCCACCATGATAACTGGTTCCCGCGCCAGGGAAGCCTTAAGCCACTCGGGCAGCAGTACATTGCAGGGATCACTCATGTGCGCCACCTTCTGAATGAATCAGGTGTTGCATGGGACATGGCCAAGGTGGAAATGATGTTTACTCCTGGGGATGTGGAGGATATAAAGCAGACTGTGATAGGTGGACCGGATATGAGGGACTATGTGGCATGGAACTTCACCAATAATGGACAATTTTCAGTCAAGTCGGCATATCACCTCCGCATGAATTTGAATGGTGTCAAGACCGGACAGCCGGGTTCTTCGATGCCATGTAGGGAGCATAAATCATGGATGGCGCTGTGGGACACTAACTCCCCGGGAAAGGCAAAGATTCATGCATGGCGCCTCTTGAAGAACGGGCTGGCTGTTAGCTCCGAGCTTCATCAGCGTCGAATAAAGTCGGGCGTGTTTTGTTGTGCATGTGGACGCAAAGAGACGACGTATCACCGTTTCTGGGAGTGCCCTCATTCAGCGATGTTTTGGAAATACCTGTGTGAAGACAAGGGCGAGCCGGTGATGCTTCCGCCGATGATGGATGGCTCGCTAAACAGCCTGGTTTCTTGGCTAAAGGGCTGGTTTGCCGATGCGGGAGCAGCAGAAAGAGAGACGATGATTCATGCGCTCTATGGCTTATGGTGCGCAAGGAATGAAACGCGCGATGGCAAAAGAATCCAGGACGCTCGCGAGCTAGCTGAGAAAGTGCACGCACACATACAAGAGTGGCGCCAAGTTCATATGGAGGAGCGAACGACCAAGGAAACAAGGATACCGGATAAGTGGAAACCGCCGGAGCCTGGGTGGATCAAGGTGAATGCCGACGGAGCCATGGTGAGGGCACATGACCGAGGGGGAGGAGGCGTGGTCCTTAGGGATCACGACGGTGCTTTCAGGGGAGGGACTTCTGTCTTCTTCCCGAGCATCACTACTCCACTTCTTGCTGAGATCCTAGCAGCTAGGAGTGTTGTGCAGTTGGCACTTGACACGAACGTTCAGCGCCTTCACGTGGAGCTGGATAATCAGGAGGTGGTGACAATGCGTAATGAAGAACGAAGGAACCTCTCCACATTTGGTCCGGTTGTGGAAGAGATAAAGGAGATGTTGAGGTCGCGGCATGAGTTTAGAGTTAGCTGGGTTCGGCGCTTGGCTAATGGAGCAGCGCATGGGTTAGCAAGAGAGGGGGTTTGCAATGAGGTGTCTAGTGTTTATGAATTTCCTCCAGATTGTATTATTCAGGTTGTAGCGGATGAGATCCCGAACTTTGTTTAAGCTTTAAATAAAGGCAAGTTCCCCTAAAAAAAGGAATAAAAAATCAGCCATTGTTCCGTAAAAAGATATCCTCCTTGCATAAAAGTTGGGTGCTGCAGAAGAAAAAAAAACAGACCAAATCTGACACGTCCAACTTTGGTGAAACAAAACAAGGAAAGAGTACACTGTTTCCTAAAAAAGAATAATCTCCTTCCATAAAAACTCCAGCGATTAAAAAAATAGATATATTTTTGAAAGTCCATCAGTAAATCTTTCTTTTCCTGATTGAAAAGAAAAAAAAAACAGTCGCGCAAAGAAGGAAAAATATCTCTCCCACGACTCCTCACGGCTACAACTTATACATAATATATAGATGGCCTGGCCAAAAGAAAGCACCTACACATAACGTTGGTGAAAGGAAAGAAGGAAACCATCCATGGGTTCCTTATATATATATATATATATATAAATGGATAGCTTCCTTTTATAAAAACACCACCGATGAAAAAATAACAGATCCATTTGATTCCATTGAAAGTCTATAACTAAAATCCTCAACTGATTGAGAAAGGAAAAAAACAATCATGTAAGAAAGGAACAATTTCTCTTTCTCAGAAAATAAATATTTTTTTTGACTAGAAATAGGGATCTTTATTGCATGATAGAAACTCTGTTACAATCAGCCATAAGGCTTGCAGCTATAAAGGATGGAGAAGACTCCAACCAAGAATCTGAAACCGATAAAGCAGTGGCATGTTTAGCACATAGGTCAGCCCCAACATTGGCTTCCCTAATGACGTGCCGAACCGAAAAAGAAGCAAACTCCATGGCTCTTCCCTTAATTTCATCGAAGATAGGCGTCACAACCGACCTGGGGTTGTAATGCGAGTTCCAGAGATTCACGACCTCTAGGCAATCAGCCTCCATTACCACACACGAGTAGCCCCTCAACTATGCAAATATGGCACCTTCTCGCATGGCCAAAACTTCAGCAATGAAGGGATCCGTGACACCGGGTAAAGGCATACTCCAAGCACCCATGAAGGAGAGATGAGAGCGCGCCACCCCCTCCCCCCCCTGCACCTCCAGTTCGAGCTTGGCTGTTGATCGCCCCATCCATGTTGATCTTGATCCAGCCAGGAGCTGGTGGAATCCACCCCTGGCTAGAACGCGATCGGAAGCTCCAAAAGAGCTAGATCATCTAGGGCCCATTTAACCGCCTGCATTGGGTTGTAACCTTCCTCATCATGTGTCCATTTGTTCCGTGAGGTCCAAATAGAGTACATAATAGTAATAATTTTGCATCTCTCTGAATCGAAGAACATAGTACCCAACACTAGGTCCCTCGCCCATGTATGCGGGTGTAGCCTTGGAAGTTTGATCCCAAGTACTTCTTTTGCTGCTATCCAGAAGGCCTTAGCATGAGAACAAAGGACCAAGGCATGCATCAAATCCTCGTTCATATCTTTGCAAAGATCACATGGTGATGTAGTACGGATATGACGATATTGCAAGGTAGCATAATCTGGAAGGATGCCCCGGAGCACCCTCCACCAGAAAACCCGAACTCTAGGTATGACCTTGAGTTTCCAAAGAGCGGTCCACAACTGCTTTTCTGACGCTGAAGTTTCCACTACCGTCCCTTCCTCTAGAGCACGCAGCTCGTCTCGAGTTAGCAGAGCACGGTAAGCTGATTTCACAGTGTATTAGTCGGACTTTTCAAGAGCCCACGCTAGGACATCTTCGCCACCATTGAGCCGAATTGGGATATTTAGTATTGCCTCGGCATCAGGTGCAAGAAAATTTCGCCCCACCGCCTGAACATCCCAAGTTCCAGACTGGTGATCGATTAGTTCAGAGACCCGCTCAATATGATCGGTCCCTTGCCGTCTTGTAGGCTTGAGATAGGTGGTGGTAGGAATCCAAGTGTCATTCCAAACAGAAATTGACTCGCCATTGCCTACCCTCTTGATTAGGCCTATTTGCAATGCTGTACGCCCGGCTATAATCGCCTTCCATGTAGCCGAGGAAGAAGCTGGAGCGTAAGCCTGCATAAAATCTCCATTAGGAAAATATTTTCCTTTGAGAACTCACGAACAGAGGGTATCCGGATGGGTTAGGAGCCGCCAGCCATGCTTCCCGAGAAGAGCTAGATTAAACTTTTCAAACTCCCGAAAGCCCATCCCGCCCTGTATTTTTGGTGTGGACAGCTTCTCCCAAGATATCCAATGCAGCGACCGCCTGTCGATGGAGCTACTCCACCAGAATTTTGCCATGGATGATGTGAGCTGTTTGCAGACCTTTTTTGTCAGCTTGAAACAACTCATACTGTGGGTGGGAATTGCCTGTGTAACAGATTTTAGAAGTACCTCCCTCCCAGCACACGCTAGGTAGCGTTCTGCCCATCCATGCATACTACTACGGCTTCTTTCTCCGACATGTTCAAAAGAGCCAGTAGTGATGCGCTCCACCGCTGTCGGTAGGCCCAAATAACGTTCCGTGAAGGCTTCAAGATTAATGCCCAGTTCCTGTTTCAAAGCCTCATGGACCGGTGCAATTGTATTCGTACTGAAGTAGATTGAGCTTTTTTCTTTATTCACAGCTTGTCCCGAGCAGTCCGAATAGATCCGAAGAATGTCATTCAATCTGCGGGCACTCTGCAAGTGAGTGCCAAGAAAAATAAGACTGTCGTCTGCAAACAGCAGGTGGTTCACCCAGGGTGAGTTAACACTCACACAAATCCCACGATCGACTGCTGGTCCACCATAGCTGTTCAGAAGGGATGTAAAACCTTCAACACAAATGAGAAATAGAAAGGGAGATACTGGATCCCCCTGGCGAAGTCCTTTGGTTGGCTGAAAGAACGGAAGGAGAGCACCATTCACCTTGACCGAGAACCTGACTGATGAAACACACTTCATAATGAGTCTGATAAACGAATCGCCAAAGCCCAGTCTGGTCATCATTGCCTCAAGGTAATGCCACTCAACTCTGTCATATGCTTTAAGCATATCTAGTTTTACCGCGCATTAAGCATTTTTTCCTCTCCTTTTCCTCTTCATTGCATGTATACTTTCATAAGCCACAAGAACGTTGTCCGTGATCAAATGTCCTGGCACAAAGGCACTTTGCTCCTGCCCAATGATCTCATCCATCATACTCCGTAGTCGGTTAGTAATAGCTTTAGTTGCAATTTTGTAAAGTACGGGACAAACAACAATGGGTCGAAACTGTGAAATTCTTTGGGGATTTCGTACCTTGGGAATGAGTGTAATGGCAGTATCATTTAGTACCAAAGGGAGCTCACCCCCATTTAAAAATTCTAACATGGCCGCCGTCACATCCTCCCCTATCAAGCTCCAGTGTCTCTGAAAGAAACCGGCCGTGAATCCATCAATCCCGGGTGCTCTGGACGGGGCCATTTGGAATAAGGCTATCTTCATCTCCTCAGCAGTAAAATCCTTCTCTAAGGATTCGTTCATGGCTGCTGTAACACGAGGAGTGACAAAAGCTAAAAGTTCAGACATATCTCTGTAACCTTGGGAAAGGTACAAACCTTGGTAGAAACCCTGGATCTCCTCTTTAATTTCATCTTGATCTGTACAAATATTTCCATCATGTTTCTGTAAAGAGGTGATCCGATTGATTCATCTCCTTTGCGATGCACGGGCATGGAAAAAAATTGTGTTTCTATCCCCGACACGAACAGTTTGGACCCTAGATCGCTGCTTGATCCAGATTTCCTCCTGGCGAAGCGCCAGCTTCAGCTGGGCTGCAACCGAGAGTTCTTACTGTGTTGCACCCCTGCCAACGGATGCAGCCCTCAAACGTTCCAGATTTTCCTGTAGTTTCTTGACTTTTTTTGCAAGGTTTCCGAACTCCCGTTCACCCCAGGAACCGAGCCGGGATTGTACAACATTAAGGGCTTGCACCACCCCTTCAAGTCCTTCTTGACCAGACCCAGACTGCCATATATCTATCACCAGCTGATCGTAGTCTGCATGGGTCTGCCACACATTTTCGTACCAAAAGGATCGTTGCCCCACAGGCCATCTATTCGGTTGCTCACGTCTCAGTTCAGCTAGCACATAGCAATGATCAGATTCAGCTGAACTAATGCGCTTAACATTGGTGTACTCAAACATTTGCATTAATTCATTATTGGCCAACGCTCGATCAAGTCGAGCTTTTACATTAGAGTCACCTTGTTGCCTATTATCCCATGTAAAGGGATCACCTCTCCAACCTAAGTCTTGGAGAGAACAGGAATCCACTGCTTCGCGAAAAGCTAGCATTTTCCACTGTGGCCGGGTGTGCACACTAAAGTGTTCCTCGCCGTACATAGTCTCATTAAAATCACCCATGCAAATCCAGCCATCATGCATAATACCATACAGTCTCTGTAGGAGTTCCCAGCTGTGATGCCTATTCTCAACTCGGGGAGCTCCGTAGAAACCAGTAAACCGCCAAGGAGACACCCCACTGTCATGCCCCCTTACGAGTACATCCACTTGTATATCATCAGTCCAGAACAAGCCAATGCCACCACTCAAACCATCACTATCCACCATGAGACAACCTTTAAAACCTCGAACAGATTTCAGGTTCTCCACACGCTGTCCCTTAATCTTTGTTTCCATGACAAAGAGGAGGGAGGGCCCTTCTTGCTTCACAATCTTGCGAAGCTCTCGAACTGTCGATGGGTTCCCAAGCCCTCGACAATTCCAGCTCATACAATTCATTGGGACCGGCAGGGCTGCTCCGCAGCCGCTGCCGATGTCCCAGAATTTTCAGGTGTAGGCTTCTTTTTCTTAGACTCCCTCTCTAGGGCTGGATCATCATCCTTTTCCACCGTTGTAGCAGTAGCACCACCACCACTGACCACAATCTGCATGTTATTCTCGCGGTCAGCCACCGGAGGAGTTGCAGCCGAGTTATCAATTCTCCTATACACTTGCTTGGTGGTTTCTCCCCCCTTGCGTTTGTTCCGGTTGTTTTTAGCCGGAGAGTTCACCTCCTTTCCAGCATCTCTAGCAGTGCTTGAGTTCATTGTATCTTGCTTCGACCCTTTTGTGTGTTCCTCTCTATTGGAGCCCTGACTAGAGGTCGGTTTCTTCCAGTCCTCTTGGGGCCGCAGTCCCTCGCCAAAGGGCAAACCCCCATGCGCATCTCTGATCCCCGGAGTAGGGCAGAACAAATCACTATGGCCCAGGCGGCCGCAGGAGAAAACAAAAGTGTGGTATGTTCTCGTACTGTATATCATACATGTCCGTGCTGTTCCGCCTCGTAGATTCTATCAAAATCCATCGCCTCAGGGGCTTTCTCACATCAAGCGTCACCCGAGCTCTCAAATACCCTCCTGTTTGATCAAACTGCACTTGGGACGCCTGCTTATCAATCTGCTTTGCGATCGTTGATCCCCACAAGTCATTCCGAAGATTGAAAGGTAAGTTCACCACTCTGGCCCAGACTTGGAGTCGGTCGAACTTTAGTTCAGACAGCCGCATACAGTCCTCAAACTCAGACAAAATCACAGCATGTTTGCTAACATGCCAAGGAGAACCTTCCCACACGCGATCTAAATCTCGCTGGGTAGCAAACTCGGCGACGAAAGTGTTGGTACCAACAGATCGAAACTCGAGTCCTATAGGGTTTCCCCAAGAGGGCCGAAGAGCATTGGAGATCCCCATCGGCTCCTGTACATGACCACTTACTCCAGTATAAAAAGAATTAACATGATTCTTCGGAGGTGCAAATTGCTAATACGTGTTTGCATATATAGTACATATATGAATGTATTTTTATTATCCTAATATCAAAGAGAAAAATAATAGCTATTAGAACACCACTCTATACATATGAATTGCTGAATTAATAAAAAAATGAATTTGATTGTATCATGCGCCACAAAGATCTCATAAAAACAGTACAGTTTTTTATGAAATATAAACATGATTGTCTATGCAATATAGATATGTATAGTATGGATAGAAAATATTGAATGTTCCCATGCAGGTTAATCATAAAGGAAATTGTTTAAAAATTTGTTGCATAGACTAGAACTTATAATCGGAATATCTATCGTGCATACAGTATAATGAGAATATACAACTGCATCTTTTGAAAATATGTATATTATTCGCTACGATATGACGTATATTGATAGAAAGTCGTTCATGTATGTGTCCATTATTCTATATAGAAACAAAGTATGTCTATTTCTACCATGCTTCCGTGGCAAAAAGGAAGATGTATGTATTTTTTAGGTTGATTAAGAAAGTAAAATATATGCTACAATATGGCACTTCATGTTTATACCTTTTAGAAACTTTTAGACAAATGAGTACATGATACATGCAATAACTTTGCGTTTCCGACCATGTTTTCTGCTAACATAACACATATACCATTACGTAACCTTGACAAAGTAGGACATCCATATTTTCACATATTGGGCATAAATCAGACATGGTTCGCCATCACATAGCGACATTACTTATACCATGTGACACAATTGGATGAAAACAATCTAACATATGCAATGTAACTTCATTGGACCCCATGTGCACGTGTGATAATAATAACCTATATCAACATATGCAAATTATATTTTGACATTTTCAATTTCTCAAAACTTTGTTATATCTCATATTAAAATTGCTAGCCCGTGCAGGTGCACGGGTTGGCGACTAGTTCTATTAATTCAACTAGCTAGTTCAACTAATTCAATTAATTAGTTCAACTAATTCCACTAATTCAGCTAAACTAGTTCTGTTAATTTTCTTACTAAAAAGTATATCTAAATTTTAATTAGATGAACAAATCTCATCATATACCTAAATTCAATATATATTAATTCATCTAACATTAATATAAATTCATCTCTAACTTACAATATAAAAAACTAACTCATCTAACATTATCTAATTCTTATATAATCTAACATTTATATAATCTAACATTTTGACATTAAATTTGTGTGTGTGTGTGTGTGTGTTTGTGTGTACGTTTGTGTGTGTGCGTGTGTGCATATGTGTGCACAGGAGGCCGCATGCGCGAGCGGCAGGGGGCC
>NC_041386.1:727815082-727846089 GCF_002162155.2 Triticum dicoccoides
GCGACGGCGACGAGGGGCGGCGACCACGGCGGCAGGGGCGGCGACGGGTGCGGCACAGGGACGGGCGCGACGAAGATGAAGATGATAACTGAAAATTTTCGTAAGTGGCAGTTATGTAGGGGAGGCCTTTAGTACCGGTTGGAGACTGGAACCGATACTAAAGGTTAAATTTGGCCAGGCGAATCGGCAGGAAGCGACACCCTTTAGTACCGGTTCGTGTCACCACCCGGTTCTAAAGACCCACTATAGGTGTCAAAACTGGCAGATCTCGGGTAGGGGGTCCCGAACTGTGCGTCTAGGCGGATGGTAACAGGAAACAAGGGACACGATGTTTTACCCAGGTTCGGGCCATCTTGATGGAGGTAAAACCCTACGTCCTGCTTGATTAATATTGATGATGTATGTTACAAGAGTAGATCTACCACGAGATCAAGGAGGCTAAACCCTAGAAGCTAGCCTATGGTATGATTGTTGTTCGTCCTACGGACTAAAGCCATCCGGTTTATATAGACACCTGAGAGGGCTAGGGTTACACAGAGTCGGTTACAACGGTGGGAGATCTACATATCCGTATCGCCAAGCTTGCCTTCCACGCCAAGGAAAGTCCCATCCGGACACGGGACGAAGTCTTCAATCTTGTATCTTCATAGTCTCAGAGTCCGGCTGATCATGATAGTTTGGCTGTCCGGACAACCCCTAGTCCGGGACTCCCTCACCCACCCTTTAGTACCGGTTGTGTCACAAACCGGTACTAAAAGTGGTGTGCTCCCGTTCCACGGTGCTCATTGTTTAGTCCCACCTCTCCGAGCGAAGGGCAGCCGAACTGGTTTATAAACCCAGCCGCAGCTGCTCCTTCGAGCTCCTATATAATGCAGGCCTCTGGGCCTAACTTTGTCGCGCTGCCCTGTGAGCCTGCTGGGCCTTATGGGCCTGCATATGCACGCCCAAGGCTGAGCAGGCCCACTGGGTAACGCGGAAATATTTTTTTATATAGTTTCTCTATTTATTTGTGAGTTGTTTTTTGCTGTATTTAGAGTTTTTTATATTTAATATTAGTGTGTTTTATCATTATATTCATATTTGTAGTGATTTTTCAGTTCATTTTCTGGTGCTTTTGACTTTCACGGTGATTTAGCTCTGAAAGCAAATCAGTAAACGCATCGAAAATAGCAAATTATGTCAGAAAGGGTTGAAAGTTGATGACGTGGATTTGAATTCTGCATCTGAACGCAGAAAAAGTCCGGAGTGGAACTAAGTTATTGAAATATTGAATAGTCAGTGTAACAGATGATTTTTCGTCCGAAACACTGATACTTCATAAGAGATTGTCCAGTTTGTACACGAAGTGCATCCAGTTTTTGCCGTAACCCTCTCTACTTTTTTGCACATGCTATGCGGGTGAAATGATGATACCTTGCCAAGTTTCAACCTATTCAGAGTCCATTTTGTACTACTTTTCACTTTCACTGTGATTTAGCTCTGAAAACAAATCAGTAAATGCATCGAAAATAGCAAATTATGTCAAAAAGGGTTGAAAGTTGATGGCGTGGATTTGAATTCTGTATCTGAACACAGAAAAAGTCCGGAGTTGTACTAATTTATTAAAATATTGAATAGCCGGTGTAACAGATGAGTTTTTGTCTGAAACCCTAATACTTCCTAAGAGACTGTCCAGTTTGTACATGAAGTGCATCCACTTTTTGCCATAACCCTCTCTACTTTTTTGCATATGCTATGTGGGTGAAATTATGATACCTTGCTAAGTTTCAACCTTTTCAGAGTTCATTTTGTAAAGCTTTCCACTTTCACGGTGATTTAGGTCTGAAAACAAATCAGTAATGCATCGAAAATAGCAAATTATGTCACAAAGGGTTGAAAGTTGATGACGTGGATTTGAATTCTGCATATGAACGCAGAAAAAGTCTAGAGTTGTACTAAGTTATTAAAATATTGAATAGCTGGTGTAACAGATGAGTTTTTGTCCGAAACCCTGATACTTCCTAAGAGATTTTCCAGTTTGTACTCGAAGTGCATCCAGTTTTTGCCGTAACCCTCTCTACTTTTTTGCACATGCTATGCGGGTGAAATGATGATACCTTGCTAAGTTTCAGCCTTTTCAGAGTTCATTTTGTACTACTTTCCACTTTCATGGTGATTTAGCTTTGAAAACAAATCAGTAATGCATCAAAAATAGCAAATTATGTCACAAAGGGTTGAAAGTTGATGACGTGGATTTTAATTCTACATCTGAACGCAGAAAAAGTCCGGAGTTGTACTAAGTTATTAAAATATTGAATAGCCAGTGTAATGGATGAGTTTTCCTCCGAAACCCTGATACTTCCTAAGAGACTGTCCAGTCTGTACATGAATTGCATCCAGTACTTCGAAAGAGAATGTGGATTTGAATTGTGCATCTGAACACAGAAAAACTACGTTGATCAGTACCGCCTTTCAGCCAAAACGCGCTACCGCTACAGAGAAATACATAAAAAATACATTGATCATCAACGATCTTTTTATATAGAATCTAAATTGTCAATAGGAATCTACCTCGATTTAAGAATCGGCGAAGAATCCTATTGCAGACACAGATCCAACACATAGAGTTCAATGAAGACCAAGTGGTTGTGATAGTTTGAGAAGTAACATATTTAAGGTGGTAAAAACTCTGTTAGCGGAGTGAGTTGGGACTAAAAACAACTGCAGGATGAATCAGCTAGAAACCTCTACTGCCGGTTTGTGGCATGAACAGGTACTAAAGGTGCTGGTGGGGTCCCAGCCTGACCACAACCTGCAATTGCCTCTTTAGTACCGGTTCGTGGCACGAACCAGTATTAAATGTTCTCCACGAACCAGTACTAATGATCTCCGCCCCCCTAGCCATTCGGACCGGCACTAATGATCACATTAGTGCCGGTTTTGTTACAAACCGGGACTAATGTGCCTCGCATTAGGCCTTTTTTCTACTAGTGACAGTTTCTTGTTCTAGTATTTGCCCTAGATATGTTACTCTTTTTCATATATGCAACTTGCTATACTGTCTGCTCTAGATATGTTTAGTTACTGTTCATATATGAAGATGTTGTTTACCTTCTCTTTGTCAAATTGCATGGCTTGTTTTATCACTGCTATACTAGTCATGCTTTATCTAGTATTTCTGTTAATAAAATCATTTGGTAAATTGCTCATATTTCCAACATTCTTAACTCATCCTCCTCCTGCTATATATCTATGATTTGTTCTATCTAACACTTTAATTATGTGAATTTTTCTTAGAATGAAATATTCTGGGAAATCAAGTTCATCAGATGATGTATTCATCCCTTGTATTGAGTGAGAAGCGGAACTATTCGTAAATGATAAGCCAAGAAAGGAGGCTTAATTACTAGTGATCCACACTCGTGGTATATGAATCAAGCAAAATGCATGTTTCTGTTTGGAGTTTCGATCACCCTTTGCTTGTTTTGTTTGGAGTTTCGATCACCCTTAGTATGCACATTTTGAAAATTGTTGGTGGTTATATGTAGCCCTAAATTATTATTAACTGACTATTGTTTTAGTACAAGGTTAGATTTCTTTGGTCCTTCAAAGAAAGCGGTATTTAGTACTACCACTTGACATCAAGGAGTACCCATATTAAGGGTAGAATAGTAAATGGGGAAAAAGTTAACTGAAGTTCATATTATGATATCGTATATATTGTCACGCATGTTGGTATGAATGTGCTAATCATGTGTGTGTGTGTCTGGGGGGGGGTTGCATTACTCCAGGTGTGTGAGGTACAAACGGGAAGGGCGGTTCCTTTTCCTAAATTACCTTTTTGGATGCCAATTCTAAATTCAATTTTGTTTCACTCTTATTAATGGACAAGATTTATACTCCCATAAATAAATGATTAATTAATGTGTTGAATAACATCCATTGATTAATATATCTCTTGGTTTAGCAAGTATTTCATATTTCGCTCTCAGACCCGACAAAGATTAAATTATGGTCGCCACCATCAAGTGATTCTTCTTGTCCTTCAGCTGGTAACGCCTAAAGCTCTGGCCTACAGAGAATGCTGCTGCCTCAACTAAGGCCTCAACTAAGGCAATTCAGCCAGTCATGTGATGTCATAATTATATGTGTTGCCGCCCGTCTTAATTTATGTACAAACATATTTTTTTCTATAAAGTTTCATACGCATATGTTTGTAATGTTCTATGATTTTCTGGGATGAAGGACAAGATGGCTGGAATTCTAATATGCCACTAAGTATCATGGGCTAAATCTATAGCTATCTATCAATATCTATATATCAATATCTATCTATCTAAACCTATCCTAATTATAGACTCCCAAGAAATCACCATGTTAATTAGTTTTTATCAGTCATTAATCTGGTGGGGCCGGATTATTGGGGTGTAGATCAAGCCATATAATCGTTGGCCCAAAACAAAAACTCAACTCTACGAACTCTTTTCTCGGTCAACCCGTGTTGTTACACGGTCTAGCGGTTTAATCCCTAAATTACAAAAAATAGTTAGAGAAAATATAAGAACAATCTTAGACACGTGAATTAGAATGGTTGTTACTTAAAAGCATAACAGCCAACTATCAAGCTTATAAGAACAAACTTACACACGTGAACAAGCTTATAAGAACCTTAAAATGAATTATTGATGCGTAAATGTGGCTATGAATTTCAAAGTATATAGGAATGCAAAGTGAAACATGATCATTGTATGGTGATCACATCTAGTCTTTGTCTTTAAAGATGTCCTATGGAAAATAAGATACGTATATTTGAAAAGTAATAAGCTAAAGTAAGAATTTCATCCAGCTGAATATTTCTTATCAATATTCTCGAAGAGAATTTACACATCTGGAATAACAAAAAAGTTATATTAACACAACCCCTCTGCTATCATTAAATGTATGGAAAGAAACATGTCATGCAAGAACTGAACTATAGTCGCCTGGTCGACAACTATTATTAGAACCCGCTATTAATAATTTTACTTGCCTTCCCACATATTTTGCCACTCCACATTACGTTGGAAACTTATTTTATGAATAAACTGTCTTTTTTGATAGGTCGGGCTCACACTCTTCATCAATCGCAAAAAATGTACTCTCTTCGTGGCAAGATAAATAAAATTAACCTTTTGAGAAACTGGCTACAACAAACTTCCTCACCAGCAATTATTTAATTGTTATTAAACTATCTCCTATTGACTATCACAAATATGAATTGGATTGCTATGCAGTAATATCTATCTATTATATATAAAAAACTACTACTATATCATTCCCCTAAAAATTGAAAAAAGATAAATAAGCTAGAAATTACCACAATAATTAGAAACATCTGGTCGTTGATTTGTTGGACCCGTAGTAACTTAAAACATGTAATTAATGGATTAGATCTAAGAGGTTCCATCTCAAAAAGAAAAAGAAAAACACATATATCTTTAGCATGTACATCCTGCTCAATTCTAGATAAAGATTACGTGCAGTTTGATGTAAAAAATAACATTACGTGCAGTTCAAAAAGAAAACCTACTACAGCTATCCTTAGCATGAACGTGTAGCTGAATTCTAAAAAAAAAGATTACATGCAGTTCCAATAAAATGAAAGATCACGTGCAGTTTGATCGAAAACGTTACGTGTAGTTCAAAAAAAAACGTACTACAGCTATCCTTACCACGTACGTGTAGCTCAATTCTCAAAATAAAGATTACATGTAGAACCAATAAACATACACTTATATCTATCTACATGTCCCTTTAAACTAGAAGGTCTCACGTTACATGTAAAACTGATGGATTCAATTTATTCTACGTACAGATCTTATATCTATCTACGAGTCCTTTAAAAAATACTAATAAAAGAAAAAAAATGGATACAATTTATGCTACGTACAGATCTTATATCTATTTACAAGTCCTTTAGAAAAATACTAATAAAAAAATACTAGATCTCACGTCCTGGAAAAGAAAAAAATACCCTAAAAAATAAAAACAAAATCGACTACATCTAATGTTCCAGATTTCACGTCCCTGAAATCAAAATAAAAAATAAAAAAAATCTACTACATTTTACATAAAAAAAACTACTACTATATCATTCCCCTAAAAATTGCTACTACATCTCACGTATCTTCTTTTAGCTGGATTTCATGTATAGAAAAGAAATAAACAGTTCTCACCTTCCCTTAAGGAAGAAAAGAGGGGACGCCGCAATGGATCTCTACACCAGCGCCCTTGTCTAACTTTGGAACTCGAGGTCTCTTCGTGGCCGCCTAGCTACAAAGAAGAACTATCAACTACAAATCTTTTTTTGTACAAAGAAAAACCTATGTTCAAGGTATCAATTCCCGGTCGCCTTCTCAAGGAAGAAGAAACTCTTTTCCTGGCTACTTTTCTCACTCTTGTCCGAGCGTCAAATCCACTAGCTTACCGATCATGTATTCGATCCACCATCTTCCTCGATCTTAGCCACAAGGCTTCTGCCGCCTGAGTAGGCACATCATGAGGAGTTGGATCCCGCAGTAGTAGATATATATCGAGGGAAGCAGTTGTTGCAATATTACGGTGATGGTCGCGCCACTGAGTACCCGCCTTCTAGGAATGAGGCGGGTAACATTTGATTAGGTTCCTTGCATGTCGTAGATAAAACAAATACACCAACATGTCTCAAAGTAACATTTGGGGGAAATAGTTCATTCGTTTCAAACATTGACAATTCTAAATTATGTGATAGCTGAATCCTCAAATTTTTTATATAGTGCGACCAATAGTTAGAGCATCTGGACATTGTTATATCTTATATGTAGAATGCAATCAAACATGTTTTCTTATTCAATTATGAAATTTTAATATGTCTATGGGAGTTTGTTGAAAATTAATAGGTATAAGGGAGCCTAACACCTCCAATGCCGATCCCAAGAACGAAAAAATGTGGACGGAGCATAAACAAATTAACTATACACCTTTTTATTTGACCTTCATAACTTACTATCATCATTTTGTAACTTGGCCATAAGTCAATTGATTGAAGGTCAAGAGTAGACATCACCCAGGGTGGTAAAAAAACATAAACTGGAAGGTTAGCCACTAACAAAAACTACCTTAATTAATTAATTAGTTCAATCGGACGGTGAAAAAGTTAGGGTAGGTGAGACCAACATATCAATGAATTAGACCTGTCTCTGCCTAAACATGTGTTTGCACATGGAGAACGGTACGTAGCGTTCTCAAGAGTCGCGATAATTAAAGGGATGGACTATGGGTAATAGTATATAA
Organism: Triticum dicoccoides; assembly: GCF_002162155.2. NCBI lineage: Eukaryota > Viridiplantae > Streptophyta > Magnoliopsida > Poales > Poaceae > Triticum > Triticum dicoccoides. The sequence goes on from NC_041386.1 coordinate 727,822,373, forward strand.
ATAAATATTCAAGACAGATGGACAAAACAGTTTTAGTATAGTTCTTCCTCAACAAGATATTGCTACAAACCTTTTTATTAGATGAGAATAAGCACATGATCAATGCTAACATGATATGGCAGGATGGATGTGGTTTAATGATATGCATAAGTAATGGAATCGTGCATCAGCATTTGATGGAAACAACTCATTCATACCTAATAGCGACGCCCAGTATTATCTGATATTTGAGGCTCGTTACATTGCTCAGAGCTTGAATATGAATAGGGGTACGGGGCAGATGCCAATGTCGATCCCAAACGCACAAATAAAGCGGATAGGCATAAATATTTTTTTACTTTAACTACCTTAATTATATCGCTTCAAGAGTACTAACATAGGGAAATGATAAGAAGAATGGGGAACTATGTCATGAACAGGAAAGGGAAAAAAGTTGGACCTACAGGCGGAAGATGGCAGCCGCTATGGAGCACGAAGTCCACGTGTTAGCCGGCCTGGATTTTCACTAATATGGATTTGTCTTCTGGAGGATGAACTCGGTCTGGATCCAAGCAGGCTACGGGAGATGAGTTCCATGCTCACAATGAATCAGCAACAATATCGTCGTTGCTCTTCGCATAGGTGGATATCAACCGATGGCATCAATACAGAAGTCAACGGAGAAACAAGGGTGTCTTTTCTCAATGAGTAGCTGACATCAGCCGGCGGCAGCAACCCAGGAGTCAACGCATAAAGGAAGGAAAAGAGAAATGGGACAAATGGTATCGGGCAAGACCAGCCGCTCTGTGAAGACGTGGACTATGGAGTGCGAGAGATGCCTGAATGTTGTGTGCATCTACGTTACCTAGTTGTGCTAAAATCCCAACTAATCATTCGAGTACGGAAACATTACGGTACGACTAACAGTATAAATAATCAGCTATAAATTGTTCTAAAGAATTAACTATAAATTATAAAAAAACACCTGATTAATGTATATCATCTAGGGAAAAAAGTATAGTGCATATACATATTTTTAGCATAAATTATGTAATTTTTGGCGATGCATTTTTTTAAAAATAAATTCATACTAGTATATACTTCATGGGAATACGAACATATAAAATATCATTGTGATAAAATCACCCATGTTGACTCAAATTTGATGCATACATACTTCTTGGGGAAACATTATATACTCAAAATAAAAAACTTTAATACGCCTCAACGGGATTGTCAAGCCAGCCACGCACCATGGTTCATTGTCAAGGTAGCCGCATTAGGCAAATCCATGGATTCGAGCACGTAGCACTAAAAGAGTTCAGCAACAATAGCCTCCTGATATCTCCACGAAACCATAAAGGGGTAACTCTGATATCCTTAAAATCACCACTTCATGGCCAACCCAATGAACTGGTATATATGAACTTATTTCGAACAAACTATATAAAATACTAGCCCGCGTGAAGAGCGGGCCACTTTCCTAGTTATTCTAACAACACATGAGCATAGCTATACATGTTCGACTGAGGTCTCATCTAGGGAGATCAGTCAATCTACCTGCAATATTTTGTTCAAAGATGAGGGGCCGAGCATGGTCGATAAACGCACCTCAATACAGAGCTTGATGGCCTGGATCCTTTGGGATAGCAGCAAAAACACGTGCAAACTATTCTTGATCCATTCCTTCACGTACTGGCAGATTAGAAAGATACCTTGACAAACACTTCTTTACGCAGACATGCGATGTATGCTTCGCATGGCCAAAACCCGAACTACTTTTCTATCACCAGGTTTACGTGAAGTTCTGAGAATTGAATCAATCAACAGAAAACCAGCTCAGGTTCACGTTCTGACATACGTAAGTTTACGGCAAGATGTGTGTGCGCTCTGCCCATAAGGGATCAGTCAAGCTGCTTATTAGCCAATCTAGCTTTGCGCAACAACGCACCTGTACACAACACCTTTAGAAATCGACCTAGGATGTAAAACCCAACTCTTTGTGAGCTCCATTGAAATTACTGAATTACAAAAATAAGCCATGACATCGATAGCGGTACCTTGATCAAGTGTTGGCCATGCACGGTCAAGGATTAGGGAGCTGGCAGCATGTCGAAGAGATGTTATAATGGCCTCAGGAGCTCTGGCGTTAGCAGCTATTTCGCGGTAGGGGCTCGCTGCTTTGAGGCCGTGGAGACATCGACGAAGAGGACATACGTCGACACACCGGAGGAGGTGGCGGCCAGGATGTTTGCAATGTTTTTTGATGTTGTTGGAGACGCAGTGTACTCCTTTTCCACCCTTGTTGGCTCCATGCTTACGTGAAATCACTACCATCTTTCTTGGACTCTGCAGCTTCATCAACAATGGCGGCAGTCCGATCTGTGGCAGGCATCACCTCCTTCTCCATTGCATAGCTCATCATGGATAAGGGTTTGGTTAGGGCATGCAATCTAGGAAATTGAAAGGACGTTTACATAAACCAAGATGGATGGAAAGTTTGTCGCATTGTTTGGAAAACTGAGATTGCTGCTTGAAGATAAAGGGATTGGGAAGAGGCTTGTTAGGTGTTTTAAGTGAAGTCAGGAGATAGGATAGAAGAGGGGGCCCTAACGTGGAAGAGCATCGCTAGTGATTGATAAAGGAAGAAGTCCCAGAGAGAGATGGTTTGCTAACAGGGATGGAGATGTTTCCAACATCAGATGGGACATCAGGCTAGGACACCTAAGGTATCTCATAGTACGTCTCTGAGAGAGAATTTTTTTTACAGGGATGTGTTTGTTTCCAGCATAGGTGGGACATTAGGCAAGGACTCTTGAGAGTATCTTATCGACGGCTATAGATATTTAATACTAATATTGGATGGACAATATGAGTAGTTTTTGAGGATTAACGTGATAACTACTATGGTGCTTCCAATTGGAAAATATAAGATAGCTATACTACGTTATGGCAGTTCTATCCACTCACGAGGCAAAACTTAAATAAGAGTCCCAACCACTCCTGACTCTCAAAACAAAATAACAAAACTCTCAAGAGTCCTCCGTGTGATGTAAGTACCAACCTCTCACGAGTGCTCTCCTTTTCCTAGATTGATTTTTTTCAATGTCACTACAAGATCCTCTCCTTTCTCTCCATCTGGCAGGGCGTGTTGCTACAGCCATGCCCACCTCTTGAAGGCCTTCTTATTGATCTGCTCTAGATGTTAGTGACCTCTTTACATTCTGCCAGTCACGTGGGGCAGCCAGAGTTTGGCCCACGGCTCAAATCAGCTGGAAAGTTTGACAACAGTATGTAGGCCCAAACTCTGGCTTCCCATGTGACTACCAGAAGGCAAAGTGGTCATCAGCATCTAGAGCAGGTCAATCAGAAGGACTTCAAGAGGTGGGCATGGATGTAGCAACACACCTCAGAGAAAGGAGAGGATCCTGTAGCGATATGGGAAAAATCACTGTAGCAGAAGGAGAGGAATTATGAGAAGTTGGGACTTACATCACACAGAGGATTCTTGATAGTTTTTTTGTTTTTTTTTGAGAGTCGGAAGAGGTTGGGACTGCTATTTAAGTTTTGAGTCGTGAGAGGTTGGGACTGCCATGACGTAGTATAGCTATTTATCTAACGGAGAAAAGAGATCATGGAGTTGAATTTTATTTTGGCCGGGGATTATATGGCTTGATCTACATTGTAATAATCCGGCCCCACCAGATTAACGGCTGGTAAAATCAAATTAACGTGGGAATGTCTTGGGAGTCTAGAATTAGTATAGGTATAGATTTAACTGTTTTTCGTAAGTATTACCATGAAAATAGATTACATCCATGTTTCCAGTGATAATTTGGCTTCAAGGCGCTCAACAACCAGCAATTTAATTAATTTTATCATGTTAATCCTATGGGCACCCATGTAGAACTATTATATTTTTCTAGTTATTATAATTGTCAAAACCATATAACCAGTTTCGAAACTCTCAGTGCTGGAGTGCAAATCCATGAGTGTCGATGGAAAGTTGCTTTCCATAATTTGTGATTGAACATGGTAATTGTTACCGTAAATATAATTTTGAGTGATAAATGGTAACGTTTTACTATCTGATGCCAGAAGCCAATCAGATGTATTTATGCTACTCTTCCTGCAAGGACAAAATAAAAAGGCTCATACTTTTTTCGTTTATATAACACCTACCTTATTAACATGCCACTATCTCTATGCACAAGACATACTTTGGTAAGAAGACATCTTCATTTTTTTTATACTGGAGATCTGTGGTGTGCAAACTATGTTGATTTCTAACACATTATGGTTTCCCTTGGAATATGTACTATAAATAGAGCAAATAAAATTATTGGTCAAATTATATTTGTCAATCTTCACCAGAATTCATAGAAAAAACTACAGATCCTGTAGACACAGGTAGATTTATGTCTTGAAAATTTCCTATTAATTCTATCAACTAAAATAATGTTCCATACCTCTTTCAATTGTAAGAAATGCACATCAATAGAAAAATCTATGTTTGATATACTCATGTTACATGTCATGCATTAAATTTTTACATAGGGTAAGGAAAATACAAGTACAGAGGGATTCTATTGATCAAATTACACAATTATATCTTCATAATAACATTTTTTTCTTCACGCCGATAGGATGCTATTCGGCCTATTGAAAAATTTCCTCCAATTGTAGAGCTATTGTTTTAGTACCGATAGTTCTATTAGTAAGTGTACAAGGACATGATTTAAATGGAAGACTTTGCTTTTATGCATAGGATAACTTTACAACCACGATTAGAAGTATACAATGACATGATTTAAAAGGAAGACTTTGCTCTGAGAAAACTTAAGATGTATGTTGTCCTTGGATTTTGCAGCTAAGTTCTGAATGTGTACATACTACATTTCTACACTATAATGTTCCAGTTAATAGAAAATAAAAAAAACATGAATGTGAAGGTTGTCAAAAGTACATTGGCTCTAAAGTATGGGAGCAATGCATTCAGTTCCTTGAGTGTTGGTTAATGTGGTGGCAAATGAATTATGAGTGTTTATATTTTATCCAATATACAAATTTCACAAATAAGAAATCTTATAAAAAAATTAAATATTTTAGTCCTTTTATAATATCTAGCCCGTGCATTTGCACGGGCTGACGACTAGTTTAACTAGTACCCCTTACCACCGAGGTGGAGTACCAGAGAACCAAAAAACTTCTCCTAGAGATGAAGCGGGTTAAGGTGGCTCATTGAGCATTGTAAGTTTTAGAGATAGTTAGGCTAATAATAAGAGTCATAAACGAGTTAGGGAAAAACCTAAGCTTAAATAGTTTGAGCATCCCTTACATGCCAACTCAACTTTGGAAAGCATTTTCTTGTGCATATGTATATTGGGTGTTGTTCGGCATTACATTTCATTTTCCTTTTATATCACTTTGTACTTCTTCTAAAATATATAATGTTCTCTAGGTGAAAACTATGAAGGTCGTTAATGTTTCATTGAGTGCACCTGTGCAAGACATTAACGTAATTCACCTTAGTGCTACACACGGTGGTGGATAAGGACATGTAGGTGGGGGTCAAATGTACTTTCTTGAACACTAGCGGACGGATAATGGTCTGACTGAGATGTTGTAGAGATGACACACTGCCGGTGATGCCTCACTTGAGACACATCGCTGGTGCTTGTCATCAACCTGCAAGTGGTTCAGTGTTAGTTGTAATCCTTTAGACGTATTGTGCCCAGGTCCACAAAATCCCCTTGACGAGGTGCATTTTTCCTCCATGACCATGAGTGTCATCAAGGTTCATCACCCCTTCTCATAATCTGGTCATTAGCAAAACAAGTGCCAAAAGAAAGAAAATGTACATGAGGTGGGAATGTTAGACCTCGGGAAGAGGATCAACATTGGGCAGCATGTCAAGAGCTGAAATTTCATCCCGAGATGCTTCAGGGGGACACCACACCATCCTGGAATGCTTCAGCACAACACTATATCCGTTCCCAAACGACAATAAAAGGGTTTGGTGTTGACGCCATTACTCCGTGGCACTCATGAACACAATGTACGTGTTGTGCCATTGTCGATGACGCCACACTCAGGGGAAGAGGTCAGCTCCTGGACTAGGTGTTAAAGGGTAGGCTGAAGCGTATGCAGGACAACATCGCCGGATGTATCTCCAACTGCCTCCCAGACATCTGAGAGGTGTATCGCCTGGCTCTCCTCACAGTTCACCGTGATCTCCCTCGCCACTAAGTCCACCAGACTGCTCCATTGACCATCTCGCCCATGCTCCTACCGACACTATCACGTTGTCATCCTCTACACAGCCATCGACACCAAGCCAAGATAGGCCACAAGTGAGGCATTCTCCGTACCCTTCTGGCACTAATGTCTTGTGCGTTGTGATCCCGTCTCACATCGAGACTTCAAGATTCCAGTCAAAGAAATGGCTATAAGCAGCTTTGTGTTAATCCACTGTTAGAGTATTATTCCAAGAAAGATTTCATCCTGAAAAATACTCCAATCTAAAGTCGAAGTTGGATCCCCTTTTGCCGCATAAGCTATTTCCCTCTTTCTTCTCTAGTACACACCACAAACACTAAAGGTCTGCTATCTCTACTATGAGCATTGAGCACCTTGTTTATTGGAATATTTACTTTAGATAAGAAGATATTGCCCGACCTTGGTATAAGGCTCTTACGTTTTAAGATTTACAAGACAAACGAGTATGTCTAGATGCCTAGCAAGCAAATAGCAAAGCAAGTTTGATACAAGCCCAACGATGATCGATTTCCTGATAGAGCGCGAAACCCAATTGCAGATGTGTGGCGCCGATCCGACAAAAACACAAAGACAAAGAAGTAGCGCCCAAGGAAAAAAGCCACTCTAGCTTGTAGTATGTGTCCTTGATGACGTATAGAGTTGGGTACACTTGGCGTGAAGGTTGGTGATGAGGGTGTCAAGCCACGCATGGTCCCGTATTCTCCCAAGATCTCTCCACAATGCTTGGGAGGTCTATGGGGTGTTTAAAGATGATACCCTAAATAGCACTTTACTGCGTGCATTTGACAATTCACAAGACATGACGCCAGCTCCTAATGAAGCCACTCTAGCATCTTCCTTGTCATATTGCTAATAACATGGAAGAGATTGGCGAAGCTAACTAGGTTCCAGTCACAACCTGTCACCTTGCAGATGATGACCGATGTAAACCAATGTCATGACATTGATTTATAAGTACGAAGAGTAGCATGTTTACTACATTAATTCAAGACATGGGAACATTCGGTTCATAATTATCTTCTATTTTTATCTAGCTGACTCTGTCCAGCTTCACGTCTTTTTCCATTTAGATTATCAAAATATTTTTGAAATGTGAAAACAATTTCGATAGATTGGTTCAAGGAAACGTTCCAAAAAACTAGTATGATTTACAAAAAGAGGATATTAAATTTAGATGGAAAGGGCAAATATTTTAGAGGTTAATTGTCTACTTCCTCTCGTCCTCTTTAGATCTAACTAGGTACAAGATTTTTTAGTTGTGCCTAAGAAAATGAACCGCAGGGAGGATTATTCACTTGGTTGCGCATCCATTATCACGAGGTGTTTGACGCAAAGAATATTTCATGATAATTAAGGATCAGAATCAGAAATGTTTCTTATGTGAATTGTATGCTTTACATGATTGAGTGCTTCCATATAAATTTTTACTCCTTCACTTCATTCAATATTAAAGATTTCTTCCAATCAAATATCATGGAGAGAATGCTTGGTTCTCTAGAATGCAATCAAACAAGTGCTTCCACATAAATTCAGCAGAAATTACATTACATCCTTGCGATTTCATGTTCATGTGTATTTTGAATCATGCAAACAAGTAATCCATCCCTCCTGGCCTCTCTCTCTCTCTCTCTCTCTCTCTCTCTCTCTCTCTCTATCTATCTATCTATCTATCTATCTATCTATCCATCTCTCTCACACACTCCCTCCCTATACCTACATTTTGTCCAATCACGTGAATGGGAGATGGATACGACATTTCTAAGTAAAATATCTCATAAATTAATATGACATAAATGTTCTCGCCAACCACACCTATACAACTAACAATTTATACACCACCACTGTCTGACTATATACTCTCCATGCTTTACGGTCACAAAAGTTCAAGTCCTCTCATACACACTCTATTAGCAAATACCCTGCATAAATTGGGAAAATGAAAAGGTAGGTTAGTTTGAGAATAGGAGATGTTGGGAAGGGAAGACTTTGCAGTTGCTGATGATATGGTGTTGAAATTTATTGTTCTCTAACACAACACCATGCCACATATGAACACTACAAACACACTTGAAACATTAGTAATCTTCCATGACTTGTCGGCCTTTGCCGAATTAGAGTAATAGAGCATCTACAACCACGATGCACAAATCTGGCTCCTCAACCTTCTGTGGACGCGCTCGGCCCATGTCCGGGCATGTCCACTTATGATTGGTGGAGAGAGCAAGAGAGACAAAAGAAAGAAACAATAAAGAAAGAAAAAAGTTGGTCCATGGTGTGCTAAATTCTATGTGGCATCATGCCTGGACTCGCCTGGACATCCCCATATTCTCCGTGTACGTGCCTTGGATATGAGGATCTGCTGACAACACAAACATATGGGGACAAACTAGGTAGGGGTTTCGGTTGGGTGGCTCTTTTACTTCTCTCTCCTATCCTCACAGTGACTGAGTTGTCCACAATGTTTCATGAGGCAATGAGTGGTCCGGTGGTAGATGCTCGTAGAAATATACATTGTGTTCTTGAGTGCCATGATAATTTCTTTTCAAATATCAAATTTACATCCATGCCATGTTAATTTCATGCAATGCCTTGTTAGAGATCAAGCACACAAATTTGTCACAAAAAAACAAAGATAATTATCTATGGTGAAATAATAAGATGATCGAAGACTTTCTTCATCCATGTGTGCAATTCTATGGCAGAATTCTTTATTTCGTAAGAGATGTGATCGCTTAGTATGGTTGTTGGAATCTGAAAATCCGTGACAGAAATGCAACCCACTATGTCATAGAAGCAAAGTTGCATCGGCCCTGCCCGTCACTTCTATGAAATTGTCTGCACTACCGACCATGGATATCCGGCGACTGGTGTGTTTAAGCTGTTGTTGGCACCAATGAGGAGTTAGTGTTCCAAATATAAATACTCACCTCCAAGGGTGCCACTGCCCATGATCCCCTATTCATTGAGCACTAGAGGTTCGGTCATGAGCTGTTTTGATTTACTTGTGCATCCTTTCTATTTCAATTGGTACTTCTTGTATAATTTACTAGAAAATTGCCTGTATGTTGCTACGGGTGCATAAATATTCCTTTGGTTCAACACCAATGATGTCAGACATATATGGACATGTGTGATCTTCATGAATATTCCACATCTACAGTCCCTATACCATTCCCTCTTTCGAATTCGCTTTTGGGACATGTAGATTGTCTGATTTTTGTCATGGATACATTGTTACTACAAGGAAAAATAATGATTTCTTAAAGCAACAAAAATAATTACAAGGTGCAAGAAACCAAGTAAAATGGTATGTTCATCGATAAAATAATATCTAACATAAGCGCAATGTATTAACGCTTCATATTTCTAAATATCAGGTCATTATCATTTCTATGCTTACATTTGTTAATATTCTTTTATATCATTTTGGCCATTTAATAAATTTTAGTAGAAAGCTTCCATGCAATTCTGTTATATATTGATTTTCAACCATCCAATGGTTGTATACATCAAAGTATTTGAGGGGGGCAGTCCAACATAATTCACATGATTACATTCTTCTATATCATTTTGGCCATGTAATAATCTTATCGGAAAACTACCATGCGATTATATTTAAACTATCCCATGGTTGTATATATCTAATTATTATGTGTTGTTTTGCTTATTTAAGAAAGCAAATTCAGAAAAGAGACTGGGGGAGGCTGTCCAACATAAACCATGTGGTTACCTGGCTCGAGTAGAAAATTAAAATGCATGGCACAGACCACAAGACAGAACCTCGTTCCTTCTATCCTCTTTCTTCAATAGCATAGCTACTGCAGCCAACGTTACTGCTGCCCCTCACCTTATCTCGCTCGTTCCCATGCCTAGCAATAGCGGGGCATGCAGTCCTTACCTTATCCGACAACGTTCCTGCTGCTACCATGCAATACTTCTGAGCTCTTATGATTGGACCATCTAAGGCTCTTGATTCCTTTGTGTTAACAAGATAGCCGCATCAGCAAGCAGCTAGTAGCAGAACTGAAGGCTCACACAGTTACAGTTAGAAGTGCAGCAACAATTAGCGTTTTTGTGGCGGCGGAATCGTTGTTGAGGGTTGTGGCGAGGAAATCATTGTCCACCAAGCAGTGCAGTCTGTCGCACCGGGAGATCTGCTGGTGACGTCCGAGGTAATGGAGGGAGGCAGCATCGCAAAGCGCTCTTTATTAGTCCTGCTGGGCTCGCAAATCTAGGAGCACTCTAATCATCTCGATTCGAGCAACCGGTGCAAACACCTCCTCATAGTCAACTCCGTGACATTGTACATAGCACATTACAACAGGTCTTCTGTTGTACTTCACAATGGCACCCTTAGTGTCCTTCTTCAATTTGTAAACCCACTTCAAACCTATGGCCTTTTGGTCTAGAGGTCAGGTTACTGAAGTCCACGTGCATTGCACTCAATCGCCTTTATGTCCGCATCCATGACGTGCGTCCAACTTGGACTCTTTCTCGACTCTACGAAGTTCGTTGGCTCCTCAACTCTGAGTAAACACAAGCCGGAGTACACGAGTGTAACTGACTTTGCGTACTTATACACTTTCCTGAGGGTCTTGTACTGGCGATGCCCGGAAGAATCCGTTGTGGCTTGTGCAGGAGCCACACAAATTGTGTTGATATCGATGCACTTGAGGACGACGGATGAGTCCCGGGCGTGGTTGATGCCGGGTCATCGACATCCGCTCCATCGGCATAGTCATCGTGATCGTGACTATTGCTACTTCTTCAGGTTGCGTCGGTTTTTCTCTTGAAGAGGAAAGGGTGATGCAGCAAAGTCGAGATAAGTATTTCCCTCAGTTTGAGAAGAAAGGTACCAATCCTATAGGAGAAGAATGCGCAAATCACCAATACCTGCACAAACAATCAAACACCTGCATCCAACGCGATAAAGGGGTTGTCAATCCCTTCACGGTCACTTGCAAAAGTGCGATCTAATAAACATAGATAAACAAAATATAAAGTATTTTTAAGTATTCTAGTTTATAGATCTGAAAATGAAAGATTGCAATAGTATATCGGAAACCAATATGATGGAAAATACAACCGGGGGCCATAGGTTTTACTAGAGGCTTCACTCTTGAAGGCCAATTATATGGTGGGCGAACAAGTTACTGTCAAGCAATTGATTGAAAAGCGCAAAGTTATGATGATATCCAAGGCAATGATTATGCAATATAGTCATCACGTCCGTATCAACTAGAACGACTCCTGCCTGCATCTACTACTATTACTACACACATCTACTGACTCCTGCCCACATCTAGAGTATTAAGTTCATAAAGAACAAAGTAACACATTAAGTAAGATGACATGATGTAGAGGAATAAACTCAAGGAATAAGATGTAAACCACATCTTTCCATCCTCGATGGCAACAAAACATTATGTGCCTTGCTACCCATAATTTGTCACTGAGTGAGGACACCACAAGATTGAACCCAAAGCTAAGCACCTCTCTGACTGCAACAAAAACCAATCTAGTTAGCCAAACCAAACCGATAATTCGAAAAGAAATACAAAGATACCAAATCATCCATATAAGAATTCAGAGGAGATTCAAATAATATTCATAGATAAGATCATCATAAATCCACAATTCATACGATCTCGCCAAACAGACTGCAAAAAAGTATTACATCGGATAGATCTCCAAGAACATCGAGGAGAACATGGTATTGAGGATCCAAGAGGGAGAAGCCATCTAGCTACTAGCTATGGACCCGTCGGTCTGTGGTGGCCTACTCATGCTTCATCAGAACGGCAATAGAGTTGAGGTAGATGCCCTTCATGATCGAATCCCCATCCGACAAGATGCCGGAAAAGGCCTCAAGATGGGATCTCACAGGAACAAAATGTAGAGGTGGTGGAAAAGTGATACTTCTGAGGGTTTGGGAATATTTGCAAATATATAGGAGGAAGATCTAGGTCAAGGGGGTCACAAGGGGCCCACAAGGTAGGGGCGCGCCCTACTCCCCTGGGTGCGCCCTCCACCCTTGTCGCCTCCTCTTGGCTCTTCTGACTTGCACTCCAACTCTCCTGGGTGCCTTCTAGTCCAAGAAAAATCGTAGAGAAGTTTTATTCCGTTTGGACTCCGTTTAATATTCCTTTTCTGCGAAGCTCAAAAACAAGGAAAAAACTGAAACTGGCACTGGTCTCTAGGTTAATAGGTTAGTCCCAAGAATAATATAAAATAACATATTAATACATATAAAATATCCAAAACAAATAATATAATAGCATGGAACAATAAAAAATTGTAGATACATTGGAGACGTATCATGCATCCCCAAGCTTAATTCCTGCTCGTCCTCGAGTATGTAAATGATAATAACAGAATTTTTTATGTGGAATGGTACCTAACATATTATTCATGTAATTCTCTTCATTGTGGCATGAATATTCAGATCCATAAGATTCAAAACAAAAATTTAATATTGACGTAAAAATGATAATACGTGAAGCATATTAATGAAGCAATCATGTCTTCTGAAAATAACATGGACAAAGAAATCTATCCCTGCAAAATCATATAGTCTGGCTATGCTCCATCTTCATCACACAAAATGTTCAAATAAGCACAACCCCGATGACAAGCCAAGTAATTGTTCCATACTTTTGATGTTCTCAATCCTTTTCAACTTTCACGCAATACATGAGCGTCAGCCGTGGACATAGCACTATAGGCGGAATAGAATATGGTGGTTGTGGAGAAGACAAAAAGAAGGAGATAGTCTAACATCAACTAGGCGTATCAACTAGGCCCATCAGTAGCAATCAATGTGAGTGAGTAGGGATTTTCATGCAACGGTTGCACTAGAGCTATAAGTTTATGAATGCTCAAAAGAAAACTAAGTGCGTGTGCATCCAACTCGCTTCCTCACGAAGGCCTAGGAAATTTTGAGGAAGCCCATCATTGGAATATAAAATCCAAGTTCTATAATGAAAATTCCCGCTAGTATATGAAAGTGACAACATAGGAGATTCTTTATCGTGTAGATCATGGTGCTACTTTGAAGCACAAGTGTGGAAAAGGAATCTAACATTGCCTCTTCTCTCTTTTTCTCTATTTTTTTGTGGGCTTCTTTAGCCTCTTTTTTCTTTATTTTTTTTTATTTTTCATACGGAGTCTCATCCCGACTTGTGGGGAATCATAGTCTCCATCATCCTTTCCTCACATGGGACAATGCTCTAATAATAATGATCATCACACTTTTATTTACATACAACTCAAGAATTACAACTCGATACTTAGAACAAAATATGACTCTGTATGAATGCATCTGGCGGTGTACGTGATGTGCAGTGACTCAAGAGTGACATGTATCAAAATTATGAAGGGTGGCTTTGACACAAATACGATGTGAACTACATGATCACAAAAAGCAATATGACAATGATGAAGCGTGTCATAATAAATGGAACGATGGAAAGTTGCATGGCAATATATCTCGGAATGGCTGTGGAAATGCCATAATAGGTAGGTATGGTGGCTGTTTTGAGGAAGGTATATGGTGGGTGTATGGTACCAGTGAAAGTTGCGTTCTACTAGAGAGGCTAGCAATGGTGGAAGGGTGAGAGTGCGTATAATCCATGGACTCAACATTAGTTATAAAGAACTCACATACTTACCATCGGAAAATCTATTTAGATACATTATAACCGAGCACTCCTCCAGCCCTCTCAGACTATCAGTATTTTTGGCCGTCGGATCTGCGTTGGTTGGAGTTTATGGCCATCGGATTAACTTTGGGCGCAATGCTTAGGAAGCTGCTCTCGCAGCAAAATTGGAGGCCCGTGGTTAATTGGGCCCTTGCTCTCACGCGTGAAGCCCACTCAAATCTCGCGAGGAAACGAGCGAGCCACCCATCTCCATTCCCTCGACGCCCCTCCCTCCCTTCGCTTCTCTCGCGGCGCCTCCCCACCCCAGTCCTAGCCGCCCCAAGATCTGTAGCGCCACATGGTCTCTCTCTCTCTCTCTCTCTCTCTCTCTCTCTCTCTCTCTCTCTCTCTCTCTCTCTCCAATCCTAACCGGGGATCAGCACCGCGGCAGCCCATGTGCCTTTCATCTTGGTACTGTGTTCAATCTCACATCGCCGCCTCCGCCTGGGTGCTCCACTGCTCACCTTCTCCATCTCCCCGACGGTCGGCAGTGGTTATGACGAAGCAGAGGCTGCGGTAAGGTTTACTCTTGGCAGCATGGGTAGTGAACCGCTAGGTGCGTCGCCTATGCCCCATGAGTGTTTGCTACTTTGCTCCTTGCATTCCTCATCCAAGTCCTCTGTCTGTTGCTTGTTGGTTGGCTTTTGCCTCTTCGACGACCAGATTTGGGCAGCAAAGAGGCTGCAGAGCTGCTCCAACTATTGCCTGTACGATCACCCAAGCACTCTTGGTGGTCGTCTCCTTGTTCTCCACCTTCACCAGATACATGTTACAGGAAAGTTTCTGAGTCACGGCCCTTTGCTCATTCCCTTCCTTGTTGAATTATACATAACCAAATGTCATTTTTGCAGCCAGATTTTGTTGCTATTTTAAAGAGTCGATCCAGCCATTTCTCGCTACATTCTCCAACGTAATTTCATCTTGGTATGAAGTATGAACTATGTATGAAACACAAATCATTACTACCCATTTATTATTGACATTTGCATGATTTGGTTATTGTTATTAACGGTCCATCTATAGCTCGTAAAGTGGGTCATGCTTATTATATCTTTGCCGGTTAGTCAAATTTAACTTGATACAATAATGTGACTTACCATGTGTCTGTTGAATTTATGTTGAAACCAACAAAGGGAATACTTATCCTGTGTCTAATTTAAAGGCAGTCCTGCCTAAACTTGTGGCTCTCTTTTTTTAATCTTGCTTAGCATCTGGGTCAAAATTTCATAATAAATCTTCTCATTTCTTATGCTACATTCAAATTATTGCACAGAGCCGGTCATGGGAAGAGGATGATTTTAAGAGAAAAATGGTCAAATACCTCGATACTTTTAAGAGAAAGAACACTTAGTCTTGAAGGGATTGGTCCGGTCCGGTATGTTGTCTTAGCCTTGATGTTTAATGTTTCCCTACTTTTGTCTTGTCTGTTGAATTTATGTTGAAACCAACAAAGGGAATACTTATCCTGTGTCTAATTTAAAGGCAGTCCTGCCTGAACTTGTGGCTCTCTTTTTTTAAGCTTGCTTAGCATCTGGGTCAACATTTCATAATAAATCTTCTCATTTCTTATGCTACATTCAAATTATTGCACATAGCCGGTCATGGGAAGAAGATGATCTTAAGAGGAAAATGGTCAAATACCTCGATACTTTTAACAGCAAGAACACTTAGTCTTGAAGGGATTGGTCCGGTCCGGTATGTTGTCTTAGCCATGATGTTTAATGTTTTCCTACTTTTGTCTTGTCTCTACATATTTACCGTATATGCGTTTCATGCATTAACTAGCAAACTTGCATTTTTTGCACAACTAAATAACATATGATGAATCAAAAGAAGCTCCGAAGAAGTATGGTGTGCAACATTTGAGACAACAATCAAAGAAAAATGATCGCTGAAGCAGATACAGTTCACGTGAGTGATCTCTACATAAATCATATGCTGCATTATTGCTGTCAGGAAGGGAATATTGACATGATGTTGCAAGGTAGCGACAACCATCTAACTCTGTTCGCATATTGCTTTGAAATTTACTTCTTAGTACTATGTATTCTGAACCGTATCGAATATTAATTGAATAGGAGTCCCTCCTTTGGATACTAAAGTAACGGAGTATTTGTAAGTAATTTATATTTAATATTTCCACTTGCTTCAAGTCCGTAGTTGGGATAGAATACATGGTATTACCTGACATCGGTATGAAACTTTTTACTTATGTTTTTTATCAGGTTGATAAAGGCCCTCCAGTGGAGGATCCAAGGATTTATTATGGGTGCCTCATAACCAACACAAGGTCTCTTGAATGACAGCGAATGTTGGACGAGTATTTGAAATTAATGCAACCATGTTTGTGTCAAGAAGTTCAGTACAATTAGTTTGACTAGACAGGCACAAGGGCTTTGCTCCTACAACCATCTTTGTGGTATGGTTATAATGCTCACAGGAAATATTTTTCCTTCACGTGTCTGATTCAGGTATTTCAAAACCTACAAGCTTATGATGTGCTGGTTTTAACCAGGTATATATAAGAGAATAGGGTGTATGTTTTTGAGGTAAAGCAGATTCTTAGAGTGAACCATGATGATGCACTCTTTGTTGCAGAGTTATGCTGATTCAGCTGAATTGAAGGGGAAACATGCACTATTCTGCCATTAAGATGTTCTCATACTTGTGGAGAAAAGTTACACAGTGAACTGTCATCGTAATATTAAACTACATACATGTATTTGGGTTTGTTAGTGAAATTGTTGTCTCATTGAGAAAAGATCAACAGAAATCTTGGTGGGTAAATCCTTGAATATTGTTATTTATATGTTGTGAAGGTGATATAAAGACTATGAGAAATACAAATAAATATGCCTCACCAATATATGAGCCAGTGTATATGTAAACTATTTGATTTATTGAATGCGTTTTAACTTCTCTTAAAGATTTTGTTTTCATTTCCAAAAATATATGGCACGGGTAGGTAACACACCTTTTATTTCATTTCACGCAAATTTAACCTTTATTCAATTCATAATCGTGTGGAAATTTCTACCATTCCATCCTCCAAATGGAGGGGGGCCACAAACGCTTGCTTGCTTCTGTCGTAGGAGATATTTGTCTTACCGTCCCATATTTAGAAATCTCTTATTCCTGTTGTCTTTTTACTCTGATAATATTCGATTTGGTTATTGTCCTAGAACCTTGTAATGGCGTGGCTGATTGGAGCGGCTGCCTCCTTGCCCAGGAACATGTAAGTCTGTTTGGTCTATGACATCACAAACTTTGTAAATCATTTGGTCGCTGCCAATTTGGCTAGCTCATCCCTCAAATGAAAAATGTTATAGTAGTATGGTGCTTATGCCATCCTTGGTGATGAATCATGGCCTTAGGAAGATTGATTATATGAGAAAGATGACATTTTTTATTAACTATGCTCATTGAGGGCTAAGTGGGTTATGAGCAATGCCTCTATTTTTATATATCAACTCTGCATTGTAAACAAAAGGTCGTATTTTCATTATCAAAACTACAATCTATGAACCAAATACTGGCATTTAGGAACTGGCACTACAACGTGTGTGTTTATGAAAGTCTAACATTAATTTGTAGCTATGTAGTAGTGAATTCTAAGGGGGGTTATAGAGCTCTTTTGCAGGACTATGTACTTCCCTAATCCACCAAAAATATAATGGAATAACAAATAAAGGAGGGCAAACACAATAAGTAAACGCCCATCACATGTACAATTGACCAAATCAATTTTAAAAATCCACTAATGTACACATAATAGTTCATGCCAACTTTGAAAAACACTAAATATTAACATATATTTGTATCATTCCCTAACATTAGAGTGTATAAATAGACGGGCGCAGCAACGCGCGCCATCGATGATCTAGTTAGTCATAAAAAAAGTACTATACGCATGCTCCTAGGGGGATAGGTTGGTATGAAAAGACCATCGCTCGTCGCCGACCGCCACCCATAAGACAATCAATAAATAAATCATGCTCCGACTTCATCACATAACAGTTCGCCATGCGTGCATGCTACGGGAATCACAAACCTCAACACAAGTATTTCTACAATACACAATTACTCACTAGCATCACTCTAATATCACCATCCTTATCTCAAAACAATCATAAGGAATCAAACTTCTCATAGTATTCAATGCACTTTATATGAAAGAATTTATTATATCCCTCTTGGATGCCCATCATGTTAGGACTAAATTCATAACCTAAGAAAATTACCATGTTGTTTAGAGAGACTCTCAAAATAATATAAGTGGAGCATGCGAGTTCAACAATTTCTATAAAATAAACCATTGCCGTGCTCTAAAAAGGTATAAGTGAAGCCCTAGAGCAAAATTGCCTAGCTGAAAAGATATAAGTGAAGCACATAGAGTATTGTAATAAATCACAATTCATGTGTGTCCCTCTCAAAAGTTTTGTACAGAAAGGATGATTGTGGCAAACTAAAAAGAAAAGACTCAAATCATACAAGACGCTCCAAGCAAAACACATATCATGTTGTGAATAAAAATATAGCCTCAAATAAAGTTAACGATGGACGAAGACAAAAGAGGGGATGCCTTCCGGGGCATCCCCGAGATTAGGCTCTTGGTTTTCCTTGAATATTACCTTGGGGAGCCTTGGGCATACCCAAGATTAGGCCCTTACCACTCTTTATTCCAAAGTCCATCAAATGTTTACCCAAAACTTGAAAACTTCACAACACAAAACTCAACACAAAATCTTATGAGATCCATTAGTATAAGAAAATAAATCACCACTTTATAGTACGGTTGTGAACTCATTCTTTATTGATATTTTGTGTAATATCTATTGTATTCCAACTTCTACATGGTTCATACCCCCCTCCCCCGATACTACTCATAGATTCATAAAAAAAAGCAAACAACACAAAGAAAACAGAATCTATCAAAAACGTAACAGTCTGTAGGAATAAGAGGCATTCAAATACTACTATAACTCCAAACATTTGAAAAAATAGGACAACCTTGGAAATTTGTGTATCAATCTTGTGTCAAAAATGCAGATCAAAAGCATACTTCTGTGAATTATGAAAATTATTTTTCTAGGCACAAAAGTTTATGTTTTTCAGCAAGATCAAATCAACTATCACCGTAAGCCATCCCAAAGGTCTTACTTGGCACAAAAACTAACTAAAACACAAAAACACATCTAACCAGAGGATAGATGAATTATTTTTTGGAAAACAAAACCAAAAAAGCAAGAACATAAATAAAATTGTGTTGCCTTCCAACAAGCGCTATTGTTTAACACCCTTAGCTTGGCATAAAACATAGATCTAGGTATTGCCATCTTTCGTATGCAATCCATAGGTAGCTCTCATAATAAATACATATGGCAATTTAATTTTCTTTCTAGGAAAGTGTTCCATGCCCTTCCTTAACAGAAATTGAAATCTTATGTTTCCTTCTTTCATATCAATATTGCACCAATCGTTCTAAAGAAAGGTCTACCAAGAATAATAGGACATGTAGGATTGCAATCTGTATCAAGAACAATGAAATCTACGGGCACATAATGCCTATTTGCAACAATAAGAACATCATTAATCCTTCCCATAGGTTTCTTAATAGTGGAGTCCACAAGATGCAAATTTAAAGAACAATCATAAAATTCATGGAAACCTAACACATCACATAATGTTTTTGGAATCGTGGAAATGCTTGCACCCAAATCACACAAAGCATGGCACTCATAATCATTAATTTTAATCTTAATAGTAGGCTCCCACTCATCATAAAGTTTTCTAGGGATAGAAACTTCCAATTCAAGATTTTCTTCAAAAGATTTCATCATGTTATCCACAATATGTTTAGTACAAGCTTTATTTTCATTATAAGCATGGGGAGAATTCAACATGGATTGCAACAAGGAAATAAAATCTATCAAAGAACAATTATCATAATTAAAATCATTAAAATCGAAAAGGGTGGGTTCATTGCTACTTAAAGTTTTGACCTTTCCAATCCTGCTTTTATCAATTTTTGCATCTAGATCTATAAACTCTGAATCATTGGGATGCCTTTTAACTAAAGTGGACTCATCTCTAGTCCCACCTTTATCAAGATTTACATTGGAAAAAAAGGTTCAATAGGAGTCACATCAATCACTTTCAGATCTTCATCATTATTTTCACAAAAACTAGAAGGACATGCGTTTACAAACCAATCTCTTTTATCAGACATCTTAGCGGTTCTTTCTTTACACTCATCAATGGAAATTCTCATAGCTTTTAGAGACTCATTAATATCATGCTTGGGTGGAATAGATCTAATTTTCAAAGAATCAATCTCAAGAGAAATTCTATTCACGTTCCTAGCCAAATCATCGATCTTAAGCAAGTTTTCTTCAACCAAAGCATTGAAACTCTTAAACACTACTCTCAAAATCAAAGGACGTCTTATTACAATTTCCATAAGAATGGTTGTAGGAATAACAATAATTATTAGATGAATTACTAGGAAACGACATATGATAAAAATTTCCACTACTAGGGAAAAGCCAATCAGAAGCGCGGGTAACTGCGCTACTGATACGGTGCTACAACTAAAGGTTAGCAGTAGCATTTTATGACACGCGCTACTTTTATATCTACTTAGTAGTAGCGCGTGCTGCGACATCTGCTACTGGTAATTACTAGTATCACGGCTCACTGCCCGCGCTACTACTATTATTCCATATTCTATTTCTTTTTTTATTTTAGGTCGTATTCATACACCTCTATACAAGTTTTCATATAGTAGCAATTTAGAGATTGTTTTTACATTATAACGAGTTATTAAATCACTAGCTGAAAGAACCATTAGTTTCAAATGGATGGATCCTAAGTGACCAAGTCATGGATTATCACGATAATCCATGACTTTATCACTTAGGATGCATCCACCTGAAACTAATCTGCGGTTCTTTCACCCAATGATATAATAACTCATCATCATCATCATCACCATCATATTAATATAAAAACTCTTGTATCATATCATCACCAACAACACTAGCTAATAATTATCATAGTGATTACCAACATTATTTAATCATCATAGTCATAGTGTAACTAGCTAATCACCACCAACACTAGCTAATAATAATCATCATAGTCATCACCACCAACACTTCTAATTGTGGGTTGCGCTTCTGATTGCGGGTTGCGCTTCTGATTGTGGGTTGCGCTTCTGATTGCTACCCCTAGTACTTCTCTATGATCCTTCATAATGTTGCTCCAGTCTTTGACTATTAAGACTTGCTCGCTTTTAGAAATCCTGAATGTACTTATGTGCAATGTAGGATGTCTTGGTCGTAAGCTAACCATGGACATGCGACCTTTAGCCTCGATCCAATGAGGCACAACTATCATCGGGAGTCCCTGTTAAAGAACATCGTAGTAACATACTTAGCAATGAAGTTTAGCTTAAAAAACAATGTATGCAAAAGATGCACTGAGGACAAATAGTAAAAATCTTACCATCTTTCCTAAATAGATGTGACCGTAGTTCAGTACGAACACTATTGGTCGCCCGTTTTGAGTACTAAGATTTTCAAGTTCAGGAAAATAATTTGTCTTGACAGTATGAAGATCCTTAAGCCATGAAACATAATGACTTATCTCCTCGCAGTTTAGTTCAGCCCCAGGACAGTAGTAGGTCATGTCTACCACACGCCGGACAAGTTTACTTGAATGGAAATAAGTTGTCAATAGAAATTAGTTGTCAACTATTTTTAAATAAACAATATCCAAGACATAAATATGGTTGAGAAACTCACATAATGGTAGAACTGGAGGCGTCTGTACATCGACCCAGATGTCGATATTACCTTCAATATCATCTTCGGGATGAATATCAAAGGTGGCAAGCATATCAGGCTCAAGTGCATAACCCTTGCATAGTGCTCTCCATTTTTGGCATTAAAAATGAGTGTAGGTGTCTGAATTGTATAAATTTGTGGCAAAAGTATAACCATGCTCGGTCCTCAAGTTAACTCTTTTTACCTCCATAGAGTCCATACATATAGTACTGAAACCAACCTTATCAAAGACATACATTATTGCACAGCAGGGGAAACACTAGTAGAATAGTAAGAAATTAAAATTATAAGTTGAAGCAAAAGAAGCAGAAGTCATGCTTAATTAAAAAAAAAGACTTGTCATTCTGACTTACTGTATCCACTTCGAAGGTGTCATCCAGCTTGATGCTGAAGCGCCTACCACCAACTAGGTGAGGCCTGTCGCACAGGTCGCGCTCGTCTTCGCAGTATTCACACATACAGAATTCCTTTTATTCGTTAGACATTTCCTATGTTCATAGTTGAAACATTAATTAAAAATCGACCGAAGGCAACTACCAGGAAACTCAAAACACAGATCACTATTACTCAATATACAACGGGTTGACTTTAGGTCTGTCGAGTCTTCCTTCCTAAACTCTCATCTCACGTACATGGTGGGCACTCCCTCTGATATTGCGACCGTCGGTGATGGTCGCTACTCCTCCTTTCCCTAGTGCATTACAATTATCTAGCACAAGGAAAAGAAAGAGAAGCGACCCCCACGACAATAGCCGGTATTCTTCTTCTCTCATATATGGTGGACACTCCCTCACCGATTTTTCGAACGTCGATGATGGTCGCTACTCCTTCTTCCCCTAGTGCATAACAAAGGTCTAGCACAAAGAGAAGAAGGAGAAGCAACCCCCACGACAACAGTCGGCATTTTTCTTCTCTCATATATGGTGGAGACTCTCCCTCACCGATTTTATGATTGTCATGTATGGAGCCCCGACAGTCCTAAAGTCAACTCGAAATGTCGTTTAATTCTTGTTCTAGCATATCCGGGGCACTGGATATTTCCTACATGTTCTAGAACAAGTCATGCTTAAATTCACGGAAAATCCAACATGAAATTTGCTAAAATAGGACATATCGAGAGCCTGAAATTTGCCGGAACGGAAATGAATCAACACTCCGACAAAACATAGGTCACTCGGAAATGAATCAACACTTCGCACATGAGCATAAATTGGGGCTCATTGCATTTCAGTGGTTCAATATTGACAAAAACATTTCAATATATCTTATAATCAAAACATTTCAATATATCTTATAATCCGAACATTTCAATATATCTTATAATCCGAACTTTTCAATATATCTTATAATTTGAACATTTCATTTGTTTAAGAAGCCTAACTAAATACCCTAGTTCGGATGTGGAGGAAGGTGGAGAAGGAGCAGGTGGACTTTTAGCTCACCGACTCAGTGTAGAGGAAGTAGAGGTATCTCGGATGACGATCACTCCAACGAAACACGACTAAGCCTGCATATTCCATCGAGTAAAATTTTAATTAGATCATCAAACCTCATATAGCATTCTTTGATGACAAAGTGATAATGTCATAAGTTCAACTAGTTCTATTAATTCAACTAATTCAACTAAGCACTTACAAGAAATAAACTAGTTCTATTAATTTTCTTACTAAAAATAAACTAGGTCTATATTAAAATTTTAATTAGATCATGAAATCTAATATACCTAAATTTTATTACTAAAAATAAACTAGCTCTATTAATTCAACTAGTTCAACTAAACACTTACAATAAATAAAAATAACTAATTTTCTTACTAATTCAACTAAGCACTTACTAATTCAAGTAAGAACGGTAATAAAATTTTAACTAGTTGGGAGGGAGAAGGGGGCGGGCTGGAGGAGGAGGGGGGATG
>NC_041386.1:727846240-727875595 GCF_002162155.2 Triticum dicoccoides
GGAGGAGGAGGGAAGGAGGGACTACCTCAGTGGAGGAGGTGCGGGAGTGCTGGTGGCGGCGGACGACGACAGCGGTAGGAGCGGCGGCGACGGCGGACGACAGGGGGTGAGGGGGGAGAGTAAGAGTGGAGAGCGAGAGAGGGGGCGGACGGTTGGGGGAGATAGGTTGCGTTTAGCAGTAGCGCGTGTTAGGATAAAGCGCTACTGCTAAACATCATAGCAGTAGCGCTTTTATGTAGAAAAGCGCTGCTGCTATTCCTCTAGCAGGAGCGCATTCTACAAAACGCGCTACTGCTAAGCTAAGGCCAAACATGTAAAAAAAATCAAAAATGCATTGGTCCTCAATGATCTTTTTGTGTAGAATCTAAATTGTCAATAGGAATCTTCGCCGGTTTGTTGCGGCCACAGATCCTACACATAGATTTCAAGGAAAACCAAGTGGTTCTGATGGTTTGAGAATTAAGTTTTTAAGGTGGTAAACACCCTGTTCGCGGAGAGAGGTGGGACTAAACTTAGTTGCAAGTTATCAGCAGCGCGTTTACAAAACAGGCGCTAGTACTATTCCTAGCCTGGTGGTTACGTCGTGGCAATATTAGTAGTAGCGTGGTTTTTTTCTAACGCGCTACTGCCACGTTTATATTAGTAGTGCGGTCACCGCTCGCACGCTACTGCTAAGTAGCACTAGCGCCTAGTTTTAGGCCGCGCTACTGGTAAGATTCTGTGTATATGGTTTTCCCCAGTAGTCTTATGTCCATGCCAAAAATATAGGAATATTGAAAGTCATGTTTAGACACTCAAGCCGGCTCAGCAATCCTCAGTCGCTGATTTGTGCAGTGATCAAGTTTGTGACAAGGTTCATTCCTCAGCAAAATTACTTCGGAATCCATGGAGACACTATAATGATGCGATTTGTGTGGTGATCAAGTTTCTGGCAAGGCTATCTCTCATATTTTCTTGAATCACATGCTCAGGGTACCCATTATTAATGAAGACCACTCCTTTGGAAAACGAAAATATACTTTTGATACTTATGTAAGATAAATGATTTAAGTGAGCGTACCCTTCACAACTAACTGTTTATATACTATAGCAGATGGAGTACATCATTTCCATGCTTCAGAGTTCATTTCAGCATCTTTCCCTATCACAACAGTTTCTAGCAGAAAAAATCCAAGGAAAAAACAGGTTATATAAAGCTACCCGACGAGTGTGTCATTCCTATGCTCTAGACTCATGCATTGACGATCTACACTTTCCTCACAATTATTAACAAGTAATGCAAGTAAAAGGAAAGGAAAGGAAGGTTATAGTTGAGATTAGGTGGCATCAGGAATGGAACACTTAGTATCGACGGGACTGACAGTCCTATTGGGGCGACGCCACACTGCTTCTGGAAAACATCTGACACAGGGGGCCGCCGAGTCATTCTACTCCTTGACGAGAGAATAGTGAGCACTATTCCATGCTGAGCACAATTGTCACATCATTGATAGGACTGATACCAAGCAGCGATATAGTCGATGTAATTGTGGACGCTACAGTCAGCGATGAGTTGCGCTACCTCTGCGACCAGATGGAGAAGTGGGATTTAGCCGAACAAAACAAATAAAATGGGAATTAGGAGAAAATGCAAATGTTTATTTGTTTTCATTTTTTACTTTAAACATATAGATAAATAATTATAAACTAGTAAAACTTCATATTAATTCCATGAAACACTTCCCTCGTCACCTGCACTTAATATTTCGACTACAACTTCATTTTACACCTACATTGCAAGCTCAGAAATACACAACTTCATTTTCCATCTCAACATGGCCAGGCACAGTCGCCATCCTTGTTGCCATGAAACGTTGCACGTTCAAAATAATAATAATATAACTTCATTTTCCATCTTGACATGATCAATAATTATAAGTTAGCACAGAACGAATCATGAGAATGATAAAAAATTACACAACACACTATTATAAGTCTTCTACTAGTGGTACCTTTTTCCGAATTTTCTAAGTTACGGAAGTCCCTTCTTTAGTTATGTTTGTGCCTTCTACGATGTTTTGTCAAGATATTCCTTTTCATGAGGTTATCAAGTCTATGAGTAGAGTCACGTGGTTTGCTCTTGATAAAATTAGTCTTTGAAAAATCGTTATAAACAACAAAATTCGCATGCACGTAGACCTACTGATTAATACTCTAATGACAAACTAATGTTCGTTCATCCGTGAATAGAAGGTAAATGTAAATTAGGACCACTCAATGACAATCACCTTCCTTTCTCTGACGTACACACTCTCTGCTCCACTTTGTATGTGTGCACGCGAGCGCACATGCATGTCATTCAATAACATTAAGCGGATCGCAGATGGTCGGTAGATATGAAAGTATTTCCTTGCAAAATTGTCATGTGAAATAGAATTGCGATAAATGTTTTCACCACCAACAACATGATATATATAGCCCCCCCGATATTCTGTGCTCCCTCCATGCTTCGTGAGTCATTTGATGCATATCTCATCCACAAATAGTAAGGGAAACAATATAACAAAAAAAAGATCCGGGTTAGCTTGAGAATGAGAGATATAGGGAAGAAAAGGTATTCGTTAATCTCGTTCACCATGTGGCGCACCCTGTCCTTTGCACATTCACTACCTGGAGCTCTTTGCAAAGACCTTGTTGTTGTTGGAATCTGAAAATTCGTAATAGAAATGCAATCCACTACCTTATATCTTATATTTACTAATTGGAGGCACCTTTCAAGTCCTCTCATTAACCCTCATCATTAAAATTAATTACACCGTTGGATTATAGAATATACGTTCAGGATAAAAGTAAAACTTACGTAACACATATGGTCATGTACATCCCATAAAAAAAGCCATCTGACAGGTCTAATGTTATTATGTAACAAAACAATGATCTTTTTTAAACGAAAGCCACCATCTGTTTTCTCAAAATAAAAAGGAAAGCGTCCATCTCAAACAAGAACAGGAAAAAAAGGTGGATTGATTGGCCGTGCCTCCATCCTTCAAAACACAAACAAGAAAAGGAAAAAGAATCCAAGATTGATTGCCCATAAAATACTCCAGCAATAATATTATGCCAATTAAGATCTCCATGCACTCCTCAAACATGGCCGCTGCCTCCTGCAGCAAGGAAAGGGAAAAAATGACTGATTGCCAGTTAAAGACTCCAGCAATAATATTCTTCTGATTAAAATCTACGTGGACTCCTAAAACATGGCCGCTGTGTCCTCCTCCCCTTCAATCTTGCTCTCCTACTTATGGCCCCTAGCGGCTATTGTTCTCACCAAAGTCATAGCCATCAGCATGGCCATGGACGAACTACAAAGGAGGCAAAAATCCAGGTGATGGAAGGGACGAGGAGATCCCCTCGCCAAGTGTCGCCAGATGGGTTTTGCAATTATATTTCCCCATTTTCTCACAAATCAATCTATCATACATTCAAATATATTTTTTCTATATGCTAACTAAAAAACGAATCACTCATATTCAATATTTTTTCAAGGGAGATTGAAATGGTAGTCTATCAACTACGGACATGGAGCTGGTCGAACTGGTGGCTAGATGACTCGGGGTGCGTGACAAGGAAAAACTTGGATCGAGTCAAGAATCAAGACTAATGTACAGCCTGGAAATCAGATTAGAAGTTGAGGAGCTGAAGAACCTAGGAAATCAGATTAGAAGTAAGTGAGATGTTAGTTTGGTATTTGTTTCTTTTGAGGAGTCGGCCTAATATGCCCATAACGATATGATATTTTGGTGCCCTAATATTTTGATGACACGATTGTGTGCAGCGCGGAAATATGAAACATATAGAATCTTAAATTATAAGAAGTCATAGGAACCTGAGAGGAATCATACAAAGCAAAGGCCCTTGGAATAATTGTAGTTGATTGCAGCATCTTGCTACATAATGATCTATCAGGACTGTCTTTTGGTCGCACTTATTTAATCCGCAGAATATAATACCAGTACACCACAACTCTTCATTCCAGCAGACAGGACTAAGATTAACGTTTTTAAAATAATTCTCTATGATAGAAGTCAACTGTATTAGATTACAATGTATAATACTAAGTTATTTTTTCACACCTTTTAGCTCCTTCAGTGAGAAATTACTTTGCCAATTTTGCTTGCAGTTATCTGAATGTCTTTCGTTTGTTGCAACAAAGGCTTCGCCTCTTGCACGGCTGAGCTATCAATGAATGACTTGATCAAGGCTCCGACTATCAGATTAGATCATGAAGAAGTGTTACCCGACTATGGTTATGTGTTGTTCATTAATTTGTAGTGGCAGATTTAGGATTTATTAGGCTTTAGGCTTCACATTGTATTTACAATATTCTTAGTGTTATTAGGTTTCGCTAAGTATTAGACTTCTCTTTTGTACTGAAGTCTTACATCCTAGGTAAAGCTCACTGATATACCGTTGTCGCTTTAATAGATCTGCACTATTATTATGTTTGTAGATGTAGCTCTCATGAGTGTATCTAAACTTGCATGAAGTTATCCGGTATTTATCCAGGAAGGTGTTTTATGTATGATTATATGAGCAAAGTTATGTCTATGGTGTCTAACTTCATTATGGTTCGTATTATCCTGCTATGCTGAATGGTAATAGAAGGTCGATCATCGTGATTTCAGTTCTTGGTGTCATAATTTTTTTCGTTCTTTACTCAAATAACCATGAATATAAATTTTATAGCTGTGAGTTTTTCTTATCACATTATTATCCTATTCTACGTGGCTATCTAGCAATGTGGTCTGGACCTGGATGGATTGTCTCTGAACTAACCACCTTACCTGTCCATTTTTGGTGTTACAATAACATCCTACCGCACATTACTTTGCCATGTACTCTCTTGGTTGGTGTTCCTGTATCCCCCTTTGCAACTTAACCAATCATGTCTACAATATTTTACTGGGTCGGCTGAATGCTTCCAGTCAAAAAAATTCACTTCTTTTAGCTATATATGTTTGATTTATCTTAGCATTAGCTCCAATCAACAATATGGTTTAAGTTCACAAATATGGGATTAACATTTAGATTGTTACCCATTTCTAGGTAAAGGGAAAACTGTGTTGGACATATAAATGCATGTGTTTGAGGTAATCAACAAAGTGTCACTTAGTAACATATTCATTCATGTGCTTGCTACCGACATTCTCCAAGAGGATGTATCAAATAAACTCGATTTTTCAAGAAATATGCATTGTAGCAGATTTTTGATATGTTTTAGTAGAGAAAGGTAGCTCCCTTATGACGCCCGCAAAACAATGGTAATCCAAAAAATACACTTAATTGGATTCCAATATTCGAATAGATCCAACCTCCAACTGGGACTGCCGATTGTATACTATAATATGGTTGTGGACGTATCCACTTTTGTACGGATTCAAAAAGTCTGATTTTCACGTTGCGATTTTTTTCTATTAATGGCCCCATAAGTTTAGTGATGAATTCATGTACAATGTTTATTCAATGACCAACTTGAGCAAATGCTTTTTTCTACCATTGCGAAGTGATGCCATGTTTTAATTTTGAATGTATTTCCTAATACACCAAAAATCATGCTACCTATACAGATTTCCATGTGTATCAAATGTTATTCGAAAACATATACTATTTCAACTTCAACATCCCTAGCCCGTGCAGGTGCACGGGTTGTTGACTAGTGTCATATAACCAAAGTGGCCTAGCCCTGCCAGTCACTTCTATGAAATTTTCTGCACTACCAACAACAGATATCCTTGACTGCTGCGTTTGAGCTGGTGACTGGCACCAAAGAGGAGCCAGTGTTCCATATATAAATACTCCACGATGGGTTAATCGGGCGAAAGCTCACCCCAAGGGTGTCACCGTCCATGAGCCCCTATTTATTATGCACTAGAGGTTCGGTCATGAGCTGTTTTGATTTACTTTTGCATCCTTTGTATTTATCTTTGTACTTGTTCTAAAATTTATAATTACTTTCTAGGTGAAGATTATGAAGATCACTAATGCTACCTTTACTGCAACTGCGCGAGACATTAAGGAGTTCGCTTGAGTGCTCCACGATAGCAAGCTGCAGACAGTGTCCGCCCAAACTATTTTATTCCACACTTGCGGGATGATAAATAGTGGTAGCCGGTGCATAGCAAACACTTCCAGTGATCCCTCACTTGACATATTGCTATTGATTGCTCATTAGCGGTAGGCTGTGGTTTCCATCAAACCTGCCACTTGTGTGCTTAGTTAAAAAGCAGCCTTGTAATAGTGTACCACGGTGCAAAAAAAATCCTCTCTTGATGGTATACGTACATCTTGCTTCCCTGCGGTAGGTGGGTGGTGATCCAGTCTATTTTCTTCAAGCTTGGGAGTCATCGAGGTGCATTACCTTTCTCTCATACTCTGGCTGTTAGCAAAAATAGTGCAAGAAAACAATAAAATGAACAAGGGGTGAGAACGGGAGACCTCAGGAAGGGAATCAACACTGGGAAGGCAAGAGCAAGTCAGGAGGAGGATACTGCATGTTGAGATGCTTCGGTGAGGCACCATAACTCCTCCGACCACAATCTGTGCATGAATTTTGGGGAGAAACGCTCAGACAAACCAAGCAAGCTAGCCACCTCGGGCGCCATGTGCACCGTTACCAGATCACTTTTTTGCTCAGTCTGGTGGGAGGCAAGCAGCGACATCCCTACCCATCACTCTGTCGCCGCCCAGATTTTCTTGCTGAGACTGTCACTCCATGGTGCTGATGAACACCATGGACAATTACTCAACGGAGCCGCCACCCTGTGGTAAGGTATATACGAGGGCTTGGAGGTGGAGACTGGTTAATGTGGCCCGTCCCATCTAGGAGATCAACTTATGTAGCAAATCCTGCTGCGCATGCAGAAGGGCCTTGACCTAGATAGTCAGGTCTGGTGCTGAGGAAGTACCTCTATCCATCCCTTGAGCACGACCATACAGGGGAAGCTGGGGTAGCTAGGACGGAAGGTCAGGGGTGAGATCTTAGAGAAGCTTTAGTAGTTCTACCACCTCCCCATGAACGGAAGCCCGGTTGACTCCTTTGTAAAGAGAACAAATTTTTAGTGCACTCCGAGTCTTGTTAAGAGTAGAACAGTCACGGTTAAAAAATGGCAGAGAATGATTGCAGACGCTCTTGTCTCATTGGGGGCGAATTTAAATAACTATGTTCCAAAGAGGAAGGAACACTGCAAGATTGATCTTCATTTACAGAGGTGTCCAGGATTTAATAATTTTCTTGTGTTAGGTACCTTCAGATTCAGCAAGTTTCTCTACTGGATGGGAACTATACCTTGTCTTGTAATAGTCACCAACCCGATGCTTAAGTTGATTAATTGCACTAGTCAACAGCTCATGCGTCTGCACGGCCTAGGGAATGGTCTATCTTAACATTATTGTGAAACTTCATATAATTTTTATCAGGCATTTTTTGAAGAGAGTCGATGATATGTACAGACAAATACAGTATAAATTATATTATGGTAGAATGTAATGCACATGTTATGTTTTATACTAAAATGTTGGTTTTATTAGTCTAGATTTGATACAAAATGTCAAACCCTACATATTTTAAATGGTGTCAATTTTGCGCCCAAACTTTACAAATATGTAGATGTACATCTATGTATTGTTCTCACTTTTGGATTAAATCCTGAAATGGATGATTCCTTGCAGTGACATTGACAACTACAACAGATTTTTGACAAATAATATCAACATTTTTTGACACATATGTTGCGTTCATGAAAATCCTAATATATTTTCATCGACCAAACCTTTTTGTCCAAAATAACAAAATTTGTGTCCTCCCATGGATTAGAATCTAGATTAGGCACATTTGCTCAAATTTCCCCTAGAAACATCAAATAAACTTAAATTATCAGAAGTGGTTCCTAGTGCTTTTGAAATATTATTCTACACATTGTTGTTAGCTGAATATGTGTTTCATTTTGTGTAAGTTTCCGTTCTCTAAGCATGCATCAGTTTGTCTCAGCCAGTGTACATATATACCATTACTACAATGCTATTTTTCTCATTTAGATAATTTCCGTTTCTTTTTGGTGCATTGGGAAGTAGTCCTTCTTTATTTCATTGAGAATACCTATCATGTATCAAATTAAAACAGTGGAGTATATCATAATACTTGATGTTTTTTACCCAGTAAGATACAACTTTTAATGGATGTGGTTGTGGTCTCTATTTACAATACCCATAAAAGCTACAGATTATGTTCAGATATGTTTTTCCAGGGCATGGAAATTTATGTCTATTTTCCTAGTTATGTTACAATTTGGTGATTTCACACATTTATTAATATATTCTAGGTCTTCATTTCGTAAGGTAGGATTGAAATCTATTTTTCAATCAGGCATTGACTCTCTCTTTTGATAACGTGATGCTTCGGAAGTTTTCATTTATATGTGTCCTTTTTCATTTTTTAAGAGAAAAGGTAAGTATTCTTTGTATGAGGTATCTGGGACGTGCACACCTCATTTTTTAAGATCAGATTCCATTTCTAGTATGGGGCGCCCTTTTTTATGCGAAACCAATTAGTTCAGGACACCTCTCTTTTTTGCCATCAACAAAATGTAAGGCACGTGGAATTATTATTTTTTAGCTCAAGGCACGTGGATTCTGTGTAGGTTGAAATTCAAGATGGCTTTTTTAACCTCAAAAAACATAATGTGGTACTTGAGGACTATTCCCTGTACTTGCTGTTTTAATCTATTTTATCTATGTGCCAATTTTTCTATTAAAAATCTTATAGGATCTTCTGATAATAGATCTTAACCATTAAATCAATTTATGTATAGTATATTTTTCCATGCACGTGGATTTTATATATGTTGAAAGTGAACGTGGGTGTTTCTTTTGAGGAAAACGTAGGTGTTGGGGACTATTTGATGTAGGTATTTTTTTTCCACCCCAAAGGAAGGAACGTGGATTTTCGTAGGTTTAAGCTTAACGTAGTTGTTGAGGACTCTTCCATGTACGTGCTGGTTTAATCTCTTTGCTGTACATGCTGTTTTTTTCTATTAAAAATCTTGTAGGGTTTTAATATATGTTGACCATTAAATTTTTAATCTAATGGCTACATTGATCTTAATGATGTGGATTAACGTGAAGGCTCGAATGGTGCCTCGAATTAGTAAATATAAGATTCTCATCAAGGCTGATTTCTATAAGTTCATGCCAAAAGCTAAACTTTTTCCTTGAGTTAGTCTAAACAGTTTCCCCTTGAAGTCAAAGCCATAACGTTTACCCTTGGAGCTAAGATTTTCATAAATAAGAAATATTTTGAAGTTTAGAATCGACATTTTGAGTCATTGCTCCCGGTTGACATTTTTTTTGCTGGCTTTTATAAGAAAATCTTAGCCAGTGAGGTTCATATTAGCCTTGCAGAGTTTGCCATAGATTAGATCGACAGGCCCGTTGCAACAAGCCAGAGCGAGAACTAAACATGCAAGTATAAGTTAGAAGGAAGCAATCAGGCTGGTGGATGGACTGCTGGGTTAGCTAGCTACGGTACATCTGATCTATTCCGCCTGCTAGACGCAACCGATCGGAGACACGCCGAAGCATAGCACACAGGAGCAAATATTTTTGCGAGGTTTGCTTCTGTACGCACCAAAGTAGTCAACGCTGGTTAGCTTGACTGATCTGGACGTAGCACACATCTCGACAAAACAAACGCGCACACACGAGAGCGATCTGATGGCCAACACGTGCGTGCCGCACCTGTTTGTTTTCTTTGCATTCACCTGGTCACAGCGGTATTTACTAGGCATACCTATCTATACCACTCCTACGTTGTGATGTTTAGGAAACCTAAACGAACACAAAGTCGTGTTTATTCCCAACATCCCTGACTCATAGTATGAATTAGTACTCCTATAGGACCAAACCGCCTAACATTCAAACATGTATATAAGATCAGATCTCTAACATTACGTGCGGAAGTTTGGAATATCTTACTGTTGATACTGACATTCCGATTCTGTCTACGAAATCCATGTAGCTACTTGCTAGTAAAGGCATTCCCGGGGACAAAGTCTAGTTCCAGATGGATTTGGCTAGGAGTTTTATCAACACTTCTTTTGCTGATCATCCCTTTTTAAAATTCAATTTTATGAAGGTTCTTCCTATCTTCAAGGGATTAATTAATAAATTGCATATGGGTTTGCTTCAGAAAAAAGCATATTGCCAATTGTCAGGGGCTTTAAAACCCATTTCACTTCTTAATAGTTTAGTAAAATGGAACACTAAGATGCTGGTTGCAAGATTTCGGAACACTATTGACAATTTGTTGTATTGCTGACAATTGATATGATCACTGAATATACAGCTAAGAATCCGTGTCACAAACTACGGTTTTTCCCTATAGTGAACAAACAAACAAACTACCATTCTGAAATTAGCTACTTCAGGGGAAGTTCTGCTTTGCAATCCGAAGGATCAACGGTTTTGATAAGAGATGGGCGATGATGATGAATGTGCTGTTAAGACCTGTAGTGTTTTTAGTGGCTGTCCGCGCAACTAGATTAATGTTAAGAGAGAGTGCGCCGATGTGATGCCCTCTCCCACCTGCAGTTTACCATTTGAGAAATTTTACCATGGTCAACACTCTCCATCGCACGCGCTATCAATCTCTCTCTCTCTCTCTCTCTCTCTCTCTCTCTCTCTCTCTCTCTCTCTCTCTCTCTCTCTCTCTCTCTCTCTTTCTCTCTCTCTCTCTCACACACACACATACACACACACCCTCCCCAAACTGGTCTGAGGTGAATAGTAGATATCCAGACCCGAGTGAGACAGACATCAGAGAGAGCAAAGGAAGAGGACGCCGCCAGCTCGAGGGGCCGACACGGCGGCCAGGGCTGTGCCTCGCCAGAGAGGAAATAGGTTCTGGGCGCTCGCTGGATCGAATACCGAGGACTCCGACGTTGAGGACGGCCAGAACATCGCCAGATCGGCGGTGGAGGTGCCATCTCCGACACTGTCAGACTTCGTTTCTGAATTGCTATGGGTGGGATACTCTAAAGATGAAATCACGGGCTGCAACAATGGGATCGTGCCGACGAGTGACAAGGCGTGGGACAGACTAGGAGACACCGACAAGGTGGATGTTCTCCAGCGTGTGGTGCATCGGCGGACTGTGCCGTCAGCGGTGCAACCCTGGAAGGCCCTCTTCCGAAGGTAAGTCTTCCGTCCCTTACACTTGGTGATTTCATCGGCACTTGGAAGACGGTGCAGCGGCGCGGGAAGAAGAACGGCAGGTGGTGGGTGAGGGAGTCCTGGATAAGGGGGTATCCGGACTGCCAGACTATGTACTTTGGGCGGACTGTTGGACTATGAAGATACAAGATAGGAGACTTCGTCCCGTGTTCGGATGGGACTTTCCTTGGCGTGGAAGGCAAGCTTGGCGATTCGGATGTAGATCTCCTCCTCTGTAAACCGACTCTGTGTAACCCTAGCCCCCTCCGGTGTCTATAGTAACCGGAGGGTTTAGTCCGTAGGACTCACGATCATCAACAATCATACCATAGGTTAGCTTCTAGGGTTTAGCCTCTCTAATCTCGTGGTAGATCAACTCTTGTAATACTCATATCATCAAGATCAATCAAGCAGGAAGTAGGGTATTACCTTCATCAAGAGGGCCTGAACCTGGGTAAACATCGTGTCCCCAGTCTCCTGTTACCATTAGCCTTAGACGCACAGTTCGGGACCCCGTACCCGAGATCCGCTGGTTTTGACACCGACATTGGTGCTTTCATTGAGAGTTCCTCTGTGTCATCGCTACAAGGCTAGATGGTTCCTCCATCCTTCAACCACGTTGTCCTCGGTGAGACTTTTCTCCCCAGACAGATCTTCGTGTTCGGCGGCTTCGCACTGCGGGGTAATTCGCTTGGCCATCTGGAGCAGATCGATAGCTACGCCCCCGGCCATCAGGTCAGGTTTGGAAACCTAAACTACACCACCGACATGCGCGGAGACTTGATCTTCGACGGATTCGGACCTGTGTCAGGAGCACGGAACAACCACGACGTGCAGGACCTAGATTGGCAGTCGTACATAATTCGGAACTTCGCACCTGCTACCGCTCCGGACTTCGCTCCAGAGCGGGCCGTGCCTTCCAAGGACGGGTGCATGGACCCTGCCCCGGAGGCCGCACACTCCTCGGCGTTGGAGCCGAACACAGCCTCTTCTCCTAAAAGGATCTGTGTCTCCGGACCCCCGGACTCATCTCCGGCAGTGTGTTCTGGACCGCGCGCACTCGTGCCCATTAAGTCTAACTGGGCTCCAGTAATGGAGTTCACTGCAGCAGATATCTTTCAGCACTCACCCTTCGGAGACGTGCTAGATTCTTTAAGGTCTCTCTCCCTGTCAGGGGACTCCTGGCCGAACTATGTCCGGCTCGAGTGGGAAGATGGCGATGAAGAAATTCGTTTCCCACCCGCCACCCACTTAATAGCCACGGTCGGTGACTTGACCGACGTGCTTAACTTCGACTCCGAAGACATCGACGATATAGACGACGATGCAGGAGAAGAATAGGAACCACCGCCCATAGGGCGCTGGACTGCCACCTCTTCATACGACACATACATGGTGGATACTCCCAAAGAAACCAATGGCGATGAGGAACGGAAGATAACCCCTCGGGGAAGAAAGCAAAACAAGGGCGTCATCTGCGTGGCTCCAAGCCTCGCCACAACAATACCGGCACTGGAGAAGAAAATCCAGATGGTGCCGAAGTGGAATACAATCCTGATCAACCCACCTCGAGCAAGATGAACAGGAACACGGGCTGGCTAGCCTAGATGAACAGGGGACAGACGGATACTTGGAGGATGATAACTATATGCCTTCCTCCGAAGACGAGGTGAGCCTCGGTGATGACGAATTTGGCATACCAGAGGATCCCATAGAGCAGGAGCGCTTCAAGTGCAGGCTTATAGCCACTGCAAGAAGCCTGAAGAAGAATCAGCAGCAGCTCCAAGCGGACCAAGACCTCCTCGCAGACAGATGGACCGAAGTCCTAGAGGCCGAGGAATACAGACTCAATCCCCCGAGCAAGGGATACCCAAAGCATAAACCGCTAGAGGAAGAGGCCGAAGAGTCTGAACATCCAGCGCAAGATGAGGCTGACCGGCCACCTCGTGGCCGGGATAAAACAGGCTATCAGGCCAGACACCAGCCCGCACCCCCACGCCGGTTCACCACGGCCCGGGGGAATACGCAAGACCTGCGAGAGATATTGGAAAACAATGCAGGACAACCAAGATCGATCTATGGATCATGGGGGTGCGCCACAGCTCATGACATCGATTGTCATGCGGATACAATACTGATAAATCCGGGCAGGCCGGACATTACCGACCAGACCCAATCGGAATACGCCGCGACATAGCCCGGCACAGAGGCACCGCACACCCCCTCTGTTTCACTGATGAAGTAATGGAACATGAATTCCCAGAAAGGTTTAAATCCGTCAACATTGAGTCATACGATGGCACAACAAACCCCGCGGTGTGGATGGAGGATTTTCTTCTCCACATTCACATGGCCCGCGGTGATGACCTACATGCCATCAAGTATCTCCCACTAAAGCTTAAAGGGCCAGCTAGACACTGGCTGAATAGCCTGCCCGCAAACTCCATTGGCAGTTGGGGAAATCTTGAGGACGCATTCCTCGACAACTTCTAGGGCACCTATGTGCGACCACCGGACGCTGATGACTTAAGTCACATTACCCAATAGCCCGGAGAGTCAGCCAGGAAATTCTAGACTCGGTTTCTCACTAAAAAGAACCAAATTGTCGACTGTCCGGACGCTGAGGCCCTGGCAGCCTTTAAGCATAATATCCGTGACGAGGGGCTTGCCCGACACCTCGACCAAGAAAAACCGAAGACCATGGCGGCCCTCATGACACTAATGACCCGATTTTGCGCGGGTGAGGATAGTTGGCTGGCTCGCAGCAACACTGTGCCTGGAAACCCTGGTACTTCAGACATCCGTGAAAGTAACGGAAAGCCACGACGCAATAGACACAAGCGTTGAAATAATGGCGACAATGCGGAGGATACGACAGTCAATGCCGGATTCAGCAACTCCAAATACGGTCCGCGGAAGAAGCCGCTCAAAAGAAACAACCCAGGATCGTCCAGTCTGGACCGCATACTCGACCGCTCGTGCCAGATTCACGGCACCCCCGATAAACCAGCCAATCACACTAACAGAGATTGATGGGTGTTCAAACAGGCCAACAAGATAAATGCCGAGAACAAGGACAAGGGGCTGCACATCGATGATGATGAGGAGCCCCGGCATACGAACACTGGAGGACAGAAGAAATTCCCCAAGCAGGTCAAAACGTTGGACATGATTTATGCCACTCACATCCCCAAGCGGGTGCAAAAGCGTGCACTTAGGGACGTCTATGCCATGGAGCCCGTCGCCCCAAAATTCAACCCATGGTCATCCTGCCCGATCACCTTTGATTATAGGGACCATCCCACCAGCATCCATCACGGCGGCTCAGCCGCATTGGTCCTTGACCCAATCATCGACGGATTTCACCTCACGCGAGTCCTAATGGACGGTGGCAGCAGCCTGAACCTGCTTTATCAGGATACAATGTGCAAAATGGGCATCGATCCGTCACGTATCAAACCCACCAAAACCACCTTCAAAGGTGTAATTCCACGGGTAGTGGCCCGATGCACGGGCTCAATAACACTGGAAGTGGTCTTCGGATCTCCGGATAACTTCCGAAGCGAGGAGTTAATCTTTGATATCGTCCCTTTTTATAGTGGCTATCACGCATTACTTGGACGAACCGCGTTCGCTCGCTTCAACGCGGTACCGCACTATGCATACCTCCAGCTCAAGATGCCAGGACCTCACGGGGTCATAACAGTTAATAGAAATACATACCGCTCGCTCCGTATGGAAGAACATACTGCGGCCCTCGCGGCAGAAGTACAAAGCAGCCTCCTCCGACAAAACAGCCAATCCGGCAACGACATCTTCGGACACCGTCAAGCAAGTCCGGAGTACCCCGCAACAGGACAGTCAGGCACGCCAGGAGCTCGATTAACAATCCGGCCTCCACCCCAACCCCATTCAAGCAGCGTTCGTACCACGTGTGCACAATTACGCGCTCAAAATACCATGGGCATAGATGGAGGCGAGATGACAATGCGGCCAGAGTGCGGTTCAGCCGCCAGGAGGCCCGCATACCTTTTTTTTTCCTTTTTCAGGACCCCACTTTCGGGCAGCCCCTTCAGTAGAGATCGGATAACCGGACTCATTATGGAGGGGGCACCAAGGAGGCTTTTGCACACAAGGGAATACTCAGGTGGTCTTCTTCAATGATCGTTATACCTGCTCTTACATACCCGCATGTAGCCTGCCCTTGGATAGGATATGTCAAATAGTCCTATTTTTTTCTGCTTAATGCATCAATTTGTACACCTACGTCCTGCCATATTGTCCAAATAAATTGGAAGTAGTACGTAGCGTCAGCTTCTTATTACTATCCTCGTATTTTCTGTTGAATATTTATTCAATATTGCATCCGTACGTCTTGGTATGGTCAGTTTGCCAGGGGTTTCTTATCGAGCCCCATACTATTGTAAGGAAAGTCCGAACACTTTCAACAGTGCGGCACCCCGAACTTATAGCATTATATGCATCAACTCCGAATCATGTCTTGGGTCAATAGTGTTGGGGAACGTAGCAGAAATTCAAAATTTTCCTACGTGTCACCAAGATCTATCTATGGAGAAACCAGCAACGAGGGGAAGGAGAGTGCATCTACATACCCTTGTAGATCGCTAAGCGGAAGCGTTCAAGAGAACGGGGTTGAAGGAGTCGTACTCGTCATGATCCAAATCACCGGAGATCCTAGTGCCGAACGGACGGCACCTCCGCGTTCAACACACGTACAGCCCGGTGGCATCTCCCATGCCTTGATCCAGAAAGGAGAGAGGGAGAGGTTGAGGAAGACTCCGTCCAGCAGCAGCACAACGGCGTGGTGATGATGGAGGAGCGTGGCAATCCTGCAGGGCTTCGCCAAGCACCGCGGGAGAGGAGGAGTACTTGGGAGAGGGGGAGGGCTGCGCCAGAACTTGTGGTGCGGCTACCCTCCCATCCCCCACATATATATAGGGGCAGGGGAGAGGGGAGCCGGCCCCCTCAGATCCAATCTGAGGAGTGGGCGACGGCCAGGGGGGTTGCCTTGCCCCCCAAGGCAAGGGGGGCGCCCCCCTTTAGGGTTTCCCCCAAGCCCTAGTTGCCTTGGGCCTTGGTGGGGGGCGCACCAGCCGACCTGGGGCTGGTCCCCTCCCACACTTGGCCCATGCAGCCCTCTGGGGCCGGTGGCCCCACTTGGTGGACCCCCGGGACCCTCCCGGTGGTCCCGGTACATTACCGATAGCACCCG
The DNA here is from genome assembly GCF_002162155.2 of Triticum dicoccoides. Classification (NCBI taxonomy): domain Eukaryota; kingdom Viridiplantae; phylum Streptophyta; class Magnoliopsida; order Poales; family Poaceae; genus Triticum; species Triticum dicoccoides. Next base: position 727,862,718 of record NC_041386.1, read on the forward strand.
GAACTTTTCTGATGACCAAAACAGGACTTCTCATATATAAATCTTTACCTCCGGACCATTCCAGAACTCCTCTTGACGTCCGGGATCTCATCCGGGACTCTGAACAACATTTGGTAACCACATACAAACTTCCTTTATAACCCTAGCGTCATCGAACCTTAAGTGTGTAGACCCTACGGGTTCGGGAACCATGCAGACATGACCGAGACGTTCTCCGGTCAATAACCAACAGCGGGATCTGGATACCCATGTTGGCTCCCACATGTTCCACGATGATCTCATCGGACGAACCACGATGTCAAGGAATCAATCAATCCCGTATACAATTCCCTTTGTCTAACGGTATTGTACTTGGCCGAGATTCGATCATCGGTATACCGATACCTTGTTCAATCTCGTTAACGGCAAGTCTCTTTACTCGTTCCGTAGCACATCATCCCGTGATCAACCCCTTGGTCACATTGTGCACATTATGATGATGTCCTACCGAGTGGGCCCAGAGATACCTCTCCGTTACATGGAGTGACAAATCCCAGTCTCGATTCGTGCCAACCCAACAGACACTTTCGGAGATACCTGTAGTGCACCTTTATAGCCACCCAGTTACGTTGTGACGTTTGGTACACCCAAAGCATTCCTACGGTATCCGGGACTTGCACAATCTCATGGTATAAGGAAATGATACTTGACATTAGAAAAGCTTTAGCGAACTATACGATCTTTAGTGCTAGGCTTAGGATTGGGTCTTGTCCATCACATCATTCTCCTAATGATGTGATCCTGTTATCAACGACATCCAATGTCCATGGTCAGGAAACCGTAACCATCTATTGATCAACGAGCTAGTAAACTAGAGGCTTACTAGGGACATGGTGTTGTCTATTTATCCACACATGTATCTGAGTTTCCTATCAATACAATTATAGCATGGATACTAAACGATTGTCGTGAACAAGGAAATATAATAATAACTAATTTATTATTGCCTCTAGGGCATATTTCCAACAAATAGTTGGGTTAGCCCGGCTCCCTTGTTTTGGTACCTTACGTTCTGTTATATCGGCTAAGGTAGCGCAGGGAGAACTACTGCGATTGTGTCCCGGTTATTCCGGACAAGCACCTCAGTAGAGAATGCCGAAAACTGACCATCATGATGTGGCGAGAGCTGGTCGCTGTCCGCGAGGTACCAAAATCCCTAAATATTTTTTCCGCTTAAGGCGAGGAATTGGCTTCGTCCGATTTACGCGTGTATAACGCCCCAGTACGGCTTTTCGAATACTAGGGGCTTCGCCGAAATTTAAAATTGTAGGCTTCTATGGTCAAGTGAGAGTTATAAAGCCGAATAGTCCGATTGCATTGTTCGCTGCGCCAAACACCTCCTTAAACGACCAAAACTTTGGATAAAGAGTGTTTGGTTCTCCACGAACACCCAGTACTAGTTACAAGGGGGCGGAAGCCGACGACTGGCCTACTTTCATATTTTGATAAACGACCGCAGAGAAGGTAATATTTTAAATCAAACAAAGTGTTGCATAGCACAAATAAACCCGTTCTCATATTACACGGACGACATGAGTGCATTCACTAAAAAATTATGTTCTTAGGACATTCATTCGCCACAAGACGAGCGCCTTTCATATGGTTCACATTCTGGTAAGGAATACACCCCCGCGTAATTAGCTCCATATGATTGCATTCTGATTAATGAAGCCAAATTTCCAAATAGTTCACATTCCTTCCACAGGACAATGAAAGCAGTAGCGCGGGGTGGTCCTAGAGCTCCCCTTGGGACATCACTTTAAATAGGGCGTTGAACATAATGAAAAACAAGGATAAGTCCAGTAAGCCGTCGTCAGCTGGTCGTGTGGCCGGCAAAGGCTTGTCCACAAAATGGTTGTCATACTATAGCGCTGGTGGGAGAAACGAGAGAAAGACCAACTTGGAAAGCCTATCGCGCGAGGTTCAATAACTCAGGGCACAAGTAGCATGGATTCCAGAGATGGTCCAAGAGCAAGTGCAACACCAACTGGAAGGGGCAATCACCACCATTGTGCCTACCTTGATTGAGGGGCTGCAGGCGTGGATTGTGGGTGGCCAACAGGGGCCGCCCCTGGTTCCCAGCCTCACGGCCAGCAACTCGCACAATGCGCAGGCGGCTCCATGGGTGTCTCCGGCGGAGGCATATTGGTGTCTCCGGCGTCGGCACGGGCACTGGAGCTTATTAATGCACCCGAGTGTACGAAGAATACGCCGGTCGGCACCTCGACGGCAAGCGGCCCCTCTGTCACTTGCACGCCCGCTGTTGGCGGTGCCTCGACATTATCCGAGCTCGACGCCATCACGGTAACTAAGCCTCTCTCGGCCTATGAATTCATCTCCTTGCCTTTGACTGGGCATACCCTGACACCCTACATGTTTTCGCAGGGCGCCGGCGCCGACGTTCCATGCACTCTCCTGCACTTCGTGGGCGGCGAGTTGATCGTTGTCGCCAAGGGCAGAATCGTTCAACCGGGCAACCCCGTGTTCCACGGTAATCTGATGCCACCCACCATGTATAGGGTTCAACTGGTTCGAGTGCTGCCAGGCTGCGACGACTTGTTACCTCCGTTGCGACCCGCTGGGGCCGACGAAGATGATGTGATGACCCTCAACGCCTGCTTAAGCTGGCCCCTGCTTTGGCCGAATAGCCAGATTCGTTTGGGGGAGGGGGAAGCACCCCACAGACAACACCGCCAGTTGTGTCGGCGCCAAGCCATGGCAAGACCGCCGCAACGCTACCGGACATGCCGGACATGCATATGGCACAGGATCCGGACATGCATATGGCACAGGATCCGGACGATGACGACGATGATGGTACATTTACCAAGGTTGATAAGTACTTTGCCGAACATGGGTACGGTGACGAATTCTTGGGGCCTCCTTCTCAAGAACCCAACCCTGTAAAAGACGACCACGATCTAGGTGGTACCAGGGAGAAACCCGATTGCAACAGGCGTCGTCTAGCGTTCAGTTCTAAGGAGACGCCTCCAGCTGCCTCCTTCACCGAGCCTCAGATAGCCGAGGTGCGAAATATTATCATCCCCAACACACTCAAGAAGGTGGTCTCTGAGCAGAACTCGATCCCATTACAGCAGCAGAAGAAGAAGGGATGGAAAAGAAAGACAAACAAGGGTGCGAGCCAGCCGGCACCGAGTACGATCCGTGCTCAAGACGGGCCACCTTCACCTAAGGATATCTCGAGGAGGGTGCATGTGGCGAGTAGGCCGATGCTACTGACTAATCTGCTCAATGCTGCAACCGGTGCTATGGGGAGTATGCATGACAGTGTTCTTTCTTTGGAGAAGCGGCGTCTCTCCAAGAATTATGTGGCATACCCGGTTTTCGTGGCCAAGGTGCTAGAGGGCAAGGGCTTTGTCGATAGCGCCATCGGGGGTATGATCATCCCGCGGTTTGCTGACATCTTCGCTATGTTTAACCTTCAACCGCTGCACTACAACTTCATCGGGGGTATGATCGTCCTGCGGTTTGCTGACATCTTCGCTATGTTTAACCTTCATCCGCTGCACTACAACTTCATTCGGCTATTTTCGCTGAGTATGGAGATGCGGATCATTAGAGACAAGACCCCGGACATCGTGATAGTCGACCCCTTCTACATGTGTGCCAAGATCTTGGGCAGCGCTGGGGACCGGCAAGTCGCGAGTTCATACCTCGAAGGTGTCATTCTAGCAAACCCAGATAAGGATAACTTCCTCGTACCTTACTTTCCCGAGTAAGTCACCCCCTCACTGCCCCCTAACATATGATTTCTTAGATTTTGATCATTCTTTTTTTCTCTAACATTCCGTGTTTTGTGCAGTGACACACATTGCACACTCATCCTCTTAAGCCCGCAATATTCCACGGCCACGAATTTCGAATCGGACCGTCAGTCAAAAAAAGACTACACAAATATTAAGAAAGTTCTTGATGAAGATCTTCCTGGCTACGCCAGATCTGGAGGCACCTTCAGCAGGACAATTCGTAGGTACGGCCAGCACGTGTTCACCCACAATACGATGTTCCCCTACGTCAAGCAGCCCCCTGGCGGTCAGAAGGATGCCTACTACGCCCTCCATCACATGCGGGCGATCATACGGGACCATAATCACCTTCGGCTACCAAATAATCTCAAAGATTGGGCCGCACGCTTGTCGGCAATCCAGGACGCGGACATCAGACAAGAATTCTTTCGCATCCAGTCGGAGTTGCGAAAATCAACCATCAAGATGTCCTTCGTACCTCGGGGCAGTTCTACCTCAGATTTCAACCATCCAATAGTGGGATAGAAACAATGCTACAAATGCAGGCCGACAACGACCGCGATTTCATGACCATCACGAAAGACGGCGGCTTCATCATGGATTGGCTCATGTCGCATCAGACAAGAATTATTTCGCATCCAGTCGTAGTTATGAAATATCGATTGGCTCATGTTGTTATGTTAAACTTTAATGAACTTGTACGTCTCTTTGATTTGGACAGTCGTTCAACTTATATGTAATGGATGCTATTTATTAGTAGGACCATGAATCATGCTATTAATGTGTTGTTTTTCTCTTCCGATCCTTTTGTTGCATACTTATACATTGCTTATGTATTTTCTGTGAATTGCTACTAACGTTTTGTTTGGCTAGTGCATAGAGATGCCGTCGTATGTCGTGTACAAGGGTAAGGTTCCCGGAGTCTACGACGACTGGGAGGAGTGTCGGAGACAGGTTCACCGTTTCAGCGGTAACAGTTACAAAGGGTACACCACTAGGGCGGAGGCAGAAGCTAGATACGCGCGCTATTTAGCGGGAGAGAGGAGGGAGCGTTGGAGGAACCGGATGAAGACCAGGTTCACCGCGATGATGCTCATCATGATGATGGCAGCTCTCTTCTATGTGATGGTAGTTTAGATGATCGATATTGACTTGTAATGTGAAGACATACTCACTACTCGCGGTCTCGAGACTTGCAATGTTCTAACTTTGTTCGGTATTTTAAATTCGAAGACTAATATGATGAATTGTATTCGGAGACTAATCTTCTATTGTATTCGATAAATCTGCTGTTCATATGTTGTGCTGTCTATATTCTGTGTAGTAATATATTTTGTAACATGTGCAAATATCAGAAAAGAAAAAAAATCCCTAATTACTAGTGGCGCACCACTCTGCACTTTAGTGGCGCACTGGAATAAGCAAACTAGTGGCGCATCATCTACAAGTGCGCCATTAGTAAGCCAGAGCACATGGGTAAATATGCCCCCCTGGGAGGCATACTAATGGCGCACCATGTGATATACTAATGGCGCACTACCTGATGCGCCATTAGTATCTGGTATACTAATGGCACACCAGGGATGTGTCATTAGTTTTAATTACTAATAGCATGATGCTAGTGGCACACCTGTAGTGCGCCATTAGTAGCCAAAACAGGTGCGCCACTAGCAGGCCTTTTCCTAGTAGTGATGGCAAGCAAGGAAAGATAGCAAGGCAGCAAGAACTTCGTGCCAGCAACAATATAAGTATGATAGCAATAAGAATAATTAGCATGTTATTTAGAACTATGTGGCAGCGACAATACTATGGAAGCAAGATTAACAAAACTATGGCAGGAAGAACTATTACCATGGCTGCAAGGAAAAATAGCAGGGCAGCAAGAACTTCGTGGCAGCGACAATATAAGCATGATAGCAATAAGAATAATTAGCATGTTATCTAGAACTATATGGCAGCGACAATACTACGACACCAGGAAAAACAATACTATGGCAGCAAGAATAACAACACTATGGCAGCAAGAAATATTACCTGCAACCATCAATGTATTATGGTATAAATGCTCGACCCTTTTGTCGACCACCTTTAGGTAATTCTGTTGGTCCAGAGATTCTCCGGGAAAATAAGAACTCAAGTTATTCCTAGCATGCATGCATCATCCTTGTCATAAACCCAGAAAGTGACCCAAGCTTCTGTGAATCAGCATATCAAAGTATTGCATATATTGGGCCGATTACAAATAACACCATCTTGACATCATCCCACCATTTCCTACTTATCAAACAATCATATGTGTTGTCATAATCAACCTCAAAACTCCATGAACTATTTTTCCACTTGGCAGATGTCATCCACACCTTGAATTTCTCTTGCTTATCGCAAAAGCTTTCTAGGAACCTAAAGTTAGTTCCAAACATTGTGGCATTCGGTCGCACCAACTGTCCACCTATGTGCTTCTGCATTTCAGCATGCAAAGTTGAATGATTGTACATGAATCTACAGATTCTCTTACAACTGTTGACCATTGTATTAGTCTCAGGAAAAGATCCCATCTCCTTTAGCATGAGGTTAATTGTGTGAGGCGCACATGGCTGCCATGTGATGTGTGGGAAATCGACAAAAAGATCAAGACATGCTTTGTTGAAGTTAGAGCCATTGTCAGTCACAAGTTGGACAACATGTTCCTGCCCGGTGTATATGTAAGGACAAGTCTCGGATGTCCTACTCCTCACCCTGTCCATTCCCATTGTCGCGTAGGACCTCATGACATATTGATGGTCCTACTATTAGTGGTTGGGTACTCTCCGCGTGTATTAGTGATGGTGGGTTTGCATTTGCGCAAGTATTTTCCTTTGGGTTTCCACAAGTGTTTTCCATCTCCGGAGACAAGTGTTTTTCATGCGTTGCCTTGGGGACATGGATGTCGGGGCTATTGCCCTGGGTGGTATTATGCATGGTTGGGTCTCCGGAGAGCATCACATACGCGGTGGTGGTTTTGTCCCTTTGGTGTATCGGCAAAAATGGGTGGCAGGAGTCTCTGCCTAGCTTTCTTCGGGTTGGGGGTGGCGTTGCCCAGATCCGAATCTGGAGGTCCACAACCAAGGTAACATCAAACAATATATAACCAGAGAAAATAATACAATAATACATTGCACATGAGATTATCAAGGACCATAACCCGGGTAACATTGAACAATATATAACCGGAGAAAATAATACAATAATACATTGCACATGAGATTATCAAGGCCCACAACCCGGGTAACATGGAATAACTAATTAGAGGGCACCCTCTCAGGGGGGAACCTAAGCATCACTTTTGGTGGGCTGGAGCATCCTAGTTGGTGCACACAGCCACCGCCACATGTCGCACTAGGCTGACAATCGAGATTTTGGTTATTTTTCTCCATGTGCTTTCTAGCATAAGTTATAGGTCGGCTAGATCAATGTGTTGAGGGAAGGCTGAAGTAGTTCTGGTTTCCGAAATCAAGGCAGTAAAGCTATGGTATCATATAATCCTCTCCCCCTTGTTTTTTTTTGGCTTGTCAGTTTTTGCTTTGTATTCCCTTGGTTTTGATGGATTTTTTTCTGAAGAAGTTGTGCTTTTCAGCGAAAAGCAGAACATATGCATCTGTGAGAAGCGCAATTGTGACTCCTGAAAAAGGAAAGGCATGGATGTGCTTCCCAAAAAGGAAAAATTCATAGTTGTGCTTCCGGAAAAGGGAAAAGTACAACATGTGCCTACCCGAGAAGCACAACCGCTCTTCCTGAAAATGGAAAATCACACGTTGTTTCCCAAAACTGAAGTTAAAAGCACAACTGTTTCAGCCATTTCCCTCCTTTTGTTGGTTTTCTTCTTTTGGGCTTTAATATTATTTTGTATTTCAATTTTTTTAGTGAAAAAATTCATCAAAACCCATTAACATAGGGTGTAGTTTTGAAGATCTCGATGCGAGAAATCCAACTGTGGAAACGGATCATGATTTGGATGCAGGGTTCAAGAGAAAAACCGTTTAAAAAAATCTAGTAATAGAGACCAAACTTCAAAGTCGTCACTTGTCACCTCCAGAGGAGGTGGGAGTGACCTCCACAAAGTGTACTCTCTAACTAGTGAACCTGGAGGTAACATGGTTTGATCCTGATATAACGAAAATTATTCATGTAATATCTTTTCATCAATTAAGATGTGTGGGCCCACCGATTATTAATGAAAACCACTTCATGAGGAAGCGAAAATAAGCTTTTACACATATGTAGGATAAATGATTTAAGTAACTGTACCCTCCACGGCAAACACTTTATATACCACTGCAAGTCGAGTGCACCCTTTCTATGTTTCACCGATCGTTTCAGCGTCTTTTGGTGTCACACCAATTGCTACCAGAAAAAATTGCAAGGAAAAACAGTTTCTAGAAAGCTTCCAATCGAGTGTGTTATTTGTACCCTGTGGAGTCATCTATTGACGCCCAAAATAGTGCAAACAAAATATAAGGAAAGGGAGGTTATAGCTTGAGATTAGGAGACATCAGGAAGGAAGCGCTTAGTGTTGATGGGACACAAAGTCTTACTGGTCCGAGGGCGATACCACACTGCCTCTGAAAAAACATGTCATCCTGTGCAACTTCTGCTGACACAGGAGTTCCTTGAGGGCTGTCGCGACGCAATTGGACTAGTTAAGCACGGTCGCCCTCGTTGTTGCCATGTCGTCCTGTGCACCCTCTGGTAAAACAGGGTGTCGCCCAGTCCCTCTACTTCTTGACGAGAGTATAGTGAGTGCTATTCGGACGCGTTGAGCATCCTCGTCAGCACATGTACAGGACCAATACCAAGTAGCAATATACTGGAGCCGATCGTGCATGATAGTCAGCGATGCTTAACAAGACTTCTGCTAGCTCTGCGACCTGTGTGTATGGGACCTACAAATTCAACCGGATAAGGAAGTGGTATTCGGCCGAATGGAAAAATAAAATTGGCGTCAAGCCCATATGCAATTTTTTTTGTCATTTGCTACTTTAAACATTTAGATGACTCATTATTTTTTAGTTTTTTTGCGGGGGATTAGATGACTCATTATAGACTAGTAAAACTCCACATAAATTCCATGGAACGATTCCTTCATCATCTGCAATTAATATTTTTCAACTACAACTTCATTTCACAATAGTACGGACAAATATAACTTCATTTTCCATGTCGACATGAACCATAATTATAGGTTAGCATAGATAGAATCAGGATAATCATGATCAGGAAAATCATGAATAATTAACACATCATCCAATGATAAATCTTCTATTAATGCTGTGTTTTTCTGAATTTCTGAAGTTATAGAAGTGCTTTTTATTAATTATGTTTTTGCCTTCTGTGATGTTTTACAAAATAGGTTTTTTCATAAGGTTATAATAGTCCACACCTGGAGTCACATCGTTTGCTCTTGATATAATTAAAAGAAGACAAAACCAAAAATACCCCTCGCATCGCCCACCTCTGGCCCCCTTTGACACTGAATGAGTATGGGGCGGCACCGTGCACTACGTCAGGTAGTGGCTGCGCGACTGACAGCCGGAGGAGGGTCGCGGGCAATGATTGCTAGTGACGGGACGATGTGGTGGGTTTGCATCATTGTTGGTAGAGGAGGCCGGCGGGCGTGCATGTGATGGTTGCGTCTCAGATCTGGTGTGGCGATGACCATGACATTGTGGAAGGAGGTGCCTTCCAATCTTCCTTCCATGGTTGGTGTGCTTTGATGGACAGTCTGGCGTTCCGCATGGTTGGCTCTGTGGAAAGTATCAGGTAGGCGGTGGTGGTTATCTCCCATTGTCGTGTGGGTGACAATGGGTGTTGCGGCGGGTGGCTTTGTCAGCTTTCTTCTTTTGGGAGTGGCGATGCCCAGGTCCTATTCTCAAGGTATGCTCTTACCCGGAAATCATTTGTCTCTTACTGTGGCACAGGTGAGCTACCAAGTGAAAGCTCCATGCTTTGGTGCAGATAGGAGCGGCGTCTGTTGGAGCGACTATCGTCTTGAGGGGACCATGCAATTTGTTACATGATGGCGGCTGTATTCATCAGTGGAACAAGATGGGAGGTTGACAATGTCTTGGACAGATGTGTAGCCAAATTCAGAGACATAAACCATCCAGCAGGATGTATCACCTGTGGTATGTGTTTTGCTTCTCTTGTGCTTAAGGTGCTAGTAGTGTTGGCCTGAATGCTTCATGTGGGTAGCTTTGTCTCCTTTTATTTCGCTGCATTGTATCAATGCTATCGTCTTCTTGTGCAGCACAACACAACATACATGCCAACCAATTGGGGCTGCTATTTATTCATGTATATTTGATATACGTATCTTGATTAAATACACAAAACTGGAGGTATATATATCACAGCAAAAAATGATGCAAATAGGAAAAATCAACTAGAAGTATATGTCACAGCCGAGCCGCCTAGGACAATGTAAATATGAAAAATTTACAGTGGAGGTAATAATATTGTAGAACTACAATCAGTATTGGATGTAATAGGACAACTGAGTTAATGAAATAGTCTCATCTTAATAATAATACAGTACCAATATGATCTCTCGCAAATATGAAACAGTCATACAACAACAATAACAACAACAACAACAACAACAACAACAACAACAACAACAACAATAATAGTAGTAGTAGTAGTAATAATAATAATAATAATAATAATAATAATAATAGATCTCCACTTAATAATAATAAGAGTACACCCGGAAGAAAATGCCATGTTCCAATCGGTTCACTCGGTGATTACTTTGGGCCACCTGCTGGCATAATCTTGGTCCCGGTACTACGGGTGTCCTTCAGATCTTGTACAAAGAACTTTGTTGTTTCATCTTCTTGACCACCAACACATAGATACATATCTTGGACACTTTTAAGAGTCCCGGCTGCGTAAATCCCTTCAAATGGAAATGCCTGAAGCATGTTCGAATCGTTCGCTCGTCCCTCGCGGGCGACGGGCGAACCCTAGCCCACCTCCCCTCCTCCAAACCCCTCCCCTTCCCTCACCCCTGGCATCGCCGGTGCGGTCAGCTGGGCCTGCCCGGGCGGCGCTGGCGGCGTGGGTCGATCTTTCAACATCTGCGCGGACGGTGGCGCGAGGGCTCCCGACGACGGCGGTGCAACTCGGCCAGCGGTGGTCTGGCTCGGCGGCGTGGTAACCGTAGGCCTCGGTGTTCTTCAGTGCGGTGGCGCAGCCCGTTGGCTACGGAGCAGTGTGTTACCAATGGCATGGCTGGCAGCCACCATTCGGCCTAGATCGAAGCCCAATATGGGTTGGAGCGGGCCGAGTGTTCCTTTCGCGGCAACACTATTCCCTTGAGGTCAAGGTGGGCAGCGGTGGTCTCTAGGAGGTGGCGACGATGGCAGTGGGCGTGCTGTAGCACGGAGGTGAGGCTTCGCGGGCCCGTCTGGGCTTGGCTGGCCAGTAGGGGCCTGTTGTGTCCCTCGTGTTCTTGCTCTATCGGTTTCCAAGATGGCAGTGGAGGATGTTCCCTCCCGCTGGACTGCCTTGGCGTTGTACCTAGTTTTCATCGTCCCCTCCTCTTTCTTCTAGGCCTCGTGCCGCTGACCATAGTGAGGCATTGCGGAGGGCGTCGTGGTCGTGGTAGCGCAACCTGGTGGGCGGCATGTTGGGTGGAGCACTCTTCATTGGCATGGGTGGTGGTCGTGTTTTGGGGTCGGGAGAAATCCCTATCGGCTTGTCCAGCTGCGATGCAGTGTCACCTACGGGTGTGGCCTTTCCTTCCTAGAGGGCCTTGGATGTACCCCTTCCCCACTTCCCTCCACGTACCAGAAGAAACCCTAGGATCCGTCCAGGCAGCAGTGGTGTCATCGTTGCTTTCCATGTTGAAGGTGCTACTCGGTACGTTATGCTTTGGAGTGCTAGGATCGCGGTGGGACTTCTCCGGCGGGCGCAGCAGCTTCGGTTGTCTTTGTTTTTGTCGATCTTCCTGTGTTGGAATTTGTTTCTCGTTTCTTTCTCTCTTTTTTCTCTTTGGGCTTGGTTTTGCTGCAGCCTCCGCGAGCTTGTTGTATAATGTGCTTGGTCGTTGCTTTATAATATAAAGCCGGGGAAACCTTTTATCATCAAATGCATGAAACTGCATTTCAATCCTCTCTAGTGCTGGCCTTAACACTTCTATTTGTAACTGCAAAGCTCAACTTTGGCACCTGATTCGCAAACAAGCAAAGCAACTTTAGACTCTTAAATCCTACTTGTGAAACAATGTTCACCCTAATATTAAAATTTTTATTTTCCACGAGGATGTCAACTATGTCCCTATCATCTTTCATTGCACCGATAGTAAAGGTGAGAGTAAACTATTTAGGAAGGTCTTGATGAGCTAGAAAGTATCAGTCCGAAGAACTGTCCAACGATGTTGCTTGCAGGAGCGTACATGACATCCAATGAATTAATAAAATAAGAGCCTTCATGATTGATTGCAAGAGACTTCCGACCAGAATCACAGAGGTACAGAATTGCGAGCAAACGGGCTACCCCACCGACCTGAAAGGGCCGTGCCCACCGGAGCTCCGAGTGTCGTGGCCAACATGAAGGTAGCTTGCTTGGACCCGGAGTGCATGCGAGATGTTTTGGGTGGAGGCGTACTGCTGTAGCAGCGCCCATGACACGCCCGCAAGGGAGCTCCCACAGACCCCTGTGGCTCTTCAAGGCCGTGTGCCCGCGTGATTACAGCTACGCCTGTGAGGATTGGAGCGTCAACAATGTCTTCCTCGTCCTCTCACAACAACCGCTAATCTACTTCTATCACTCCTTCTCTTCTCTGTTGCACTTCCACCGTGGCCACATCGCAGATGCTCGCATCCTCTACCACGACAACCGAATTATCGGCTTCCCATCTTCAAGGCACACGATCCCTGTGCGCCGGCATCCAGGCCGTTGTTGACCATCCTCTATGCGGCCGGCTATGTCATGGAGTGCTCCACGCACGCCGAACGACCGGGTGTGCAGGACAGCGCTGCAGTCCAGCTTCTACGACGACGTGCTCTTTAGCACGCTCACCCGGCCACCGGC
>NC_041386.1:727875727-727881507 GCF_002162155.2 Triticum dicoccoides
GGTTCTTAGCCAATTTTCACTCCTGGGAAAAGCCACATGAGAAGCAACTAGGCCTTATGATTTTAGCGCGGCGATGAATCTACCAGAACCATGGACAGAAGCAACAATCCAGAAAACATGGTCAAAGCGGCACCGCCAAAAAAGGCTAGGCATCTCGTATGTGGATTGCACGGAAACACATACGCACGCAGAGGCCAAGACACATCAATCCACACGTGCCTTCCAAGTCAACGATGGCCCACATACAACATGAATGGCTAAACCCACACATGAGAAACAAAATCACGTTAAGAAAATTTATCCGAGAGTTCCGCGGCCACACAAACTTTTCTGCACGGCTTCATCCAATGTAATACACGTGTCCACGCTGTATACGCCCATAAGTTGATATCAACCAAGTTGTAAACTGTAAGCACGTAACCTTCGTCGAAAATAGGGGCTTTGGTAAGTGGAGCGAAAGCCTTTTTCATTAAGCAATGTGCCGATCGATTTGGTGTTGTTTTAGATCAACTAAAATGTTTCCCACAGCCATGATGATGCCGACGGAGGAGACAGATCCGTGGTGAGGGGTGAGCGGAGCAACCTCCTGGTCGGCCGGACAAGTGTTTACAACGCACTTCAGGGATCCTTCTTACAAGTAACTGCATTGCATATTTTCTGTTATTTCTTTTCTATAGCGTGGCCTAGGTTTGAGATATGATATTTACTAGATCCGGTCCAATTTTGGCTTGATCTGTATAGCGTTGGAGTTTTGCAAGTTTCCATGACAAAATGCCTGTTAACATCCTGACATCTACTTTTCTTTTTTTTCAATATTCCTATAGAGAAACACTCCTCTTTCTACCCCTCTCCCCCCCTCTCTCTCTCTCTCCTCCATCCCTGCGGCTTGGCTAGTACTTATGAAGACATGTTCATGCCAAAATATCTCATAGAATTAATTCGTGATAAGTGTGCTCAGAAACCACACCTTGCATGCCTTAGAATGCATATACGGGGACCGATCGATCGAGTGTGTTCTCACAGTATATAAGAGGTCATCTGAGCCCCATTCCATCATACAGAAACTATTAGTAGAAGCAGTGCACTAAAAACCAATTTATACAAGACCGAAAATTGAGTGAGTTCTTTTCTTTGCCAAAGTCAATTAGGGTTAACTCCTTTCTCTGATACACTATGTATTTGGTGGAGACAATTCCAAGGAAAAAAATAAGGCTAGCTTGAGAATAGAAGGCGTCGGGAAAGGAGAGCTTACGCGGAGAAGAATATATCATATAGCATGTTATCATGCCCCAGCATGACACCACGGTGCCTACGACCACCACTTGTAATGGCATGCTTGCCTCCTATGTCGCACATGGGGAAGGTGCAATTGAAGTATTGAACTCACAAGCACTCCAACGAACAGGGTTATCAGCGCATGTTCTCTCCACTAGGCAACATTAGCGTAGCCTCAGATGATCTGTCCTGCTTTTTTGTTTTTTTGTTGCGGGCTACTTAGCAAGTTATCTTAGAAATGAGAGATAAACATTATGTGTGACCTATACATACAATGTGTATGCAAATTGGAGAGTCAGAGAGAGAGAGAGAGGGGATCGACAACGATTGTGTTCGTATGCGCGCGAGAGAAAGAGAGAGTATCGGCTGACAGAACGGGAGTGCAGGAGAGCGGAGAGGTCACGCGTATCCGTAGAAGATTCATATAAGTCATGATTCAATATAAATTGCATTCAAATATTTGAATTAGAGAACATGGTGTTTGCAATTGACACATGAATGGAGATAGGTGTATCAAACAGGTTTATTAATTTGACTATGAGCATGTGCATGGTGTCATATACTATAATAAAACATGCTCCCTGTCTTTTGAGCCCTCCTATTCAAGTGAGGTGTTCAATTTTGGATTTAGTCCATAATTTTGACCGGGTCAACGAGCTACTTCATTCAATTGAGGCATTTCATTTTGGATTTGATTCACGATATTGAGTAGGTCAACTATTTCTCAAATTAATAGGTAGCAACCAATAGGTAAACCCACAGTTGTCCCGTGAATCATCTCGCCATCTAAAAAACAAGTGGCATGATGTGACACTATAGAACTAATATTTCAAAATTTCATTTGAATTTACTTAGTACGGTAGATGTGGATGCTTGTTCTCTCTAAATTTGAATGAACCGCTAATACACTCTCTACTCGGTGGGAATCACTCGAGCAAATAAACGGTAGAGGAAAATTTCCGCCATATCTGGGACACACATCAATTGGATTATTCTATATCGAGGGTAGGTTTATAACTTTGTCCATGCGGGCATTCTCCTCATCCAACATCGAAGATGCCCAATAATTCAAAGCACGCCCTACTTGCCCGAAATCATTGGCACCCACTATTTGGGAGAAGCAAACTTACCCTACAATCCCTGATGCTCAAGATCAGACCCAAGACCACAAGTCAAAAGATAGGGGAAGAATTGTAACTTTCCCCACATTTCAGACAAATGTGTGCTAAGACATGGTTCATCCTCCCAGTTCCCCATTCATACACCATGGATGACAAATCACCTTTTCCCCAGCCGTGAAACCTCAGGCTCCTTCATGGCCCCCACAACACCAGATTCACCGCATCCATCCTTTCCGAATGTCGGAGCCGCTGTACCCAGGCTTTATGCACGAGGCCGGGTGCCTCTTTATGCATCTACTGCCTCGGCGCTGGTCCCCCATAGCTGTCGACCAATGCTACATATCTGCTTTCCCGCGGCCGGGAGCCACCGCAATCACGACGGCCTCACCGACTCGGCAGACGAAGTTGTGTACTTCATTCGGCTGCGAGATAGGTCATATACTCATCTTATTCACTTTACCTAGGTGTCAGTCGCCTACATTTTTATTCTGGGTCGGTCACTTCCCAATTGAAGGAAGCAGCACCCCTCGAGGAGGCGGAGCTCCTAGGCTACTGGTCGGTCGACGCATCAGTGCCTCGGTTTCTATCGTAGGGGTGCTTGGGTCCGTAGGTTCATGGTGAGGGGCGGCACAAGTTCGTCGCGGAAGGTACAACTAGTGTCAGATCTGGGTGATGGTGAGGCTTTGAGGTTGTGTGGGGTCACGGTACTGCTGGCGTCGGATCTGGATGAAGGTGAGGCTTTGAGGTATAGCCGGGGACGGCGCAACCATGACAGTGTGGTGGGTCTGGTGGCGTGGTCGAGCTCGGAGTTGTCCCGACCAGGGATGGTGGAGGCAGGCTGCTCTGCCAGTGGTCACTGGCTATTCGAGAAAGATCCTAAATAGGGACAGCCGGGAGGCATGTGAGACGGCCATCTACCCATCCAGCCATCTGGCGCTTGGGTGCCTTTTAGTAATGATGAAGTACCTTTCCCTGCAAAATTAACCCGAGAGACTCAATTGAGATAAATATTTTCATCAACACCACCTGGTGTGACGAGCACTTTATGTACTAGAACCAATCCAGTGTATTCTCTCAAAACGCGGTCCATCAGATCCCGACTTCAAATGCTCCTCGATGAAGATTAGAGTAAATAAAAATACTAATAAAAATAAAAATTCTTAATTATTTTGTGTCACACTTTGACAAAGGATTTGTGTGCTTGCAATAATTCATCATGAAATTACATTCGTGGAACTCGTGGCCAAACAATGATGCTCCTAATTCTATCATGAAATTAAGTACTGCACATTTTAGTAAAAAACTAAGGGCAGATAAAATAAAAATAAAAATAGATTAAAAAACACAACTTGGCCTAGAATCCATAGGCGGTTTGAGAAGAACATGTCATATGGACTTGACCCAACCTCAGACAACCACATGAAATGAAAACCACCGCCAAGCACCACGGTGGAGCATTAAAAAGCAGGGACCGACCAGCTTTCGACCAGCCGCATGCACCTCCAACTGACACCACACCGTCCAGCAAACACTCTATTAATCCCACCATAGACCAATATAGCCGTGGGAAAATATCATGTGATACCATGGAAGAATATCAGGTGATACCATGACCCAAATGCTCCCATGATACCATTTTGAAAATTTCAATTTTAGATGTGTAAAAAAAAATCAATTTTTTAATGTTCATCATATGTGTCTACAATCCCTAAAAAATTCTGATCAAAATCTGAAATACACAAAGAGAAACAAAAAAGAGAAATCCACATGTGAATAGTGTCGTTTTTGACACTATTCATAATTTTGTCCTTATTCACACTATTCATGTTGGTTTTTTGTTTCTCTTTGTGTATTTCAGATTTTGGTCTTAAAATAGGGGTTGCAGACACATATGTGATGAACATTCACAAAAAAAAAATCGAATTTTTTTGACACGTCTAAAATTGAAATTTTCAAAATGTTATCTTAGCCGCATGCACTACACCTGTGGAAGGAAGCCCACCATCAAAGCGCGCCAAATCTATAACATCATGTGGCTGAGCCGTCCAGCGCTGTTTCATACATGAAGCGGGACCACACCTATAGGGGAGTGCAGGAAGAGGCAGTGAGCCTAAGACAGTAGTATACTGCCAAAGAGGATAGGTATGTCAGCGAATACACACCGGAACGACGGCCAGAGGAGCACCCTGCTCTAGGGAAGATTGCATCCATGGGAGGAGGGCACAGTGTTCACATCAGCATGTGCGCACCACCACGGGGAGCTTAGGAGCACCGCCGGAACAACCCGCGAGGAGGGGCAGCCGATAGAAACACTAGCAGACAGTATACACTAGATATAACTGAAGATAATGCAGGGCCGCTTGGGGAAGATAGTTCCCGCAGTCACAAGCTGGCAGCGGGCTTTGCCAACTTCTGTGCGCCGACTACGGCAATGGAAGGAGGGGTGTTAACGGCACGACTAGGGTGTCTGCCCTAACCGCCTCCCTTGGAGACAAACTAAAGTTTTTTTCTTTCACCGACTTCATTTGATTTGATAAGGTCACAAAAAGGATCATAAATAAAAAAAGCACTATTGATAGATGTTTTCCCTTGCTCTAAATGAAAAATTCTACTTATAAAAGCATACTTTAATAATTGGTTGGAAATGTCAAACCCATCTCTCAAGACTACACAGGTGGGCGGCAATGTGCGTGTAGGGGGGTGTCACCACCATGACACATATCTCTCACTCCTTGGACCATGCTATGTCCCTCGTTGTTTGCCGTGAGTTGGCGTCTCAGTCTATCGCCTTGGCTGTTGCGCCCTTGCCAGTACACACCAACCATCATCATATAGGGTGTATCATCAAGATGGATTTCTACTGAACTTACAATTCCACACATTACACCAAAATAAACTAAGGAAAGGATTAATTTGATAGTAGCCTATTCCAACCCCTACCTCTAGTCGAGATACCGCACATCTTTGATTCGTCAATAAGCACTAACTAGAATCAAACCCAGAGAATTCAGGATATCAAACCGATAGGCACCAAAAATGATAGAACTAAGCACCTCTTCCCAAACAGCATCAAAAATCCACTGTATCACATATGCACGTACATGTAAAACTTTTGAAATACAAACCCACAAAACTAATAAGATTAGCCTCTTTGGATCATGACCAAACAGCACAAAATCGCTAAACCTTTCCCAAATATTGGTGCGTATAAATTCACAAATACCATGAACTACTGCAGGTAGGAGGAAGAGTAATATAGGTGTGCTGTTCGGCGGAGTATGGGGTTGGTAGTAGGGTGACATTTTACTTACCTGCGGCTGCTCAAGAACAACATGCGGACTATTCACACTGTTCAGACCATCAATTACACATAGTTTGCTCGAG
>NC_041386.1:727882011-727899063 GCF_002162155.2 Triticum dicoccoides
GGGCGTCCATGGCTACAGGGCTTTTGTGGCGAGTGCCAACAAGAGAACTTGAGCAGGAAGTAGATGGTGTACACAACTGGCCATGTCGCTGAATAGTGTTGATGAAGACATGGCCATGAAAGCGGAAAATGCACTGAGTAGGTACGAATGCTTTATGCCTACCACTGCATAAGTTCACGTGAAATTTCTGAGAGTAAATATTTTCAGCAACTGCATCATGTATGACTAACTTATATATGCTACCACCAATCATGTATCCCTCCCACTGCTTCACAGGACATTTTAGATACAAACAACACAAAGAAAAAAAATACACGACCAGAGAGCGAGTGTTTTCTCTGCATCCTTTCTGATCGTGTGTGGGTTCTTGTTCATGGTTGAGGGTGTCATGGGCATATGCCACTTCACCCTCATACACTTATGATAAGGAAAAGTAACTGAAGAACCAAACAATAATTGAGAAGTAGATGGGAATAGGATATGTCGGGAAGGGAAAGCTCGGTAGCAAGGTACGCGACAGTACCGCATGTTCAGCTGTTCCTGTTCGAAACCATACCAGTGGCGAACACCTCGTGCTCGTGAGATCTGCGAAGACTCGCTGACCACTTGGGCATGCTAGCCACCTTAGGTGTCCAGTCCTCAATCGCTAAACTTCCTACTATCAAAAAAATTCCAAGAGGAGATATAATATAGCGGCGTTACATCCGTGTCTTAGGGGACTTCGCCGTGCATGCACGATGGTGTCGATGAAGTCATTTGTGCATCACTTACCTGTTAAGGGGACATGTATGACCACATGATTGTCACCTTCCACGACCTCGCTCCTACAATACTGCATGTTTGCCACGCATGTTTATGTCCCCCACCACTACATTACTAGTGGGTAGGGCCCCTCGTGTAAATCACGGCAAACCCAAATTGCTTGTGTTTGATCTCTTTTGTAATGGTTGAAATCATAACTTTTGTCCCAAACACTTGTGAAAAGTTATGGAAGAATAAATATTTTCACTTAAATAGTTCTTGACCACATGGGGCTTATATATAATACAAAATATGGAGGGCTTCAAGTACAATGCAAGATATTGTTGTTTAGACTAATTATATATCTATCTTAAGAGTATTAATAAAATACTTTGTAGAAGTATACACTATGAATATTCAGTCTCAATCATAGTGAAATCGGAGCCGATAATTTCAACTGAACTGGAAGTCATGCGATTCTATCGTGTTTGCCATTTTGTCGTCATTAACTGCCTATATGGTGTGTCAGCACTTAGGCACCGACTATTTTTTCTTTTGGTGCCATCCATGCCTCTTTGCTTTTAACTCCCGCAATCATAGTGGGAGTTGCATGTACCGTAGCTGTTGTCAATGACTAGCAATAGACATAATCCTTGATGTAAATGTCGAGGTAGCCAATGGTGACATAGTAGCACTGATCCATGTAGTAATCAGCATAGTGGGTGTACCTACACAAAACCGGAGGCGCAAATGGGTTGCACTATTTTATAGATTACATAACTACAATTGTGGCTGATGCATCTTGCAGTTCTCAAAGAATGTCATCGGCGATGAGACCATCGGATTTTTCGTAGCACACATCATTTTTCCTTAGGACCGTGTCGCCTTGTATGGGTCGTCAATAGATGGCGTCATGTCTATGTCAGCAATGCCGCCATCACATATGGCCCTTAACTTTGCTTTGAGCGAATCAAAGAAATCATTCCCACAATCGAAATGCAGGTATGCATCCACTATATTCTCTCTGATCACACTTAGAATGGCTCCCAAAAAGGCAATGGTCGCCTCCCTAAATCATTTCTTCTGATCAGGGTAATCATTCCATCAGGGGTGCTAGCAGCCACCCGAAACACATTCATGGTAGGGAGAGATTTTAATGCCACCCGAAACACATTCATGGTAGGGAGAGATTTTAATGCCACCCTAAACACATTCAGGGGTGCCAAAGTTTGAAGTGACACTTATAAATGTGCTCAATTTTAGTGCAGCGGTAAAACCTTGCATCAAAATTTACCTACAAAAATCTGGTCTTTCGATTATTGCATATATTACCATTTTCCCGACTAATCCAATCCAAAATTAATTAAATCATGCTGACAATGCTAACAAATGGTAACCTAGTTATTAAACCTAAATTTGTAAGCACATTCTAATCATGGAACATCATATCTATGATCACTCTAAGTACGTCAAAGACATGAACTAGTAAAAGTGGTTGAACGCACCATACCTTTTAGTTGAGCAAGTAAGAGATGTGATGGAAGCAAGATTGAAATCAGTAGCCTTCTTTGTGGCTTCATTCCTGTCACCCATGGTGACACCGTGGAAGTTAAGGAAGTTTCTATGCCATAGATATTGATGAACAGAGGTGAACAATAATGCCAAGATGCTCCAAAAAAATCATATGACCCTTCTCCCGGTGCAGGATCACAAAGGACGAGGTTTCGTAGTCCTGCACTCCCGTACAATCTTTTACATGATAACATTAATAGATTAGGAAATGAATTATCCATTTCCAACCGACAAAAATAAGTAAGGAAAGGCATGGTGTGTAAGGCATATGTTGAGGAGCACAAATGTACCACTCCTCTTCTGTTACTGCATTGTCATGTGGAAGATTGTTCCTCATATGTTGGGGGTGGAACAAAACCTCATACAATGTGTCATGAAATCATAGATGGGCCTCAGAGATTTGTCGAAGAATTATTCTTTACATTTGTCGAAGAATTATTCTTTACATAAGCTCAGAAATTTGACATCTGAGAGTGGATAGCATTTATTGCCCGTTTTGGAAACTTAATAACAGACATCAAGTAAGCAGTAATACTAATAATGCAAGAGCACGGTAAAATAATTTTTCCTTTATAAGTAAGATATCTCCCCAGCTACCTAGAAATCACTTTATTGATCCTATCAATGATAGGTTGTAAATCTTTCTTTTTCAGGTTATCATAGTGCAAAGGCACTCCCAGGTATTTGATTGGGAAATCTCCTAGTTTACAGGAAAAAAATTGAGCAAATTCTCGAGCCACTTCTCGGTCTATATTGATGGAAAGAAGATCTCTCTCGTGGAAATTAATTTTCATCCCTGACAGGTTCTCAAAGCATGATAGAAACCATTTCAAAATTCTGGCCTTATCAGTAGAGTTTTCCAAGAATAGTAACGTACCGTCCGCATATTCTAAACTAATGACACCACCTGGGATAACTTGAGGCAGAAGCCCCGAAATTAAATTATTCGAAGCAGCTCTGTAAAGTATTTTAGAGAAAACACCCGCGACCAGGTTAAAAAGCAAAGGGGACATGTGGTCACCCTGTTTCAAGCCTTTACCAGCCACAAAATGTGGCCCCAGATTATAATTAATGCGCACACTAAAGGTAATGTGAACTAGGATAGTTTTAAATCAAGATATCCACTTTGCACCAAAACCTCTAGGGTGAAGCATATCAAACAAAAATTCCAAACTTTCCCTATCTTATGCTTTTTCATAGTCCAGCTTAAGCACTAGACCTTGAGACTTAGACCTCTTAATCTCTTGAATCAAGTCATGAGCCATAACCACACTCTCCAGAATATATCTGCCTTTAATAAAGGCAGTTTGGTTCGGAGAAATCAGACGATGGCTAACATGAGACACCCTATTACTCATGGCCTTGGAGAAAATGTTTACTCCACAGTTACCAAGACTGGTCGACCTAAACATCTTCATGTCTTTAGCATTAGGTTCTTTAGGGATGAGAAAAATCAAGGAAAATTTGAGACGGTAAAGGTCTAGCTCCCCCCTCTCAAAGTCTGTGACTAAATCCATAAAGTCATTCTTAATCACGTCCCAAAATGTTTGATAAAAGAGAAAGGACAGTCCATCAGGACCAGGGGCCCTGTGGGCATAAGAGAAAAAAATGGCCTCCTTTATTTCTTCTTCAGAATTATTTTTTCTGAAGCAAATCATTCTCCTCCTGAGTGACCATCTCCTCATCCTTCTAGAAGAAAGGACCTAACTTAATATTGTGCTTATCCTCATAGCAAAATAGGTTTTCGTAAAAGGAGGTAGCTACATCTAGCATCTCCTAGGTAGTATATACTGGGTTGTTCTCACCATTAAGGACAACAATGTGGTTTTTCCTATGTCTATGATTAGCAAGCGCGTGGATGTAAGCATTATTTTTGTCCCCATCTTTAATCTTACGATCCCTTGACCGTGGCCACAAGGCAATCTCCTCTCTTTATGCCAAATACAGGCTAGTTCTTCTTTAATCTCGTTCATACGGCTCTTATCTCCATCATCTAGTTGGTTCTGTTCCAAAAAGACATCAAGAGGTCTCTCTTCCTTTTCTTCATTTCAGCTTCCATGTTAATACTCCAGCCTTTCGCTTTCTTCCTGAATAATCTAGTTTTGTTCATCCAAATATCCACGAGTCATTTCAGAACATCTCTCTCCTACGTTGTTGAATATTATGGAAACAATACAAATAAGAACTCGTATATGACCAACGATCGAGTGTGTTAGTATAATCCTGCAGCGCCTTCCACTCACACTGCTATCATGTTTGTATATAGTGTGTTAGCAACCACGATGTAACAGGAAAAAAGAAATGAGAAAAGACAAAATGGATGGTCCAGTTGAGAGTTGGAGACTACTGGAAGAGGACACTTACTTTGAAGTATGTTTCGTACTATCTTCTTAAGTTTATTGGCACCTACGAGACAATGTCATGTCCGGCCACCATGATATTGGCCTAAGGGCCAAGACGACGCACTCTGACTTCCCGGCATGCCCGCTTCCATCATTGGCATGTCTACCTCCGTATGAATGTTACCTTCATGGAGATGTGTGTGGCGCGAGGGTACATGACCAGCCCGTTCACACTCACACACGTCTAAAGCACAGTAGGTCTACGTTGCTCTGCTGCCAACTGACTCGAGTGTACAGGCTGCTCGTCACTGACTCCAAATATTTTGATGACATAAAAATAAAGTGCACATCTATTTTTGGCATTTGCCAACCCTAATATGGCAAGATGTGGATCCCTAAAAATCATGTTTCTCTCCGCAAGTGGTGTGATGTATCATCTGCTCACTATATGAAACAAATTATCTATGTGCACATTCAACGGTCTCCTCATCTTCCAACGTGACAAGAACATGACTGCCCTGGCATCATCGGTGAGTCTCTCCGACAGAAGTGTGTGCCGCATGGTTGCCCTCTTCCCAGTCCCGCCTTTGCAGCTGAAAGGCTACCGTAGAGGTACTTTTCATTGTCTTATTGTGGCGGCGTTGTTTGCTCCGACTTGCGGGTTTTTCTAGCTAGTGTTGGAGAATTCACGCCTTTCAAGTCATATTCATGTGCAAATATGTCAATTCAATAATCAAGTACTCCAAGATTACATATTTGTTTTTTTTAGTTGATCTTTAGGTTTGCTTATATTAGTGACGCCATTGTTTTCTATTTGGGTTCGCACAAAATAGTGGGGGTATTGAAAACTGATAATCTTTAGAACTTTATTGGGCTGATATTTCCATAGTTGGGCCACGTCAACGTAGACCAGGGTATTGAAAACTGATAATCTTTAGAACCCATACTAGTTGGATTGTCTAGATTGTTGGGCCACGTCAACGTAGACCAGGATATGTTTTACGCGATAAGGTGGCCTTGATCGCCATCATGAACAGTCTTCAGGTGAGCTAGCACTCCTGTCCTCCTCCTTGCTACTTCTCCTCAGCCTGGCTTCAACTTTAGTTGTGGTGTGATGCTTGGAGATCTAGCCACCTGGATGTGGGGAATAAATTACATCTACAGTACTCAATCCGCCTCTATGATTACACGCCATCCATCGTAGATTTGCCCAAAGTGGCCTCATATTATACACCGCACACGGCTACAGAATCTATCTCATTGAGAGAATGTGGTTCAAGTGATGCTGAGCTCGGACATTACGTGGAAAAACAAGGTGGTCTCCTCGGACATCGGTCTTGCCATAGGCTGCGACAGTGGCTATTCTGCTATGGGGAAGGCATGGACGGCCATTATATGTGTTGTACGGCTACTTCAGCCAACATAATGGTGTGGTCATGCACATTCAGACGCAATGGTAGGAAGGTTGAGGAGAAGCTCCCACTTTAGAGGGACTGCCTGGTCTTGGGCTTCATTACCACTAGTAGAAAAAGGGTCAAACGTGAAGCACATTAGTGCCGGTTTGTATTAGAGCCGGCACAAATGTATACATTAGTGCCGGTTCCAACGGCTAGCCGGGCCGCTCCCATTAGTACCGGTTCGTGGCTAACCTTTAGCACCGGTTCGTGCCACGAACCGGTACTAATGAGGGTGGTGGCAGGATGTTGTCAATCTGGGCCCCCTCCAGCACCTTTAGTACCGGTTCGTGCCACGAACCGGTACTATAGGTCCTCCTGCATATAAACCCTTCATCCAGCTCGCTCTGTTCTTCCCCCTTTCCCCTCTCCTCTCCTCTCTGTTCTTCCTCTTCTCCCCTCGAGCTCATCACACATTTTGCCCAAAATTTGTCATGATTTGAAGGCCCCCATCCATTCAAGTGATCACAAAGGTTAGCAACTTTGTCCTTTCATCTCTCATTGCTAGATTAGCTCTTGCAATGCTTTATATAGTTATTAATTTGTGAGTTTAGTAATTTGGGAGGAAATATATATATGTGCTAGTATTTGATTTATATGCAATTTGAGGTCAAAATAACACTTAGTTTGCATATGTAGGTGTGGTTTACTTAGTGCCTTCTAAATCTCCGTCGTAACCACCGTCGATCGCCCGCATCGTCCCGTCGCCGGCACCACCTTGTTGTGAGCCTCTTGTTCATGAAATTTTATATAAAAAATTGATGTTTGTGTGATTTGGATATATAGTTACTCGTATAATAATTATCTTACCCGTACGTTCTTTGTTATACATAGTGCCATGGTTTTGATATCCGTCCCCGTCGGCCCTCGTCCTTGTTATGATTCGGATGTGGTATATTCTCTTTTAAAACTATTTGTTGCATTTCGTGTTTATGACAAATTATGCCCATCAAGTTGACATAGATATTTTTATCTAGGAGGTATGTGAACCGGAAATTCCAACCGACCCTATTGTCGAGAGGTTAAATTTAGTTGAAAGAGAAAACGAGTACTTGAAAGAAAAATTGAAAAGAATTGAGGTGGAGAAGATGGAATTGGAGTTGCATGTTGCCCATGTCGTCGATGATCACAAGATCAAGAAAGAGAAAATGCGCTTGAAGATTAGAAAGATTAGAAAATATGCCATCGATAGTGAGGCTTGGTATCATTATGCTGTTGGATCAATTGTTACCTTAGTTGCGATCTTGATCGCATTTGTTGTTGCATTTAAATGCTTTAGCTAGAGAGCTATTTGTTTGTTGCATTTAAGTGTTGTGTGAACTTTATGTATGAAGTTGTATTAATTTGGTCTATTCGGTGTTGTGTAATGAAGATGAGCCGGCAATGGATGTACGATGACCGATGCTCTCCCCAGTTCGTTGAGGGCGTGCATACTTTTCTGCTTGCGGCTGAGGCAAACAAGCCGGCGGATGGTTTTATGCCTTGTCTGCTGGCTGTAAGAATGGTCGCAATTACTCTACGTCAAGAACCATTCACGTCCACCTGTTTGAGTCTGGTTTCATGCCCCACTATAATGTTTGGACCAAGCACGGAGAAAGAGGGGTTATGATGGAAGACAATCAAGAAGAAGAGGACGACGACAGCTATCCTGGCCAAGGGTTCCCTGAATACGATGATACAACAATGGGGGAAGAAGTTGAGCCGGTAATGCGGGAAGAAGCTGAGCCGGCAATGCGGGAAGAAGCTGAAGAAGAGGCATCAGATGAGCCCGTTGATGATCTAGGTCGGGCCATTGCCGATGCAAAGAGAAACTGCGCAAGTGATTTGGAGAAGAAGAAGTTGCGGCGCATGTTAGAGGATCACAAAAAATTGTTGTACCCGAATTGCGTAGGTGACAAGAAAAAGCTGGGCACCACACTGGAATTGCTGCAATGGAAGGCAGAGAATGGTGTATCTGACAAGGGATTTGGAAAGTTGCTGGTAATGATAAAGGATATGCTTCCAAAGGACAACGAATTTCCCGAGAGTACGTACGAAGCAAAGAAGGCTGTCTGCCCTGTAGGCTTAGAGGTGCAGAAGATACATGCATGCCCTAATGATTGCATCCTCTACCACGATGAGTACGAGGATTTGAACGCTTGCCCGGTATGTGGTGCATTGCGCTATAAGATTAGCCGCGATGAGCATGGTGATGTCGAGGGCGAGCGCCCCAGGAAGAAGATTCCTGCCAAGGTGATGTGGTATTCTCCTATAATACCACGGTTGAAACGTTTGTTCCAAAACAAAGAGCATCCCAAGGCGATGCGATGGCACAGAGAAGACCGTAAGAAATACGGAAAGTTGAGAGTACCCGCTGACGGGTCGCAGTGGAGAAAAATCGAAAAAAAGTACGGGAAGGAGTTTGCAGATGACGCAAGGAGCGTATGGTTTGGTCTAAGCGCAGATGGCATTAATCCTTTTGGGGAGCAGAGCAGCAACCATAGCACCTGGCCTGTGACTCTATGTTTGTATAACCTTCCTCCTTGGTTGTGCATGAAGCGGAAGTTCATTATGATGCCAGTGCTCATCCAAGGCCCTAAACAACCCGGCAACAACATTGATGTGTACCTAAGGCCATTAGTTGAAGAACTCTTACAACTGTGGAATGGAACAGGTGTACGTGCATGGGATGAGCACAAACAGGAAGAATTGGACCTAAAGGCATTGCTGTTCTTGACCATCAATGATTGGCCTGCACTCAGTAACCTTTCAGGACAGACAAACAAGGGATACCACGGATGCACGCACTGTTTGGATGATACCGACAATATATATTTTAATAGTTGTAAGAAGAATGTGTACCTAGGACAGCGTCGATTTCTTCCGAGCAGGCATCCCGTAAGAAAGAAAGGCAAGCATTTCAAAGGTGAGGCGGATCACCGGACAAAGCCTTGCCACCATACTGGTGCTGATGTACATGATATGGTCAAGGATTTGAAGGTGATATTTGGAAAGGGTCCTGGTGGACAACCTGTTCCAAAGGACGCTGACGGACGCGCACCCATGTGGAAGAAAAAATCTATATTTTGGGACCTGCCATATTGGAAAGACCTAGAGGTCCGCTCCGCAATCGATGTGATGCACGTGATGAAGAATCTTTGCGTGACCCTGCTTGGCTTCTTGGGCGTGTATGGGAAGACAAAAGATACACCTGAGGCACGGGAGGACCAGCAACGTATGCACGGAGAAGACGACATACATCAGGGTCATGCAAGCTACGCTCTTACCAAAGAAGAGAAGGAAATCTTCTTTGAATGCCTGCTCAGTATTAAGATACCGTCTGGCTTCTCGTCGAATATAAAGGGAATAATAAACATGGCAGAGAAAAAGTTCCAGAACCTAAAGTCTCATGATTGCCACGTGATTATGACGCAACTACTTCCGGTTGCATTGAGGGGGCTTCTACTGGAAAACGTTCGATTAGCCATTGTGAAGCTATGTGCATTTCTCAATGCAATCTCTCAGAAGGTAATCGATCCAGAAATCATACCAAGGTTACAGAATGATTTGGTGCAATGTCTTGTCAGTTTCGAGTTGGTGTTCCCACCATCCTTCTTCAACATCATGACACACGTCCTAGTTCACCTGTGCCAAGAGATTAACGTTTTGGGTCCTGTATTTCTACACAATATATTCCCCTTTGAGAGGTTCATGGGAGTCTTAAAGAAATATGTTCATAACCGTGCTAGTTCAGAAGGAAGCATCTCCAAGGGCCATCAAAATGAGGAGGTCATTGAGTTTTGTATTGACTTTATTCCTGACCTTAAGCCGATTGGTGTTCCTGAATCGCGGCATAAGGGCAGACTGGATGGAAAAGGCACGCTAGGAGGGGAACAAATAATATGTATGGACAGACATTCTCTCACAGACGCACACTACACAGTTCTACAGAATTCCGCCTTGGTGGCTCCGTATATGGATGAACACAAGAATTTGCTACGCTCCAAACACCCGGAGCGGTCTGATGACTGGATTACACGTGAACAAACCAGGAGTTTTGCCAGCTGGTTGCAGACACGTACCATGCATGACACCTCTATTGAAGATGACCTGTACTTGCTATCCCAGTTACCATCTTCAAATATAATGACTTTCAAAGGGTACGAGATAAATGGTAATACATTTTACACGATCGCCCAAGATAAGAAGAGCACCAACCAAAACAGTGGTGTCCGCTTTGATGCAGAAAACAAGACGGGAAAGGAAACATATTATGGTTATATACATGACATATGGGAACTTGACTATCGATGTGGTTTAAAGGTCCCTTTGTTTCGGTGCAAATGGGTCAATATGACACGAGGCGGGGTAACGGAAGACCCGCAGTACGGAATGACAACAGTGGATCTCAACAATCTTGCCTATGCAGACGAACCATTCGTCCTAGCCAATGATGTGGCACAGGTTTTCTATGTGAAGGACATGTCTACCAAGCCAAGAAAAAAAAAGATAAGGAAGCGAATGCATCGTATGATGAGCCAAAGCGGCACATAGTTCTTTCTGGGAAGAGAAACATCGTGGGAGTGGATGACAAGACAGGCAAGTCAGAAGATTATGAAAAGTTTGATGAAATTGCTCCATTCACAGTGAATATTGACCCGAGCATCCCGTTAAATGATGAAGATTTTTCATGGTTACAGCGGACACACACGAAGAAAAAGTTTCACACCCAAAGATCTGGGATGTGATCGGCTTCACTAGCTATCATCACTTTCTTCTGTGTTTCGCACCGAGAGGGGAATCTCTGTAATAGTTAGGGTAGTTATGTGTTTTGGCATTTGAAACGCGAAGAAATTTTATGTGCAAACAAATTCTTTCATGCCTTTACTGATTTTTAAAGTTAAGTTATTCACAAACTAGTGATTCACACTAATTTCAAATAATTCAAAATTTAAACTATTCAAATTTGAAAACTACGGGCACTAACAGAAAGTTTGTAATTTTTTGTACCTAAAACAAAAATGTTAACAAAGAAACTCTAAATACACAAAAAAAACACAAAAATAAATAAAGCAAAAAAATAATTAAAAAAAGCCCTAACAGAAATTTTGTAATTTTTTGTACCTAAAACAAAAATGTTCACAAAGAAACTCTAAATACACAAAAAAAGCAACACAAAAGGGGGTCGCTTCCCGCCGCTTGGCCTGGCCAAAACAGGCCTTTAGTACCGGTTGGTGGTTCCAACCGGTACTAAAGGTGCCTTCTATATATACAACGGCTACGAAAATTTCAGTTTACCTCTCTGTTCGTTCCTCTGTTTCCGTCTCCGTCGCCGTCGCCGCCGCCCTCGATCGTCTCCGTCGCCACCCCCGTCCCCATCGCCGCCCCCGTCCCCGTCGCCGCCCTCGTCTTCGTCGCCGCCCCGGGCCCGTCCCCGTCGCGCCGTCCCCGTCCCCGTCGCGCCGTCCCCGCCGTCGCCTCGCGGTCGCCTCGCCGTCCCGGTCGCCTCGTCGTCGCCTCGCCGTTGCCTCGCCTCACCGTCGCCTCGCCGTCACCGTCGCCCGCTGTGTGCCCTCCCCGAGCCCGTACACACACACACACAAGCATGTTTAATTAATTTAGATAATTAGTCTATAATTAGTTTAGATTATTTAGATTATTATTTTGTATGTTTAATTAGTTTAGATAATTAGTGTTTAATTAGTACACACACACGTATTTTGTATGTTCAATTAGTTTAGATTATTTAGATTATTATTTTTTCACTATTATATATATATGAATGCATGTTAGATGGATATAATCAGTGTTTAATCAGTTAGAAATTAGTGTTATATAGAAATGTTAGAAATTAGTGTTATATAGAAATGTTAGAAATGTTAGAAATTTTAGTGTTATTTAGATTATTTAGATTAGCATAATTAGTGTTATATAGAAATGTTAGAAATTTTAGTTATCAAAATCCAATCATTAAAAAAATGTTACTTTTTGCGGGCGTATAGCTAGTATTTGTTTTCGACGATGCCCGGCCCGCATCCTCGCCGTCGACCCGTCCGCGACGATGTCCAGCCGACCCATGTCCGGGACTGGGCTCCGCCGGGCTGGCACTGGGAGGTGCTGCCTGGAGGGGCGCGCCGCTTGATGAGGAACCCGGCCCCGGGTCCCGTCGTCGACCCTGATCTCGTTTGGTGGCGTTCGCATGGGCCAGTTTCGGTGCGGAGGGACCCGGCCCCGCCGGAGGTGGTACGTCGCCGTGTCAGGGAGGAGGACGAGCACGTCCATCGCTACATGGTTGCGTTAGAGGGCGGCAGGTTCTCCAATACCTGGCAGTATCTTCGGGGATCTCACTTCAGCTATGATCCTGTGAGGGTTCCTTCTCTTTGGGTGTCCACCGCCCGCCCCACAGGAACCGCGAGTGTCCTAGATTCTTCTGTAGTATTCTATCTTTAATTAGCTAGCCAGTGATGTACTATTCAATATTATATATTATTCGAGACGATGTATTCGAGATTATATCTATTATTCTAGACGAAGTATTCGAGATTATATCTATTATTCGAGATGATGTAATTTGAATACTAAATTGTTTTATATTTCTTTTGAATTAGTTAAATCAAAGCTATGGCAGACAATACCGACAGAGAGGGAGAATAGACCATGTTCAATATGATACGCGGGCCAAATGATGATCAGAATGAAGAAGATTATGACGGCTCCGAATTTCTAAACAACACCGGAGAGGGTGATATGATATTCGATCGCGACGACCGAATTGATGAAGTCATGAACTACGATTATGACGATGACGAAGAACATGTTGATCCTGAAACAACAAAGACCGGCGAGGTATATATATCTATATAAGCAGGTATCTGGTGATCATCACATGTTTTAAATGACTTGAAGATATATTAACGAATCGATCTTTGTTCTTTCAGCCATCCGGATCGAGCAAATCTTCAGGCAAAAGGACGAAACGAGGCCCGAACAAAAAGTTGAAGGAGGGCGTAAAGTACAATATCGAGGCAATCAGACCTAGTGGCGAACCATTAGCGCCTAAGAAGATTGCGGACAAGTTCATTCGTCAGTGCGGAGTTCTTGTGAAGGACCAACTCCCGATCTCCCTTCAAGAATGGAGAGAGCCAGCAAAAGACAAAAGACAAAAAGACAAAGAGGATGTTGCTCCACGTCCAGATGTTACTTTTGTCGACAAGAATCAAAAAGATCTGCTTTGGGATACTCTCATGGAACATTTCACCCTACCAGATCATTTCGCAGAAGCAGATGTGCAGAAAGTCAAGGACGCTGCTCTTAGGAAGATGGCGGTTGCATTCAAGAACCACAAGAATCGTGAATGGGACAAGTACGTCAAGGGAGGAAGGAAGACTCCAGTATTCGAGGGAACACTAGAGAACCAACGTGCTCATTGGGACGATTTC
The DNA here is from genome assembly GCF_002162155.2 of Triticum dicoccoides. NCBI lineage: Eukaryota > Viridiplantae > Streptophyta > Magnoliopsida > Poales > Poaceae > Triticum > Triticum dicoccoides. The sequence goes on from NC_041386.1 coordinate 727,895,539, forward strand.
GTGAAATTCAAGGATTCGGAATTAGCTAAGGAACGGTCGAGAATAAACAAGAAGAATGCCGAAAAAAAGGATAAGTTCCATAAGCTGGGGCCAGGTGGCTATGCGGTGGCAATGCCTAAGTGGGATAAGTCTGAGAAAGAGATGGAGGATGCAGGTGCCACTCCTGTTACTAAGAGCTGGCCCCCCAGGGTCAGGACTTGGTTCTATGCGCATGGGGGGGAGTTGGACCCGAAGACAGGCAATGTTTCGACGAGGGCAAGTCTGAAGGGAGCCGACGATGCGATACTTGTTGCAATAGAAGAGGCACGATCGGGGGTGTTCCAGCCCAACAGAGAGAACGACGAGCTTACGCGTGCCCTGGGAAATCCTGAACACCCGGGAAGAACGCGAGGCAAGGGCGCTATTCCGTGGTATGAGGGGTTCTCAGACAGGAACAACGACTACAGAACCCGTGCGAGAAAGAAAATTGCGGAGGAGAAGAAGAGGAAGATGGAGGAGGAGCAGAGGAAGCGGGACTATGAACGCCTTCAAGGCCTAGAAGCAAGTCAAGCGGAATTGGTAGTCAAATTCCAGCGGCAGCAGGAGCAGATCGACTCACTTACCCAGCAAAGGGGGTCTCAGCAGCTGCAGCAGCTAGCGAATGATCCAGCATTGGATAGCACCGCCCCATCCATGCCGAGAAGCAGCGTGGGTTCCGCCCCGGATGACGCAATGCTGGGTAGATACCCCGTGGATGACATCACGGAGAACACTAGCTGCGAGCTACACGTCAAAATGAAGAACATATCCATGAAGGTGGCGGACGCCATTGCTTTTACAAATCCCCCCGAGGCAACCTTCCATTGCAACCCGATTCCAGCGGGCTATGCTCGTATCTTGGTTGATGAGGTGGTGGACCCATATTCGGAGCTAGAGCTTGACTATCCTGGAGGTGACGACGAGCGCTTTCTCGGAGACGCCAAACATTGTATCATCCTATGGAAAAAGGATTGCATCATCATTCGAAGGCCACCGACACCGCGTCAGCAGACTCCTCGTCGAAGTCCGCCACCGAGTCAGCAGTCTCCCGCTCCTGCAAGTCCACCAAGTCCGGCAAAGTGTCAGGCCACTCCTCCTCCAAGTCCGGCAAAGTGTCAGGCCACTCCTCCTCCTCCAAGTCCGCCACAGCGTCAGACATCCACTCCTCCTCCAAGTCCGGCACAACCTCAGGCCACTCCTCCTCCAAGTCCGGCACAGCTTCAGGCGGCCACTCCTCCTCGTCCAACTCAGCCCCGTCAGCCGTCTCCGCCGCCTCAGCAATCACAGAAGAGACACCCCGGAGCTATGGTGCGTAGCGATACGAGTCGAGGTAGTACAGGAAGTACAGGCGGAGGCAAGCGATATAAATATGGTCCAAGCCTCACGCCTCTTCCGCAGAGGGCTTATGACAGGTCCGAGGAGGAAATCGCAGCCATATCAAAGTCCGAGGTGGAAGCCCATTTTGCACCGAAACCGCCAACGCCGCCAAGGGAGAAAGTGCCTGAGAAAACGATTGACCACTTCATTCGTATGGCTCAACCACCAGCTCCCAAGCCTGTTGACACAGACTATGAGCGCCACATCAGGAAGTTAAATCGAGCATGTGTACTTAAGGAGGCGAACTCGAGATCGAGCAAACAAGAAGCAGCTGTCAAAAAATGCGGGAAAACCATTCCCCAGCTGAGAGAACAGGCGGCGCAATCGATCCCCTCGCTTGTTGTGCCAACAACACGTGACAGTATGCGCGCCCAATATTATTGTGGGCAAACAGTTTACGTTCTTGAGGTGGGCAATGTGGTAATAACGGAGGAGCATATAATGCAGGCTGAAGTTCTCAAAATCACTATTGGACAACTCCTCGAGATCGAGCCCATGCCTGTGCTTAGAGAGGATGAAATAAAACGGAAATATGTCCGGGGCCAACCTTTGGTCAAGCCAGACAAGGTCAAGAACCTCCCAACGAGAATGTATGAATTGCATCAATGGTACATGGACATTACCAAGATTTCCGATCGATTGTCCCTCATGGTGAATGTCAAGGAGGATCATTACTACCATGAGAAAGCTGTGTCCGTTGAGTATTCTGAACTGTTTCAGTTATACAATCAAGACGCACTCGACAAATCTATCATCAGTTGCTATTGTCTGTAAGTGATTTCTTTCTGTAATTTAAGTCTCAAGCTAGCTGTAGTGATCCTTTTGATCAATCATTACCTGTAATTATCCTCACTATATTCTTTCCTGTGGTATTATATGCAGGATGAAGATGTATGAAATGAGAAAAGGTGGAAGCTATGGCATTGGGTTCATTGACCCAAACACCGTTAATGAATACACATGGAAATTAGATGAACGTCATCGAAAGGCCGTAGAGGACAGCATGCTAGAGTTCTTGAAGCGCCTCAAATACAATGAAGATATACTACTTCCTTACAAATTCCAGTGAGTCACACTGTCTTGTACTACAAATTCTCTGTTTTTGCCTACTAGCTAGCTACATGTGTTTGCTTACATATGCCCGCTTAATTAAGACATGCAAACGTGTGTGCATGCAGATATCACTGGGTCTTGTGTATCATTAAAGTTGACGCCGGAACAGTTCAAATACTGGACTCACTAATCAAAGAAAAAACTAACTATAACATCTTGTTTGGGATAGTCAACAGGTAATTTCAATCATTATTAACTATATATCTCGGCCTATTTAGTTCGTCATTTCATGATATGAACTATTTAATAACCCCTTTATTCATTTTCTTTTTCGGCGGGCAGGGCTTGGGCAAGGTTCATCAGGGTCACGGACGGCGAATGGAAAGAAAAGCTTAAATGGGGAAGACCCAAGGTAAGTAATTAAGTAGTACTAGCTAGCTAGCTAGCTGCCATCTCTTTAATTATCATGCTTGATTAATTATTATCTGATCAAATTCCATTCTCGTAAAGGCCCTGAAGCAGGCGCAGGGGACTGATCCGTGTGCATTCTGCGTTCGCATGATGGCGTCCGAAAGGAGCAGATCTCAAAGACAGGAATGGGTACGCTTGTCAAAACACTATTCACAATTTTTATACCATTATCGATATCTAGTCACACAACTAATACACATGCATATTGATCTCCTTCTTAACAGTTCAGAGAGGTGCGGGCGAAGCTCCTAGAAACGGAGCGCGTAGAAGCACTTCAAGAGAAAATAGCGGGATTTTTGCTCGACCAGGTCATAAATCCGAAGGGAGAATACTATTACCCGCTACTGCCCCCATGAAAACCACTTCCAATTGTCATCGTGCTCCGAAGACACCAATTAGGCTATAATGCCATTGGCTCCGAAGGCAATGCATATGTAGGAGAAATTGTATATAGCTATACATGTGTGTATGTGTGAATTAATTAATATGATGGTTTGTGAGACATTGATGATATATATATGCATGATTGGTTCTACTAGAAATTCTATTTATATATATATATATATATATATATATATATATATATATATATATATATATATATAT
>NC_041386.1:727899276-727905198 GCF_002162155.2 Triticum dicoccoides
GTGACCACACTTTAGTGTCGGTTATGGAACCGGCACTAAAAGGCCTTACGAACCGGTGCTATTGCCCGGTTCTGCACTAGTGTACGTTGATCAAGTTGGGAACAAAAAACGTTCACGGAGGAAATAGTTGACGTGAAACACAGCATAATTATTTACAGCTGGCCATTGGGTGTGCCATTTCCATTGGGAAAAGAGGTTTCAGGTTATAGCTTCAGAATAAGAGACGTCACGAACAAAACACCAGGTATGAGACGAAAATGTGGAATTTCATAGTCTGAAGATCTGAGAAGATAGCATCCCACCGCTGACGAACACGCGGGCATGAAGCCCATAGCAATATGCTGTAACCTGGCGGAAAGCACATGCCGTTGGTGTCGTCACGTCCTCATCCACAATCTCCACCAATGCGGACAAGTGCCCCTTCTCTGTGCCTTCTCACAGCCAACAAATCGTTGTAATGACTCAAGGAAAATGATGATTTCATCATAGGCTGAACCGTTTCATGTGAAGATGCAGTGGCCTGGTTACCTTTGCCATGAGTGGTTTGTTTTCACAAAGTAAGTATCATGCCATGGCGCTAGACACATTGCCACACTGTCCATTTTGAAAGCTTGCATCCACACTCTAAATCCATGCCAGAAAATATGTGGATATGGGAAAATAAATATATAGGTACTTTGTAAAAATACAGCAGGTGAACTTACATAATGCAAATCTATCAAACAAAATGTGTACAGAAGAAAGAAAACATTGAATTAAATAAAGCTATCTGCCCCATTCTTGATAAGTAAAGAATGGAAAATATATCCATAGTGAGTTTGTGAAGGCCGTGGACACATGGACTTGATTTCAAAACTGACAACAAACGTCACTAATAAACATCTTCTTATTGATGAATGTTGCACCTTCCACCAAAGGAAAGTTCCCCTTATTTAAAACAGCGCCCTTAATCCTTGGATGAAACGAGTACAACCACATGTAGGACTGCCTAGCAATCACATCTCTCTCTCTCTCTCTCTCTCTCTCTCTCTCTCTCTCTCTCTCTCTCTCTCTCTCCCTCTCTCTCTCTCTCTCTCTCTCTCTCTGCGCGCAACCATAATATACGAATGACATTCCGTGCAAACCTATTTTTGAAATTGACTACAAATATCTTCGGAAAGAACTCCTAGACTTGCATGACTCAGAATTTGTATATCACGAACAATATATTGTGTTCTCCCCAAGCTTCAGGGTTATTTTAGTACTTCTGTCCTACGGCAATTGGCAAAAACAGTGGGCGAGGAAAAGCAATCTATATAGGACCACGCCCTCTCCATGTGTTTTGGGTCAGTGAGATTCATCACCCTGCTCTCTTGCACCAGCTATTAGTAAATACTTCCTCCGTCTCATAATATAAAATCGTTTTGCAAGCTATGTACACAAGTAAAAATAGATGTAGCTTGAGAATAGGATACATCAGGAAGTATTTGACATGAGGAAAATCTACCCTGGTAGAAAAGAGGATGTGTATTTCTCCCATCTGTGGGGGGAAACCGTGTGGCCGCTTTTCTACCTTCACGTAGCTCCTTCTTGAGGCGTTGACGAGATGAAGAGTTACGCCATCATGACCGACAAGATCACGGCCATTGTCGATCTACACCGTCCGAAGGCTACAAAGCCTACAAGTAACCACGTGATACATGTGGTAAGCACTTCAAACAATTCAAAAATAAATACAAAGCCTACAAGTAGACAGGCCCGGCCCTGATGGGGGGTAAGGGGGGGCGGTCGCCCCGGGCCCCCGGAACGGAGGGGCCCCCACCGAGGGATGTGTGCTTAGGACCAACTGCTGCGTGGACTGAAAAAAACGATGCTGCCATTCTGGCCCAAGTTACTGCATATGAAGAAAGTGTCCGGCTAATAACGCACCAGAATATTAGCGATAGTGGATTGAGTCAAGCTCACGATAGATGCATCAGTTACGGGGTTGCCGGTTGCGGCTTCACGCATGCATGACGGGCGTTGGCGGCGGCGGCTGCCATGGATGCTTTTTTGCCTGTTCATCTCGTGGGTCACGCCGCACCCTCTCGCCTGATCGATAATCGCCATCACCTCCACGTCCATAGGCACCTCAACCGCAAGACTATTACCAAGCCGAGAAACAGATTCTAGAGAAGAAGGTATGTATGCCCTAGCTATTTTTCGTGATCGTTGTTCCCATGCATAGCGATTGATAATCGATTGATTGGCCGTTGGTAGGGAAAGAGGATATGATTAGGCTTTCTCATTTGTGAGTTCAGTGTGATGATTACTATGATTTTATCGAGTTGATTTAGCATCTTGATAGCTTTGCTACCTGCCAATATTTTTTACAGCTTTGCATTAATTCTCAAATTCTAAGGGCACGTCCAATTGAGAGACCTTGATGCGATGCTTAGGGGAATACATAAATTCTAATAACAATTACATAGGATCTGTCAAAGAGTCCCTACCTGTTGTGCTAATTGCAATTTATCAATGCTTTCCTATTAAATTGATTTGACTGTGTCCGTTCCTTGCAATGTTTTCTGGAACGTAGAGATGCAAGCACTCGTCGGCTAAAAGAAGCCATTCCTTCATTTTCTTGTTAGATGGTTAATCTTTTTCTTGGAATGCATTGGATCTGAATCATTTGATACCCTTTGAGTTCTGCCACCTCATAGTAAATAATTTGTCGGGCACAAGATTGAATCCTCAGATCAAATTGAAAGTGGGGGAAAACCACTAAAAAAATTGGTCCTGATGACATACTTTAAGGGCCCCGAGCTCTAGTTTCGCCCCGGGCCCCTAAAATTTCAGGACCGGCCCTGCAAATAGACACACGACAGACAAAGGTGCTGTTTGTTAGACTCTAGAGTTATCCACCCGAGCTATTCTCTTGGACGTGCTCCTAGTCAATGGTTATCCACCCATGCATGCGCCACGCAGCACCGACTCCATCCCACGTAAACAGGATCCGGTCGGGTAGTTTGTTGAGTGCTTCCGCATGTACTCCCTCCACTCCTTTTTACTTCGCATATAAGATTTGTGTCGAGTCAAACTTTAGAAACTTTGACAAAATTTATATAAAAAATATCAACATCTAAAATATCAAATTACATTCCATAATGAATTTAAAGATATTTGTTTGACATCGTAAATGTTGATACTTTTTTTTACAAGTTTGATCAAATTAGAGATACTTTGACTTCAGACAAAAGTTATATGCAGACTAAAAAGAAACGGAGTGAATATCTCTCTCTCATGTACTATATTGCTTATTACCCCTTTGTGGATGAATACCATTGTAATGCATTGCCCTACTAGTCTACTTTCTATCATAGTATCAGCTTGATACTTTCTCGCTTCCGCTATGGCCTCCTCGGCCGCCACCGCCGCCCCTTCTTCCCCAGGGCCTCCTCAGCCAATTCCTCCAATGGCGTCCCTACCCCTTCCCCGGTCCTCTTCCCCGCTGCCTGTGGTCGCCGCCCCTCTCACTAGTGCAGAACCGGGAAATAGCACCGGTCCGTAAGGCCCTTTAGTGCCGGTTCCATAACCGGCACTAAAGTGTGGTCACTAAAGGCCCCCCCTTTAGTACCGGTTCAGCACGAACCGGTGCTAAAGGGCAACCACATGGCACAAGCTAGCTCCGGGGGCCTGGAGCCCTTTAGTACCGGTTGGTAACACCAACCGGTACTATAAGGTTTGGGGTTTTTTAGTTTTATGATTTCTTTTTCATTTAATTTTGTGTTTCCATTTTAATTCTTTTTTGTTTGCTGGTATTTTACGATACTACACATTGTAAACGTTATGCATATATATATATATATATATATATATATATATATATATATATAGAATTTCTAGTAGAACCAATCATCGAGTTCAACATGATTGTCATGATATTACAAGCGTTCATATATAACACCACAAAAGCAAATCACTTAAGTTCAGAACGAAGAACACGGACATAAAAGGACAAGTACTAATTAAGAGCAGCATGAAGAACTAGCTAAATCACTCCTGCTAGCTACCCTCTCTCTGGTAAAATAGCATAGAACATGTATAGCTCTCCTGATTGATCATACTGGAGCATGCCGATGAACTTGTCTCCTAATCGTGGGCTGCGCTTCTCATTGCTGCCCCCTAGTACTTCTCTGCGATCATTAACAATTTTCCACCAATCTTTCACTATTAAGCATTCATCGCTTCTAGAAATCCTGAATGCATTCATGTGCAATGCAGGATATCTTGGCCTTAAGCTAACAATTGACATCTGACCTTTAGTCTCGATCCCCTGAGGCACAACTGTCATCGGGAGTCCCTGTTGAAGAACATCTATAGTACTTAATTAATATACTTAGCAATGAAAGTTTAGCAAAAAAAAATATGTATGCAAAATATGCACTGAGGACAAATAGTAAATATTTTACCATCATTCCTAAATAGATGTGACCGTAGTTCAATACCATCACTATTGGTCGCACGTTTTGAGTACTAACATTTCCAAGTGCAGGAAAAAAATTTGTCTTGACAGTATGAAGATCCTCAAGCCATGAAACATAATGACTTATCTCCTCGCAGTTTAGTTCAGCTCCGAGACAGTAGAAGGTCCTTTCTAGAAATCCTCAAGTACATGTTTGGTTGAATGGAGATAAGCTGTCAATAGAAATTAGTTGTCAGTTATTTTTGAAATAAGCAATATCAAAGACAAAAATATATTTGAGAAGAACTCACATGATGGTAGAACTGGAGACGTCTGCACATCGACCCATGTGTCTCTATTACCTTCAATATCATCTTCCGGATGAATATCAAAGGTGATAACCATACCAGGCTCAAATGTATAAGCCTTGCATAGTGCTTGCCAAGTTTTGCATTCAAAATAGGTGTACGTGTGTGCATTGTATACTTTGACGTTGAAAGTATAACCATCATGCTCAGTTTTCAGGTAAGCTCTCTTTACCTCCATAGTTTCCATATCTTTGAAACCTATCTTATCCAAGACAAAAATTCTTGCATGGCATGGGATGCGCTAGTAGAATAGTGAAAATTAAAAATTATAAGTCAGGCAAATGAAGCATATATAAGTCATGCTTAATTACGAAAACCGACTTGTCGTTGTGACTTACTGTATCGAATTCGAAAGTCTCATCCAGCTTGATGCTGAATCGCCTACCATCAACAAGGAAATTTCTGTCGCACTGGCCGTGCTCGTCTTCACAGTATGTGCACATACCGAAATTTTTTCTGTCGTCAGACGACATTTCCTATGTTCATATTAGGCGAAACATTAATCACTTACTAATTCAATTAATTCAACTACTTCTATTAATTCAACTAAGCATTTACTAAAAATAAACTAGTTATATTAATTCAATTAGTTCAACTAAGCATTTACTAAAAATAAACTAGTTATATTAATTCAATTAGTTCAACTAAGCATTTACTAAAAATAAACTAGTTATATTAATTCAATTAGTTCAACTAAGCATTTACTAAAAATAAACTAGTTATATTAATTCAATTAGTTCAACTAAGCATTTACTAAAAATAAACTAGTTCTAATCCTCCATCTCTTTCTCAGACTTATCCCACTTAGGTGAAACATAAAACACTTATTACTATCTAACATTAATTAATATTTAGCCAATTCAAATATATATCTAACTATATTCATCTCTAACAATTGACATTACTATATATTTAACTTTTCTATCTAATTCATCTAACATTCGACATTAATCTAACATTTATATAAACTCAAAATATATAAAAACATTAAATAAACAAAAAAACTCATTAACAAATAATATTTTAATTAGATAATCAAATCTCAGATACGACAATTTTCTTACTAAAAATAAACTAGTTATATTAATTATTCAACTAGTTCAAATCTCATATACCTAAATAAACTAGTTC
>NC_041386.1:727905713-727929352 GCF_002162155.2 Triticum dicoccoides
CGCCCCGTACGCCGCCGCCGCGTACGTACGAGCGGGGGCGCCGGCGTACGGGGCGGGGGCGGCGGCGTACGGGGCGGGGGCGCCGGCGCGCGGGTGCGAGAGACGTACGGGACCGCGGCGACGACGACGGATGGCGGCGGCGTTCGGGGCGGCGGCACGAGACGACGACGACGACGGGCGGCGGCGGGGACAGCAACGACGACGATGGACGACGGGCGACGGGCGGCGACGACGGGATCGAGCGGCGCGCGGCGATGTCGAAGTGGGGAGATGTAACTGAAATTTTCATAAGTGCTATATATATAGGATCAGCCTTTAGTACCGGTTGGAGCCACCAACCGGTACTAAAGGCCAACTTTGGCCAGGCCAAGAGGCAGGAAGAGCAGGCCTTTAGTACCGGTTGGTGGCTCCAACCGGTACTAAAGGGCGATCTTTAGTACCGGTTGGAGCCACCAACCGGTACTAAAGGCCTTGCGCTGCCACCCCAAAATTTAGTCCCACCTCGCCGGGCGAAGGGCAGCCGCACTGGTTTATAGACCCAGCCGCGGCTACCTCTTTGAACTCCTCTATATAGTAGGCTTATGGGCCTAAATTCTGCGCGCTGCCCTGTGAGTCTGCTGGGCCTTTAAGGCCTGTAATTGCACGCCCGTGGCCTAGCAGGCCCACAGGGCAGCGCCCCAATTTTTTTTATTTTTTTCTTTTCTGCTTTATTTTCTTCTATTTATTTTTGCGTAGTTTTTTGTATAGTTTTTTCTTTTCTGTTATATTTATTTTCTTCTATTTATTTCTGAGTAGTTTTTCATCTAGTTTGCCAAAATTCAACATTTTCAGAATTCATTTTGTAGTGATTTTCAATTTCACGGTCATTTTATATAGTTTTTTTCTTTTCAGCTATAGTTTTTTTCTGCTATTTTTTCTTTTCTGCAAAACTTGATGGTCAAAGTCTAGAGTTATAACCAAAGTTTAAAAAAAAAGAAATGCAGACGTGCAATTAGTTTTTGCCATAACAGAAGAAGTCCGGAGTTGTAATAAGTTATTAAAAATAAAAAAAGGTGCAATGCTCGTTAATTTGCTTCAAGCCTTTCGGAATAGTGTAAACTGCACTGCGCATAGCTCCGTGCAGTCTACCATATTCCTGAAGGCTTGAAGCTAAGCAACGTGAGCATTGAGCCTCTTCTTCATCGTCTCTACACTTAGGGCTTATAAACCGCTACTAGTCCCTCTCTCTTCGCGAGGTGGGACTAAAAAACAGCTTACTAAGAAACTGTAGTACTGGTTCATCCATGAACCGGTACTAAAGGTGCTCGTGGGGCCCCAGCCTTACCTGACACAACCTCATTATTACCAGTTCGTGGCACGAACCGGTGCTAAAGGTTCGCCACGAACCGGTACTAAACAGCTCCTCCCGCCTAGCAGTTGGTGCATACTGAACGCAAAAAATATAAGAGCATTTAGATCATGATCTTATATTTCTTTACAGTCTAAATTGTCAATATGATCTTATAACATCAAAAATACTTTGATCATCAATGATCTTTGTGTGTACAATCTGAATTGTCAATATGAGTCATCAACGATTTATAAACCGATGAAGACTCATATTGCGGCCACAAATTCTACACATAGAGTTCAATGAAGACCAAGTGCTTGTGATAGTTTGAGAAATAACATATTTAAGGTGGTAAAAGGCTTGTTAGGGGAGCGAGGTGGGACTAAAAACAGCTTGCCATAACCTCATTAGTACCGGTTCGTGGTACGAACCGGCACTAAATGGTGATGGTGGGGCCATAGCCTGACCGCAGGCTGACACAGCCTCTTTAGTACCGGTTCGTGGCATGAACAGGTACTAAAGAATCGCCACGAACCGGTGCTATTGATCGCCGCCACGAACCGGCACTAATGTACACATTAGTGCCGGCTGAAATTCAAACCGGCACTATTGTGCTTCACATTTGACCCTTTTTCTACTAGTGTCTCCCTCTCCAGACAGTGCCACCCTCCGACGGCTTCTACTAGACCTTGGCCATGCTCACACCATTCGCGTCGAGGGGGCCAACGTCCAACACCACGTCGTTGCACGGCTTTACACCAAGGGCATGAACTATTCGGTGTGGCGCGGGCTTATGCTTGAGACGGCTGACCCGTATGACGTCGCCGACCACTTCACACCGGACATCACAGACCGCGCCGCTGATGTGCCATGGAAGATCATCAATAAGGCCGTCATAAAGTAGTTTACGGAACCATGTAGACCGAGCTCTGCAGCTTCATCCTCGATTGGGGGCTGACGCATTCAAGATTTGGTCCTCCATCGAGGCCTTGTTCCTCACCAGCTGGCACTCCTGACAATTCTACCTCAACACCGAGCTCTACGGGATCCGCCAAGACAACTCCTACGTCTCCTACACTACACCGAGAAAAACACGGACGAAGACGAGCTCGTGATGCAACTCCTGTGTGGCATCAACAAAGACAAGAATCAAATGGCGGCAAAAATTATCGAGAAGTCTTCGGCGCCCATGCCTTTTTCATTGTGGGTATGTTTCTGCAGGATGAAATGAAGTCCGGCGGCAACCTCCTCGGCTATGGCTCCAACAGCGCTCGCGCTACCTTCCAACGGCCACCAGCCCCCGCCTCATCTCTGGGTGAGCCCTCGGGTGGCCATGCAAACTCACCTACGGCAGGCAATGGCAGCGGCTACAAGCCTGGTTCTCCTTCACCAAACCAGGGCAGCAATAAGCATCGTTGCATCACCAACAGGGCGCCGCCAGATCCCCACCGCCGTGGACATGGCACGTCTATGCATACCCTGTCACGCAGCCTCCTCCCTCTCACCCACAGGGGACCCTTGGGCCATGCCCGACGCACGCCTACATGACCTAGCTACGTGCCTCTCTAATGCGGTGATGCGCCATACAGGCAGACGAGCTACAGAGGTGCGACGTACAGCTCCGTTCCGTACCTCCAATGCAGTAGCCACACTAGTAGCTAAGCGTGCCTCCGATGCAGCACCAGCAGCACCCCATGCCCGCGCAGGATTCATCTGGTGTGGATCATGCAACGCTCATGGGGGCTCTGCATAACTTTTCATTGTATAACTCGACCAACGGCTGGATTGCAGACTCCGGTTCCTCCGCTCAACTGATCTCCAGCATAGGTATGCTCTCGCTGGTCTCCCCGATCTTAAATTATCCTCCTATTTTCATTGGTAACAGATAGCGCATGCACGTCACGCACATAGGTTCGGCTTCTCTTTCAAACACTTCACGCCCTTTATATCTCCAAAGCGTTTTTGTCACACCTCAAATCGTCAAGAATCTCGTATCAATGTGTCGTGTTAGAACTGATAATAATCTTGTGATAGAGGTTGATCCTTTTGGCTTAACCGTGAAGGATTTCATCACCAAGGAGGCACTGCACCGATTCAACAGAAGTGGCGACTTGTACCTGATATTCTCCAACAACGCTCCCGTTGCTACCTCCGTCGTCTTCGCCACCACCGTATCTCGGCTTATTGACCTTTTGCATCGCCACATATTCTAATAAAGGGTTCCCTACATGGAACAAAAATTCAGATTGTGGTACTCTACCGTGCCTAACAACTTGGCTAGCACGTTCGTTTGCCCTTTCATCATCCATCATTATGGGGGAAGTTGATTTTTGAAATGATAATAGATAGGGTAGAGGTAGAAACTATCAATTCTTTTTCAAAATTGGAATTACTAAAAGAAGTCTATGGACAGATATCGATTCTAACCATTTTGACCCTACTTTTGGGAATAACAATAGAGGTACTCGTAATTGTGTGGTTAGAAAGAGAAATATTTGTGTTGATACAACAACGTATTGGTCCTAAATATGCTGCCCCTCTGGGCCTGCTTCAAGCTATAGCAGATGACACTAAGCTACTTTTTAAAGAAGATATTCTTCCATCCTGAGGAGATATTTCTTTATTTAGCATTGGACCCTCTATAGCAGCGTAGTTCAACTAGGGATGCATTTGATGGTATGCATTGCGATCTCTGGACTCTCCCATCACCAGTGTATCGAGAAATTACAACAGTATAATGCAATCACCTACGCCCCTCCACAGTGATTTGAAGTTTTAAACCGTTGGATTTATTAACTCAACGCTCCAGATATGCTCCAAACGCACCGTGTGTCCCAGGGGCTTTTTCCTGCGTCACCGTGACTCATGGTCTGCCTCAATGTGCCCGGGCCACTGCTCCCGAGAGCGACCTCAACTTCCTCTCATTAATCGGGCCGAAAGCTGTTAAATGTGCCTTGATTTATTTTTTACGCTCCACAAGGAAGATCGTCAGGCAGACGCCGTCGACTGAGCAAGGAGCCCTAAAAAAACAGAGCGGGCGGAGCCGCGTCGTGGGGGAAGGCGATGGGTGGAGTCGCCGTGGTTTTTTCGTGAAATTAATTGCACAGAAGGTGTGTCGCCGCTGCCCTTCTGTTTTCTTGGCTTCCCATTGTTGTTCATGGCCGTTTCTGAACTGCCCACCTCCTCTTCCCTACTTCACGAGGCTACTTATGCCCTTCTCTCTCTACTACATCTTTCCTGTCCTTCTTGCCTCCTGAGCAGCCATGGTCGATGCCTAGGTTCTCTCTACTTGCTTCTCCCTCATCATGCTATAATAGATGCCAATCGCTACTTTGTTTGGAGATCATGGCTACAGCGGCGATAGGCTGGCGAGTGCTAACAGCAGCGACGAGGGACGAGGAGTAGGGCACGACGTCAACGGCTGCAGGACACAAAGGAGGACAACGAGAACACAACACCACCCGAGCCACGATACGAGTGCGATACTGGGCCTCCACTCGAACTGTGGTACTGCTTCTCCCTTCGCTGCTGGATAGTTCATAATATCATTGCAGCGATCTGTTCCAATTCTTGACCCTAACACGTTGGAAGGGACAAGAAATTTGTAAGCTACTTGTACTAGAAGGCCTCCCACCTACTTCTTGTGAATTTTGGTATAAATTCAGTGTTCTTATTGACCAGGTGGAGTTCAGATTCTCTCAAATTAATATGCTTACAATTTATCTAATACTATGAGTTTATATCATATTGCAGGAAAGCTCTTCCGTATGGCGATTTATTCCTTTCCAATGTAATTAGTCTGCGGTCGTCAAGACTCTTAGTCATCCATCACACAAATTATGTGTCTTAAATAGTACTAATAATTTCAAGGGCCAATTCAGTGAACAACACCAGTGAATTCGTATTCGTGCCCTTTCAGTTTCCTCACTGAATTGAAATTCCATTTCTATTCAATACAGAGATTGTAATATGGACATCCAAATAAAGAGTAAACCCATTCCCAACAGATTTCCAGGTAGATTTATATGCAGAGGGTGTCTCAATAGGGTCCTGCCTATTTAAGCTTGTTGATAACAATTCTTCAGAAAAAATATTTTCAGTTTGACAAGCTAGCTGCCATTTCCTAGGATCTTATTGTGGATCCTTATTTCTGGCTAACATGTGTGATAGTTCATGCACTCGACTATTACATGTTGTCGTCCTTGGCGTTTCGTATTGTAAAATTTATGGCGCCTCTTTAAGTATTGGCCAGACTGAATCGTGATCTTTGAAGGACACTTTATCTTGTATTATGTGGATACTGCATTATTCATTGTAGATCTTGATTGAATGGTAAAGTTCCAAATCAAGTTAATATCGAGTCTAATGTCTGTCTTTTATAAATTATTTTTTGTTAGCAGATAAGCCTAATGTCTGTCTTTTATAAATTATTTTTTGTTAGCAGATAAAAGAAAAAGATAAAGGTATGTGTCAACTCAAATTCTAAGATATACAAAGTTGTTGTCACCTCATTGACTCATTGTCGTTTGTCAGTGCTCTTCTCTTTTGCATACGTGCTCTTACAGAATACTCATTAACTCTAATTTGATCTGTCATGTCCAATCATTATGAGGAAGAAATTTTACTTTATCTAACAATTGAAGTGCCCCATGCAAGCTAGGACTGCATTTAGTGCTTGGAAAATGCAAATGTGGATGTTTGTTGCTCAGTTGCGGCTAGGAATGAGAATTTGTAACTTATGTTCTTGGTTGATTAGTAGATAACCTGTGCTTTAATACTATATTGGCCTTATTGTTTGCCTGTTCCGGCTGGTGCTGGAGCATATGCTACCAGTAAACAGCTTTGAACTGCTAAGTTGAACTTTAATTTTTTTAGTTTAACTCGAACTGATTTACAGAAATACTAGATAATGAGTAATGTCATTGTTATTGTATAATTTTTCTCCCACAGGTGGGAAATCTATTAGTTGTACATGATAAAGCACTATGTTGCGTTGACAGTATGAAACGTCCGTTTTAATTACTTTCTAGATTGTAGCTGTTGTTTACAACGGTTGGTTTCTACTCTTTGTGACTGTGTTCAGTCCAGTTGACCAAATTTGTCCCACCACAATGATGCAGATCGATTTGTTGGTCACATGTGTGTTCAACCGGTCATCCATGGTGCAAAGCAAAGTTTCATCGCAGCAGCAACAAGCAGGTTGGAGTTTGTCCTTGATGTGCTATCAGCAAATATTCACAAAGTCACCAAGGTCCTTAGCTAGCATACCACATCGGTTGTCATTGGCTGATTATGTACAAAAAGTAACACCACTACCTATACTTTGAACCAATGAAATTTTATCGTATATTTTTCTATGATTGTATTTGTAACGGACGGGCGCGGCAACGCGCGCCTTCATTGTCTAGTAAACACTACCTCCTGATTATTGATGATTACACTAAGTACAGGTGGACGTTCCCTCTGATGCTTAAATCTGATGTGCATGCAGTTTTTCTATCGTTCCATGCCATTGTTCGCATGCACTTTCATCGTACTATAGCTACGTTTCAATGCGACAAAGGCTGAAAAGTAGACAATACTACTAACCACGATTTTTGTCATTCCCTTTGGCATGACCACATTTTTCATGTCTCTATACGTCTCCAGAAAATGCCACCGCTGAACGCGCCATCCGCACCACTAATGTTATCGTACGAACTCTTCTCGTTCAAGCCCATATGCCGCCTAAGTACTAGGCTAACGCCCTCAGTACTCAGGCTGGACGTACCGAGCGGGCTTTGTAGCCCGCTCGTGGACCGATCTGGGCCGGACCGATCGGTCATGGCCCGCTGGGAAAACTGGCTGGTCCGAGCTGGGAATTTTGGCCCGAAAATCGACCGGTCCGGTCCGGTCTTAGCTCAGTTAACTCGACTGGACCGAACGAACTCGGGTGTTTCTTACGCACGATGAACTCAGGCGATGGATTCTTTGGCTCGAGGTAGAAGAGAGTTGTCTCCACGATCTACTCCACGTTATTGCAGAGATAGTGCTCTCCATGACTCACTCCACGTTATTGGAGAGACAGTTATCTCCACGATTTACTTCGTAGGAATAGGAATTCTATTGCCTAAAACGTCGGAGTTTCCTTTTATTCAGCGGAGCAGAAACAGAAAGAACGAGAAAGGTGGGCTCGATCGGTTGCGTTCCTTCCATCGTGGGCATTTGTACGTGGGCATACACGTTACACGCCCTATTTATTTGCAACATGCAAATTGTAAAAAGGATAGATATGTCACATGCAACGAGCGTAGAACGTGGAGTCCTAACGACTCAACACATTTAACGTGATACTTTCGAAAAACAAACAGTATTAACGTGACAGAAAATAGGAAACACCCTTAAGAAAAAAGGAAACAGGAAACAACGAGGCAACGAGATTAGTTGCGTGTCGCGAGGAACAGACAGGCCCTTGGACTTCATTCGATCGGGGGCCTCCGAGATGAAGAACTCCAGCAGCCGCGCGCAGGTCGACGTGACCTCCACCGGCTCCTGCGACGCCGCCACCTCCACGGCAACACCTCCATTCATCGCCGTCGTCGTGTATCTGGCATCCCCGACCTCTTAAACATGCTCGTGATGGGCACGCGGCTGTGTTTCTCTATTTTATCTCCTCCCCGTGCCCCGTAATCTCCTGCAGGGGCTTGCAGTCGCCATGCGCCGCCGCTCGCCCTTGTCGTACAACGCCATGGGCGGTCCTATCGGTCCGGCCCGAGCTTTACCACCGCCGGTCCGGTCCATGAAAAGTGGACCGCGGCACTGCTCGGTCCGGTCCGGTCCGGTCCGCCGGCGGCCGGTCCAGACGGCGGCTCGGTCAAGGCCCGGACCGGCCCGGACCGTGTCCACCCTGACTCAATACTGCTACACGCCTTTTAAATATTCAGCCAACAAAAAGGCGAGGTGACAGCCCTCCCCCGAACTCCAGGGTGACACACGTAGGCAGTGGCCGGTGTGCCAGGGCTCCCACGATGGTAGTGTTGCTACGGGTGGTCGCCGGAGCTGGGAGGCTAGAACTGGGGCTTTGAAGGTGGTCTGGCTGATGCACATGAAGTCAGATATGTATGCTCGTGGGACAAGATCCGGGTGAAAACTTTGTCACCGGCCGGTGATGGTGACACCCTTGGTGGCTTCCTTTTTGGAGGCATCAACAACGTGGAGTTTCTGACCCCTTCCGCTACCTCCGGGGGAACTCTTAGTCAGTCAATCAGATGATGGCGGCACTAAACTATCGTCTGTTGTGTTAAGTAGTAGGGTTGTCCCTCCCCCTCCCTCCCTCCCCCGCCACCACCCGCGAGGCGTCGGGGAGGGTTCCCGATCGCAGCCGCCGCACCCCCCCTCCTCCTCCCTCCTCCGCCCTCGCCGCCGCCAAGGGGCGCGGCCGGGCGAAGCCCGGTCGTCGCCGGCGGCGGCAGGGCTCCTTCGTCCCTCACCCGTAGGGTTTGGCGCGGGCCAGATCTAGCGGCTGGGTGCGGCGCTCAATGTCGGGCGCGACGGCACCCCGGAGCAGGCCGGCGATGCTGGCGTTCGACGGGAGGCGGGCGGCATGGTGGTGGTGCGGGCCAGTGGTGGCGTTGGCGGCGGTGCCCCCGGCAGCGCTTCGGCATCGCGTCCGGTCCCGCGGGTCGCGGTTGACCGGGTCGCGGGCGGCCCTCTCGCCATGGTGCTTTGGTGGGGGTCGGCGCGGCAGCGGTGGTGGTGGGCTGCCCCCACCCAGTCGGGCCCTCGTGGCTGGGTGGCGGCGCTCGGCTCGGGTGGATCCCCCGGTGGCATCTTCAGGCGGCGGTGGAGACGGCCCTGCAACCCTCCCTCTCCGGCTTCGGACGACGGCCGATGCCTCCTGATGCTCTGGCCCGTCGAATCGGGGGCGGAACTCGGTTCCGGGCGGAAGTTGGAGCCGACATGGGTGTCGGTCGTGGCCACGGGCCACTTCCCTGCCTTCCCCTTCCCACGGTCGATGTGGCCGCGGCTCTCCTCGAGGCAGCTTGGCCGACGGCGGATCTGGAGGTGGTTGGGGTCGTGGATCCGTGCAAAGTCGTGGCCTTTGGTGGCTTCGGGGTGGTCTCATGGCGGGGTGGCGGACCTGGCGGCGGGAGTCGCGCGTTGGTCGTGGGCGGGCTGCGCGGCTCAGATGCGGGCAGGCAACCATGTCCGCTTGGGCGGCGTGGCTGCGGGTGTTGTCGGACCGGGGCGGCGGAGATGTTGAAGTACCGGGGTTCATCACCTACCCAGTCCGTGTCTGGTCGATGCTGACGGCATCCGTGGATGTCGTGTCCTCCTTGCAGGCTCCATCGTGGTGTTTCTTCCTCTGCCATCTTACTCCGGGTGAAAACTCGATCCTCGGATCAGACGGTGGCGACGTTCATGGTCGTACCCTTCCTGGAGGCACCGTCTTGGACTCCTCAGTCCAGCATGTCCGTTACACATCCTCCCGGACGATCGCTCCTCGTGGTGGTGTTCTCCGTCGGCTCTTACCGGTTCCGTTTTGCTCATCTTTTAGGTGCTTTGTAGTCGTTGTGGTTGTATGTCAGTGCCCGGCATTCATGTATCTTGCCTTGGGTGTGTGGTGTGCGTTTGTATGGGATGCTTTGTTGTTGTGGTTCGTGCTTTATAATATAAAGCGGGGGAAAACCCTTTTTCGGGCCTAATTATCGCCCCCCCCATGGGGGCGTCATTCTTGGAGGTTTGCATTGGCCTGAGGCACCAGTGGACGATTTCAATGGTGGAGTGGCGTTCCATGTGATGTATCGAAGACGTGGAGTCTCGGCAGTGCGGCGAGGCAACGCCGCAGCGACAAATGTGTGATGGTGGACACGCGTAGGGAGGTGGCACTGTCTGGTGTCATGGTGCCATCGACAGCAGGCCTGGCAAGGCCGATGCGTGAGTACCTGCTCTGAAGATGGATCGGTGAAAGACAGCGGGGGCAGCCTCTGAGAGTGAGCTGAACCGGTGTGTGACCCAGACCCAGCAATGACTTGGTTGGGGCCTCCGTCTTTAGATGTTAGGCTTTCGTACGATGTCTGTTTGGTCATCGGGTCAGGCATTCGGCACCCCTTACAAAGGTTGTCAAGATGGTGACTTACTTATGTATTAATTTGTAAGGTCATTGTGAATAATTAATAAGAGATGTGCATGCATCGCCAAGATGCAGAGGCCGGAGGTCATCCTCCTTTCCCCAAAAAAAGGTTCCTTTGATATTTTATCTGCTTGAGGGACTGTCTTATGTCGATGCCAAAAGTATAAGAACGTTGAAAGTCATGTTTAAACTCTCACGCCGGCTCAACAATCCTCAATAGCTGATCTGTGTGGTGATCAAGTTTGTGACAAGGTTCATTCCTCAGCAAAATTTCCTCAGAATCCATGGAGACACCAAAACGATCGGATTTGCGTGGTGATCAAGTTTCTGGCAAGGTTCTCTCTCTTCCTCTCTCTGTCTCTCTGTCTCTCTCATATTTTCTTGAATCACATGTTCGGGACACTCATTATTAATGAAGACCACTCCATTGGAAAGCGAAAATATATCTTTTGATATTTATGTAATAAAAATGATTTAAGTGAGCGTACCCTACACAACTAACCCTTGATATACTACAGCACATGGAGTACATCCTTTCCATGCTTCACCGATCGTTTCAGCATCTTTCCCTATCACACCAGTTTCTAGCAGAAAAAATGCTAGGGAAAAACACGTTATATAAAGATACCCCTCGAGCGTGTAATTTTATGCTCTAGACTCATGCATTGAGGTTCAACACCTTCCTCACAATTATTAACAAAAGTAATGCGAACAAAAGAAAAGGAAAGGAAGGTTATAGCTTGAGATTAGGAGCCATCAGGAATGGAACACTTAGTATTGACGGGACTGACAGTCCTATTGGGCCGGGGGCAAAGACACACTGCCTCTAAAAAATGTGCGGTTAAGAGGCGTGGCGACACAATCTGACTAGCGAGGCATGGTCGCGGTCCTTGTTGGCATGTCCTCCTGTGCACCTTGTAGTCATATAGGTGACAACCTCATCTCCTGGTCGCCCAAGGGACAACCTACCGTGTCTCGTTCCAGTGCGGGGGCCGAGTATCGTGCCGTGGCCAACTATGTCGATCTTCAGTTTGTTCGCGATCGCGTTCCCTCGGTGAACTCAGGTTCTTCATGTTCCGACTTCCTCACAGTTGACGGATATCTTCACCAAGGGGCTGTTGTCATTGGTGTTTTGTGACTTTGGAGTCAGTCTGAATGTCCTTCCCAGCGATGCCTAATCGCCCACTTCCCTGCATGTAGGGATCGTGGACTCTCCGTGTATATGTACTGGTTCACTCGAGGAATACAGCAGCACAACTCATTCCTCCATTCTTCTATCACACCCTGCACCACCGCCTATTGAGATGGTTCAATCCATACCTCACAGATAATTTTTTTGAAAATAGCATCACAAATATTGACACTACTAGGGATAAGCTGGCGCGGGGTAAAAGCCTAGCAGTAGTGCGGAGGCCCGCGCTCCTACTAGCACGCTATAGCTAGCTGGTTAGTAGTAGCGTGGGTCAAACCCCGCGATACTAGTACTTACGTTAGCAGCAGAACTGTGTTTGACCAGCGCTACTACTAACTTAAGATAAAACTACAAATTTAAAATATGGTTAAGACATTTACTAAATGTAGATGACTTTCGCAAATGTACATGAAGTTCAAAACTGTCATCGAATTTAAAAAAATTCAATAAGATGTGAAAATATACATGATGTTCAACATGTATTCTAAAAAACTTCATGTATATTTTAAATATATTGAACATATACATGAAAAAAGCCTATTTTTGCAGTTCTCATATGCATTTTGAAAAAATATTCATGTAAATTTATTTATATAAAAAATATTCATGTAAATGTCAAGGTGTGTATGGGCTCTAGCTGATGGAGAGGTGGTTGATCATATTCAGACTACTAGAGAGACCAACGCAAAATTCTGGATCCTATCTACGATTGAGGCTACCAAACAAACAACTTATAGAGATGATTGTCACACTATGGTCGATTTGGACAGCTCGCCAGAAGGCTATTCATGAAGGTACACTACAGAGCCGGCATGCTACTCATTCATTTGTGACTAATTTTATTGCGGAGATGGAAGTTTTCAGACGACCAGTGACAATCAGCAGTGCACCTGGAGGGTTTGTTTCAAACTCACGGCAAGCATGGAAAGAGCCTGGTGCAGGCCTGGTGAAGATCCATGTCGATGGGAGTTTTTCTAGGGCGGATGAGAGGAGCTGCAGCTGGGGTTTGCGGAGATTGTAATGGTGTTTTCTTGGGCTCTTCAGCCTTAGTTGTATCAGGCATTGCTGATCCGGTTAATCTTTAATCTATGGAGTGCCGGGAGGCACTTTCACTAGGGCTTAATCTTCGAGTAGACAGAATGGTGATTGCTTGTGATTCGAAGACAGTGGTCTCGGACATCAGCACGCGAATAGAAGGGCGCCTCGGTGATTGTGAAGGAGTTTGTCGCCTGCGCATGGGAGTTCACCAGATGCGATATCATTTTTGAAGGTCGGGCCTCAAACTTAGAAGCTCATAGTCTTGTTAAATTTTCTAGATCTTCAGATTCCGGTCGCCAGTTGTGGCTTGGGGTTCCTAATGTTGTCCTTAGTACATGGAGACCTGAGGGAGACTGTATGGGCCGGCGCAAGTAGTGCTAGCACCTGTTTAACCGCAAACTTTGTTCTTTTGCTCGCAACGGTAACAAAACAAGATTCTATTGGTCCAGCTTAACCCAGCTGCCGGTTTTTTAACCATTGAGACTGTGACCGTTGATAACGTTGATCCTTGACTTTTAGAAAGAAAACGAACTTGACAAAAAGTGACTTTGTAAATTGTTCATGAAGCGGCGGTTGGTGCGAATCGGTGAAGTCAGCGAGGAGCTCGAATGAGGAAAATAGGAGGCATCGGTGGAAGAAGAGATGAGAGAGACTGGGGAACGTGTATTGGCCACGGGGCAGCAGCGGGTGATGGCGAGGCGAGGGCTAGGGTGGCGGAAGCATTGCTCCTCCTCTCTCTCCAAGAAGGAAAAATGGATAGAGAGATTAGCAGTGGCTGGTGGGCCTCATCTCTTGATATTTCGTGTAGCACCGCATTGGCTAGACGTACGCCTCAAAACAAAAAACAAGAACGTTGAATCAAGATGTATGTATCAAGAAAATTGAATCCACGTTTCAATCAAGAAAAGAGCTTGCACCAAACATTGCAAATGTATGAGAGGAGCCATAGCTTAGCCACTTTAAATCCTTTATCTCTCTCTCTCTCTCTCCTCTCTCTCTCTCTCTCTCTCTCTCTATATATATATATATATATATATATATATATATATATATATATATATATATATATATATATATATATATACACCAAATTTTATCTACAAGCAGTGCTAGTTACCACCACTTTCTTTGCCCTTGACGTGTCCAGGCTTGTAGCAGGAGGCAACCGGGTGCGCTGCGGGTAGCGAACGTGGGCAGAACCCTCTAACGCGCTAGCAGCCGTACGTAATTAGGCGAGTGAAAAAAAGGTAGTTGCCACCAATTCAGATAATTAAGGTCTTTGTTGAACGGCTCCCTTGATTCTTGGCCAGCCGCGGCGAACCATCATTGAATGGATATAAGCACGTGACTAGCGATAGCTATTCTCATGGAATGAAATATTTCAAGGAACGTATGGGATGGACTGCAACCGATAGACGGATGTGAAGCACGTCATGCATGGCATGGCTTCATTTACGATCATATTTCTCTAGGAATATATACTATTGTAAGAGTGTGTTTCATTAAAAAAAAGTCATGTGCATGGAGTATATTTAAGAGGAGGGTATAGAGTATATTGTATTCTTTGGCGAAAAAGAGTATGTTGTATTTGAAATTAAAGAGTATAGAGTAAGGTCTAAGTAGTATGTAATCCGTTGCAAAAAAAAGTATGTAGTATCTATCTATATCTATCTATCCATACCTATACTAATTACGGACTCCCAAGTAATTACCACGTTAATTAGAATTTACTAGCCGTTCATCTGAATTATTACAGTACAGAACAACCGATAAAATTATTCCAGTTAAGGAAGAGACCTGGTCTCATATCCCATGCAGATGTGAATCGTCCAGTCCTTGGACTCTCTTACTCTATCCAGAAAAAAATCTGAGCGACATCTCCTTCTATATTGAGACGGAGGTCCTCCCTTGGTCTCTCTCTTTTTCCCTTGAGAGCAAAATCTGACCATGATGTCCTCCTAGATTTCGCGACCAAAGGTGAAACTGGCAACCCCGTCTCTGATATAATTAGGCGGTGCATGATGGAGGAGCCGCTTCTGCCTCCCCATGGCCTCTTGGGTCTCGGTCGCATCATCTACGTTTTGCAGCTCGGTGGCTCCGCTACAGGAAGTAGCGTTTGCGCCATCCATGTCAAATTCATGCAGCCATCATCCGTAGAGTTGGCTGTAACCATGCATATACTCTGCTCTGAATCAGTTGCACTAATTTTCAGGTAAGCAACGTGATATTTCCGTGTTGATTCAATCTGGAAAAATTAAGATCTCAAATTCTTTCAGTGATGAATTGATGATCGATGGAATTTTATTACATGAGTATTGGTCGCCCAGATCTTTTTAGGGACATTCTAGGATTTCAATTTGACATGAAATCAGTTTTGTTTCTATGTGGTACTGACGTACTGTCATTGTTAGCATTGTTGATCTCCAGCAGCATTGTCCACAATAGAACGGATCTCCGTCAGTGTCGGTACCCTCCGTGGAAAATTGCAATGCTAGACACCTCACGCTCAGCATCCTCTCCGCCATGGCATCCGGTTTCGCCGCAGGAACTAAATAGTATTCCATCACCCGGTTCAGATTGAAATCCTCTCTTTTTGTGTTGTTTTAGTCAACTAGGTATTCCTGTATTGCACCGTTGGGGTCTAGATTGAAGTCGGCTGAGTAATTGGGTGGGTATGAAGATGCGTTTGTCTTAGACAATAGTTACATGCAAAGTAAGTTCTCGAAGAGAAGTATTATTGCAAACATAAGTACAAATTAAATTTCTTCTCATTTTGGGAGGATAGGAAGATTTTTTTCTACGGTACTGATAGATTGATTTCAGCACCTCAAGCATGTAACCTTGGGCGTGCATTATTTTATCCTCATACCTTGCTTTTCTGTAGCACAAAAAATGTTATTTCCTTACACTACATTATTTTGTCACGTTCACTTTGATCGCCTAACTATTTATTTATTCGTACAAGTGGTGGTCAGTCTTTGTTTACCTAACCTGAATGTTGTTCTGACCATAAATATGTCCTAAGAATTAGGGTAATGAGGAAGCCAATAACTGTTGAATGTCTCGAGATGTAGCTCTTTTAACCCGCAAAAGTTAGTCCAAAAGGTCAATAAAATTATTCCTTTGACCTATCAACAGAAGTGTATCGATCCATTAAGTTTCCTTGAGATACGTGACATATGTCACAAGTAGCACGTGAAGAGAATAATCAGTTCAGTAACTAGCAGTTAGGATGCCTACAACATTGGGATTTAGAAACAATGTTTTCCCTCTTTCCATTCATTGGGATTCGATGCAATGCCGTCTCGGCATCTCCCCATTTACCATGGTTCATTGACAAATGGACAATCCCCACTCCGGTACAACTTCATTCTTCAGTCTGGCCTGAGATTATACTACCTATACTGTGGAAAATTTGGGAAGCAAAAAATGCAGCTGCATTAAGGAACGAAAATCATAGCCCCTATGTAGTTATTAGTAGTTTAGGTAGGGACTTTGAGCTCTGGACTGGCGATAAAATAGCCGCCTCTCTTGGCGAGACTATCTCTCTTCGCGCATCTTTGTGACCCTGTAAACTCTCTGTAACACCTTGGTTGTTAGGCCACTTTGAACAATATACATACAGGTGGGGATTCCTCAAAAAAAAAAGTGAAGGAGATGTGCCTCAGTACCTGTTGCTACACAAACTAAAGGTAACAATCTCAATTTTTTATGAAGGGAGGTTAGATTCACATGGCTTTTATTATTATTCAATATATGTAGAAGCGTGTCACTTCTTAGAACATTGGTACTTATATCAAAACCACAGACCTTTCATATATAACCATCTAATGGCAATTCATGTACAGGTTTTGTATGTATAAACCTCTAATTAATGTGCTCCAAAAAATCATTTATGCAAGGTACAACTTTATCTATTGGGCATTGGTTGCTTCACTAATTCTTTTGAGTTTGTATTCATGTTGTGCTGATGTTAGTGTGTACAGCAGAGTATCAATGCTAAAGGGACCGTTTATTCCTAACTGAGATCCTGTAGCACTCCATAGCTGCTTCTTTTGTCCTGTCTGACTAATTAATTTTTACTATATATGCACCTTGATCCTTAGTTTAATGGCTACTGATGCAATGAAGCACGGGGGCTCACTTAGTCAGCTGGTTTTATTCATACGAGTAACGAGCATACTGCGATAGCAGATAGAGGGTGACGTAATTCTCCTACTGCAATAATTTTACTTCATCATGCATGATGCAAACACCTTGATATGTCTGCGCTAATGGGTAGATTTGATGCCACTGTAATGCCGACAGCCTATGCAAGGTGACTGATTTAATCTTGGTGCTACAATATACTGTTCATGCTTTATGTAAATAGCACGGAGGCAATCATGAAACTGTACAACTCTTTATCGGAAAATGAAATTGTTCATCTTTTATGTTAGCTTAATTTTTTGTTGCGTTTGATTGAGGTTAATCCGTGGTATATATATCATGTCAATGCAAGATGGTATGTAATTTTTTTTCATGTCTCTATCTACATGCTAATAACAATAATTCAAGCCGTCTGCACATTGCACAAGCAACTTCCCACGTTAACTGAATCATCTACTAATTCATTTTTGGTGGATCTTAATTTGAATGGACCAGGAGTAAATCATTTCATTTTAAAGTCTGGCTGACTTAGTTTTTAATCTGTGATTTTCTATGTACTTCTTAACTCTCAACTGCAGTCATATATTTTGTTACTTTTATAATTTAAGTGTACATATTTTCATGTACACACGGCTGAACTATTACTCTGTCAAACTCATGTGAGAAACTGAGAATGCTTGACCAGCTAGAAAAAATATTTGACCTGAGTCTTCATCTACATCATTTGCGAGGCAAAAAAATCCTTCTCTTTTACTAATTACTATGGTGCTACCTCTTTTTCCCAAAATATATATTGGAGTGTATAATAATGCATTAATAACACGGTTGTTTCCTATCCACATTTATCTTCCCGTAATCAGTCGTTCCAAAAATGGTTATTCATGCTTTAGTTTCTTCATTTGTTCTACTTTAAGCGCAATCTCATTGAATCACATGCACATAGGTAGCATGTATTATTGAGGCTAACACTAGTAGAAAAGGGGGCATTGGTCCAGGCCGGGTCAGCCCATTAGTCCCGGTTCAATCCAGAACCAGGACCAATGGGGGCTTTGGACCCAGTTCGTTAGCACCGGGGGCCGGCCGGGCCACGTGGGCCATTGGTCCCGGTTCGTCTGGACCTTTTGGTCCCGGTTGGTGGGACGAACCGGGACCAATATGCCTTGCTCCTGGCCCACCACCATTGGTCACGGTTGGTGGCCTGAACCGGGACCAAAGGCTTCCCTTTAGTCCCGGTTCAAGCCACGAACCGGGACCAATTAATTGCCTATATATACCCCGCGAGCAGAGCACTCTCACTGCTCTGTTTTTCGTGGCCGGCGAGGAGAGAGCTTTGTGGTGCTCTAGCTCACCTCCTATGCACACGAGGTGTTCGATGGAATGCCCGAGCCACACTACTTAAGCTTTCTCCTCTCCAAGCTCCTCCTCCAAGCTCAATTTTTCTCAATATTTGTCTAGGTTTAGCGGTCCGTCACGTCCCGTCCCCGTCTTCACCACCGTCGATCGCCCGCGCCGATCTCGTCGCCGGCACCACCGTGGTGAGCCTGTTGTTCTTATCTTCTTTCTGAAAGGAAAAAAAACTCTTACTTGTATGTTTATATAGATACTTGTATAATTTTCTTACTTTTATTATTGCATATTATATAGTGCGATGGTTTTGGTATCCGCCCCCGTCGGCCCTCGTCCTGTCTATGATTCAGATGTGGTATATATTATCTTTCCATAACTAATCGTTCATTTATTGTTTATGACAATTATGCCGACCAACGTGACATAGATTTTATTTATCTAGGAGGTTGTTGAACCGGAAATTCTAACCGACCCTATTGTCGAGAGATTAAATTTAGTTGAGGAAGAAAACAATTTGTTGAAGGAAAAAATTAGAAAAATTGAGGAGGAGAAGATGATATTGGAGTTGCATGTTGCGGATGTCGTCGATGATCACAAGATCAAGATGGATGCAATGCGCTTGAAGATTAGAAAGATTAGAAAATATGCCATTCATACCGAGGCTTGGTATCATTATGCCATTGGATCAGTTGTTACATTGGTTGCGATTATGATCGCATTTGTTTTCGCATTGAAATGTTTTACATACTTTCAGTGTATGGTTTAATTAATTTAGATGCTCTCCAGAGCTTTATGTTGTTAGATGAGAACTATGTATGTACTCTGGTTTTAATGTGATGATGAACTTCTATTAATTTGGTCACTTAATTATCTATTCATGATGTTCTGTAATAATTTTTGACACACTTAATTATATATAATGCACGCAGAGGAACCGGCAATGGATGTACGGTTCAAGACACACCTCCGAGTACATTAAGGGCGTGCATGATTTTCTCGAAGTGGCTGAGGCAAACAAGCAGAATGGTTTTATGTGTTGTCCATGCCCTATATGTGGGAATACGAAGTCTTACTCTGACCGGAAAATCCTCCACACCCACCTGCTTTACAAGGGTTTCATGCCACACTATAATGTTTGGACAAGGCACGGAGAAATAGGGGTTATGATGGAAGACGGCGAAGAAGAAGAGTACGATGACAACTATGTGCCCCCTGAATACGGTGATGCTACTGAAGATCAAGAGGAACCAGACGATGTGCACGATGATGCTGCAACGGGCGAAGCTGCTGAAGATCAAGAGGAACCAGACGATGTGCCCGACGATGATGATCTCCGCCGGGTCATTGTCGATGCAAGGACGCAATGCGACAGTCAAAAGGAGAAGCTGAAGTTCGATCGCATGTTAGAGGACCACAAAAAAAGGGTTGTACCCCAATTGCGAAGATGGCAACACAAAGCTCGGTACCGTACTGGAATTGCTGCAGTGGAAGGCAGAGAATGTTGTGCCTGACAAAGGATTTGAGAAACTACTGAAAATATTGAAGAAGAAGCTTCCAAAGGATAACGAATTGCCCGACAGTACATACGCAGCAAAGAAGGTCGTATGCCCTCTAGGATTGGAGGTGCAGAAGATACATGAATGCCCTAATGACTGCATCCTCTTCCGCGGTGCGTACAAGGATCTGAACGCATGCCCGGTATGCGGTGCATTACAGTATAAGATCAGACAAGATGACCCTGGTGATGTTGACGGCGAGCCCCACAGGAAGAGGGTTCCTGTGAAGGTGATGTGGTATGCTCCTATAATACCACGGTTGAAACGTCTGTTCAGAAATAGAGAGCATGCCAAGTTGATGCGATGGCACAGTGAGGACCGTAAGAAAGACCGGAAGTTGAGAGCACCCGCTGACGGGTCACAGTGGAGAAAAATCGAGAGAAAGTACTGGGATGAGTTTGCAAGTGAGCCAAGTTACATATGGTTTGCTTTAAGCGCGGATGGCATTAATCCTTTCGGGGAGCAGAGCAGCAATCACAGCACCTGGCCCGTGACTCTATGTATGTATAACCTTCCTCCTTGGATGTGCATGAAGCGGAAGTTCATTATGATGCCAGTTCTCATCCAAGGCCCTAAGCAACCCGGCAACGACATTGATGTGTACCTAAGGCCATTAGTTGAAGAACTTTTACAGCTGTGGAATGGAAACGGTGTACGTACGTGGGATGAGCACAAACAGGAGGAATTTAACCTAAAGGCGTTGTTGTTCGTGACCATCAACGATTGGCCCGCTCTCAGTAACCTTTCAGAACAAACAAACAAGGGATACCACGCATGCACGCACTGTTTACTTGACACCGATAGTATATACCTGGCAAGCTGCAGGAAGAATGTGTACCTGGGCCATCGTTGATTTCTTCCGACCAACCATCAATATCGAAAGAAAGGCAAGCATTTCAAAGGCGAGGCAGATCACCGGAAGAAGCCCGCCATGCGTACCGGTGATCACGTACTTGCTATGGTCAATGATTTACACGTAATCTTTGGAAAGGGTCCTGGCGCACTAGCTGTTCCGAGTGACGCTGGGGGACACGCACCCATGTGGAAGAAGAAATCTATATTTTGGGACCTACCTTACTGGAAAGACCTAGAGGTCCGCTCTTCGATCGACGTGATGCACGTGACAAAGAACTTTTGCGTGAATCTCCTAGGCTTCTTGGGCGTGTATGGGAAGACAAAAGATACAGCTAAGGCATGGGAGGACCTACAACCTTTGCACGAAAAAGACGGCATGCCTCCAAAGCAGTATGAAGGTCCTGCCAGCTATGCTCTTACCAAAGAAGAGAAGGAAATCTTCTTTGAATGCCTGCTTAGTATGAAGGTCCCGACTAGCTTCTCGTCTAATATAAAAGGAATAATAAATATGGCAGAGAAAAAGTTTCAGGACCTAAAGTCTCATGACTGCCACGTGATTATGACGCAACTGCTTCCGGTTGCATTGAGGGGGCTTCTACCGGAAAACGTCCGATTAGCCATTGTGAAGCTATGTTCATTCCTCAATGCAATCTCTCAGAATGTGATCGATCCAGAAATCATACCAAGGCTAAGGAGTGATGTGGTGCAATGTCTTGTCAGTTTCGAGCTGGTGTTCCCACCATCCTTCTTCAATATCATGACGCACGTCCTAGTTCATCTAGTTGACGAGATTGTCATTCTGGGCCCCGTATTTCTACACAATATATACCCCTTTGAGAGGTTCATGGGAGTCCTAAAGAAATATGTCCGTAACCGCGCTAGGCCAAAAGGAAGCATCTCCATGGGCCATTAAACAGAGGATGTCATCGGGTTTTTTGTTGACTTCATTCCTGGCCTTAAGAAGATAGGTCTCCCTAAATCGCGGTATGAGGGGAGACTGACTGGAAAAGGCACGCTTGGAAGGGACTCAATAATATGCAGGGACGGATATTCCTGGTCTCAAGCACACTACACAGTTCTACAGAACTCTACCTTGGTGACCCCGTATGTCGATGAACACAAGAACATTCTGCGCTCCAAACACCCGGAGCAGTGCGACGACTGGATTACATGTGAACACATCAGGACTTTCAGCAGTTGGTTGGAAGCACGTATCAGAGGTGACAACACTGTTTGTGATGAGCTGTACTTGTTGTCCAGGGGACCATCTTTGACTGTATTGATTTGGAAAGGATACGAGATAAATGGGAATACATTTTACACGATTGACCAAGATCAAAAGAGCACCAACCAAAACAGCGGTGTCCGCTTTGATGCAACAACCGAGAGGGGAAAGGACACATATTATGGTTACATAGTGGACATATGGGAACTTGACTACGGAGTAGATTTTAAGGTCCCTTTGTTTAAGTGCAAATGGGTCAATCTGTCAGGAGGCGGGGTACAGGTAGACCCACAGTACGGAATGACAACAGTGGATATGAAAAATCTTGGGTACACTGATGAACCGTTCGTCCTAGCCAATGATGTGGCACAGGTTATCTATGTGAAGGACATGACTACCAGACCGAGAAAGAGAAAAGATAAGGAAGCGAATACATCATACGATGAGCCAAAGCGCCACATAGTTCTTTCAGGAAAAAGGGACATCGTGGGAGTGGAGGACAAGACAGACATGTCTGAAGATTATGAAAAGTTTCATGAAATTCCTCCCTTCAAAGTCAAGGCTGACCCCAGCATCCTGATAAACGATGAAGATTATCCATGGTTACGGCGCAATAAGCAAATGACACAAGCGAAGAAAAAGTGAAGACTTTCTCCCGCAACTATTATGATGATACCATGCCAACTTTGTAACTGACGAGTATGATACCATTGTCCGTTTTGTACATGCACATGCTATGTGGGTCAATTTTTGATACCATGCCAACTTTCAACTTTTTCAGAGTTCATTTGAAATGCTTTAATGTCTTATGGTTCGGCCCTCGTAATAATTAAAAATAGCAACAATTAGTATTTTGTTGTAAGTAGAAACAAAATAAAATAAATAAAGCAAGAAAGAAAACAAAAAAACAAAAAAAGTGTTTTCAAATTTGAAAACTAATGGCACTAACAGAAAGTTTATAATTTTCCTAAAACTAAAAGCAAAAACAATTAAAAAATAAAGCAAAAAATAAAAGAAAATAAATAATGCAGAAAACAAAAGAAAAAAACAACAATAAGTATTTTGTTGTAAGTAGAAACAAAATAAAATAAATAAAGCAAGAAAGAAAACAAAAAAACAAAAAAAGTGTTTTCAAATTTGAAAACTAATGGCACTAACAGAAAGTTTATAATTTTCCTAAAACTAAAATAAAAAACAATTAAAAAATAAAGCAAAAAACAAAAGAAAATAAATAATGCAGAAAACAAAAGAAAAAAACTTGAAAAATAAATAAATATAGCAACAATAAGTAAAGAAAACAAAAAAACAAAAAAAATGCCTCCTACTGGGCCGCCACAGCCTGAATACGACTAGAAACCCTACTATGGGCCAGGATTCAGGCCGGCAGTAGGCCCAGAAGGCCCATCAGGCAAAGCAATAGCAAGTAGGCCCGAAAGCTTGCGGTGGAGAGGAGCTCGAGAGGGGTGCGGCAGTGGGGCTTATAAACCACTGCGCGCCCCTCTCGACTAGCGAGGTGGGACTAAACTTTGGCCCCGAGGCGGGCAGCACAGAGGCCTTTAGTCCCGGTTGGTGGCACCAACCGGGACTAAAGGGGGGGCATTAGTCCCGGTTCGTGCCACCAACCGGGACCAAAGGCCGACGGTTCCCACCCTTTGGGCTGCCGAAAAAGAGGCCTTTGGTCCCGGTTGGTGGCACCAACCGGGACTAAAGGGACTAAAGGGTGGATTAGTCCCGGTTGGTGCCACCAACCGGGACCAATGCTCTTGCTATATATACAGGACTTAGCAGTTTTCGCCAAAACCCATCTCTTTCTTCTCGCCCCGACGCCTCTGCTC
>NC_041386.1:727929654-727937573 GCF_002162155.2 Triticum dicoccoides
CTGTCGCCGCGCGCGCCACCCGTTCCCCGACCCCGTCGTCGTCGCCGCGCGCGCCGCCCCTTCCCTGACCCCGTCGCCGTCGCCGCGCGCGCCGCCCCTTCCCCAACCCCGTCGCCCTCACCCCGACCACACGCCGCCGCCTTCGGTCTGGCCGCCGGCGCCCTTTCCTCTTATTTTTTTGTGCATTTTATGTATATGTTCTCTGTGTATATATGTATATGTTCTCTGTGTATATATGTTCATATATGCAAAAGTTAGATTTTAGAAAAACTTTATATATGCAAAAATTTATACATATATGTAAGTATATATGTATGTATAGATGTATGTATGTGGATACATGAGGGGGGTTGATATACCCCCTCTCCGATAGCATTTTTGTGCATTTTAGGTTAGTGTATATATATGTTGATGTATATATGCAAAAGATGGATTTTTAGAAAAAATACTATTTTTTCTGTTGATGATATGATGATGTTTTTTTTTCATATATGCATTTTTTCATATATGTATTATTTTTTTAAGTTGTTAGTAGATATCGATTTTAGGTTAGTGCATTTTAGGTTAGTGTACAGGAGAAATTTAAAGTAAAATAAGGAAAAGGAAGAAAAGAGGAAGAAGGAAGAAGGAAGAAAGAAGAAGAAAAAGAATGAGAGGAAAAAGGAAAATAAGAAGATGAAGAAGAGGAGAGGAAGAAGAGGAGAAATAAATAAGAAGAGGAAAAAAGAAGAAAAAGAAGAGGAGAAGAAGAAAGGAATAGAGGAGAAGAAGAAAAAATAGAAAAAAAATTCTATTTTCTTCTTCTTCTCCTCTATTCCTTTCTTCTTCTCCTCTTATTTTTTCTTCTTCTTCCTTCTTCCTTCTTCCTCTTTTCTTCCTTTTCCTTAATTATTTTCCTTTCTCGTAGTTGTCACGTCGTTGTCGATATAACCCCCTCGAGATAACTTCGACATGAGGGGCGGTCGATATAAATACCCCCCCTCCTCGGCCCTATCGCTCGACCAAAACTCTCGAGGACACCCAAACCCTAGAGAGAAAACGATGTTGGTCTCCTACCCCCTCCCGCCGCGCCCCTACCCGACAAATTAACTCTCTCGAAGCATTGTTGTGTCGAGGCGACCCCAAACCCTAGAGAAGCAGTGTCGAGGCCACTAACATGATTCCTTATAGTGATTAGCTGGCTAGTTCTACGTTTGCCACTAGTTCCATCTGTACCATATATAAACATGTTGTAAATATTTGCAGAAACTATGGAGCACTGCCAAGACGAAGAAGCAGAAGCGATATTGAGGGACATAATCTCAAATGGAAGCGTTGTTGGTCAGCTGGAAGAACGGGGTGAAGAAGAGGGCTATGTTCATGATGGCTTCGGCCCATTAATGCCCATACAAGAACAGGACTATGTTCATGATGGCTCCGGTGACACAATGGAGGAACAAGAAGGAGACCGTGTTGACTGCTCCGGTGACCGAACCGAGCCCGACCAGGTATATATATATTAGTTAAGCCCGTGCTGACTAGTTAATTGATGCTTCCATTGTTTTGGTATATGTACACATATTAATTACTCTCGTCTTTCTTCCTTATAATTTCTAGCCCTTCGGATCAAGCACAACTTCGGTAAGGAGACGGGGCCCGAAGAAAAAGTTGAGCTCGGATGAAAAGTTTGAGATCATAGAAATCGCGCCCGACGGCGAACCGATTGAACCCATCCGGACAAGGAAGGCATTTTCTTCTCAGTGTGGGGTTCTTGTTAGGGAGAAGATCCCGATCAGCATCCAGCAATGGTATAATCCTAAGGAGGAAGACCTTGAGGTGTCTTATGTCAATGATACGCAGAAAGAATATCTTTGGACTGAGCTGAAGGCAAATTTCACCCTACCGCCAGAGGAGGATCCGGAGAACCCAGTTAAAGAGGAATTAATCAAGTCTTGTGCTCTTAAGAAGATGGCAACCCTAATGAGGAGGTGGAGGAAAGAGCTGAACCAGTTTGTCAAAAATAAAAAGACACCAGAATTCATCGGCAAATATGAGAAGATCAAAGATCACTGGCCCGCATTTGTGGCCCACAAGACATCGGAAAAGAGTAAGAAGATGTCGGAGACAAACAAGAAAAATGCTGCAAAGAAGACGCTTAACCATCGCACGGGTTTAGGTGGCTACCTGCAAGCCCGGCCTAAGTGGTCCAAGGCTGAGAATGATCTGCTTGAAAAAGGGATCGAACCAGAGACAATGAGATGGCCAGACCGTTGCCTGACTTGGTTCTTCGGGTCTGGCGGAACCTTGGACCCTGTAACAGGGTTTTGCCAGTGGACAGACGAGCAACTGGAAATACCAGTCAAGAACCTTCGACACTATATCGATGCAGCGCAGCGAGGGACGTTCCTTCCAAACAGGGAGAAGGACGAGCTCACAATGGCCCTTGGGAATCTTGAGCACCCTGGACGGACACGAGGCACGCCAGGCTCCATTCCATGGATGGTTGGTTTTCCGGACGCAGGGGGTTACAAAACCCACGAGAGGAGGAAGAAACTGGAGCAGGACCAACTGCAGGCGCTGCACGAAAGGGTAATGGGGCTACAGGATCGAGAAGAGGAACGAGAAGCAGCAGATCGCAGCAAACGACCTGCCGAAGCTTCCCCGAAAGCTACCCCGCCATCTCAGCCGAGAAGCAGCGTGGCTTCCACCGAGATGCTTCAGCCGGAGCATGTCTTGATGGCTCCTGCCAACTATCCCGTGGATGGTATCACGGAGTCTCAAAATTGCCACATGATGGCGCAATGGATGACTTTGAAGTTCAAGGCGGCTATTGGCCAAGTTTATCCTAGTGGACCCGGCACAACTTAACACTGCCAGCCGATTCCAAAAGGATATGCTAAGGTGATGGTGGATGAAATAACGGAGGGATTTGAGGACCTCGTGCTTGACCACCCTACCGGTGAAGGGGAGACTAGGCTGGGTTCTGCTCTGAAGACTACATGCCTATGAAAGAAAGAGCTCATCAACCTTTTGAACTGGACGCCTCCGCCTCCTCCTCCTGCTCCGGCGAGTCAGGGCACTCGGCCTCCTCCACCGCCTCCTCCTCCGGCGAGTGACGATCAGGACACACGTGGCGGCACTCCGCCTCCTTCTCCGGCGCATGGCGGCACTCCGCCTCCTTCTCCGCCTACGCCGGCGCTCCCGAGCAGCCAGTAGCATCCTCCTTCTCCGCCTCGCCAGCAAGGGCGGAAGAGACCCGTCGCCGCCCCGGCTGCTCCGGCGCGTCGTACTCCTTCTCCTCCGCCTCGTAAGCAAGCACTTCCTGATATGGGAAGCCTGACGATTACCTGCCTGACGATGCACTTCCTGATTTCTTGGAGGTGGACGAACACAGATACGAGTACGGGAAGCCTCTCGTCAAAGATGAAAAATCTCTGACAACAATGATGCGAAGATTCCATAATTGGTACACGAAACCTGCAGAGAGTCTGAGGGTAAGAATGCTTTGTATCTGCGTATTAAAGAGGAGCACGATTTCGTTGCAAATGATCTGTTGACTGTTCCATTTAAGGAGTTCTTCGAGTTCTTCAATCAAAAGTCCCTCGATAAATTAATGGTCTTTTGCTACTGCCTGTAAGTACTATTTCTGTCATTAAGTCTCTATATATAGCTCGGCTCTTTCATTGCATGTATTTATAATTAATTATCCTCAATATATTATGCAGATTGAAGATCGTCGAGTGCAAAAAACAAGAAATTTATGATATTGGGTTCATTAACACAAATATCATAGATGTATTTCTGGTTGAAAAGAACGTCAAAGAGGCCGAGGACAACTTGCTACAATCGTTGATTAAAAATCAAAACAAAGATACCATACTCTTTCCTTACAACGGCCCGTGAGTGTTACTGTCGTGTGCATATTCGGTTTCCCTTATTACTCAAGCGAGCTTATAGTAATGTAATTGATGAGTTATGCATGCGTGCGCAGGTACCACTATATTCTTCTGGAGATTAAGCTTGAGCGTGGACTAGTAACCGTCTTAGACTCGAGACGGAAAGATCCCAAATCATATGCGGACATCACTGAAATGCTCAGCAAGTAAGTTCAATCGATCATTATCGCACCATATCGGCAACTTTTTGTTCATTTCCTGATATCTCAAGTCATATTAATTATTTTCTTTGTCTTGCAGGGTTTGAAAACAGTTCACCGCAGAAGCTCCGGGACTGCCGAAGGAGCTGGCATATAAATACCCGAAAGTAAGTACTACTGGCTAGCTAGTTGCGCGCATCTCCCATTGATTCTATAGCTATACTTTCATCAATGCCATTTATAATGCTTCATTATCAGTTTGATTGACCTCTATTTCTCGTAAAGTGCTTGTGGCAGGAGGAAGGGAATGATTTCTTTGGATACTACGTGTGCAAGTTCATCCACACCGCGACTTTGAAAAACAAGCGGGGCTACTCTAGAAGACAATATGAAGTGCGTAAGCAATAATATTCACAATTTCATTTTATTACACCATCATTTCTGTTGAGTTTCATTCATATATATGTATTAATTAACCCCCTTCTTCAAATTAGACGTGGCAGATGCGGGATGAACTCCTAGAACCAGATCGCAAGAAAGCAATTCAAGAGGAATTGGCGGGATTCTTTCTTGACCACGTCATCAGTAAAGCCGGAGAATACCATGTGGAAATTGATTTCAAATGCTAGGGGTTTGTAATTAAGAGATCTTATACATATTGTACATGTATGTAGCCAGTAGCGTCGGATACATGATACAAAAACTTGTTGTTCGATCAATCTCTCGGAGAAGGAGAGGTCGATCGATCACTTCTCTCGGTATGCATGACGAACTTCTGTATTGAATGGTTCTCTCGATCACTTATGTATATATAGTACGTAGCGTCGACCAAGCACGGACATAAGAGAGGACACTTCTCTCTATTAATTAGCTAGCTAACACAATATATGAAACACCTAAATTAACCCCCCAAAACCCCCAACCTCCCCTCCTTTCAAAAAAAAAACAAAAACCCCAGCCACTGGAATGCTGACGCGTGGATGCCTTTTGGTCCCGGTTGGAGCCACCAACCGGGACCAAAGGCCCCCTCACTGGGCTCGGCGCACAGGGCCACGTGGAGGCACATTGGTTCCGGTTCTGGTTTGAACCGGGACTAATGGGTGGAGGTATTAGTAACGGCCCATTAGTCCCGGTTCATGAACCGGGACTAAAGGCCCTTATGAACCGGGACTATTAGGTGTTTTTCTACTAGTGTAAACCTGCCGCCTCATAATTTTCAACTTTGGCCTGACCACACATGTATAAAGGTGGAGATCCGGTTGTGTGGAGTCCCTGTGAAGAGAGGGTTCTGATAATTTAAAACATCGGAAATTTGAAATTACAAAAGCCTAAAATATTAATATCCAATTGGCGTTAATACATCTTTTCAAATCGTTCTCCTTATTTTGTACTCTCTCATATTATATATCGTCCATTGTCAGTAGGTTTCCATCATGCTTTTTTTTTGCGAGTGAGGTTTCCATCATGCTAAAAGCAGTTTGGTTTTGAAACAATGCTGTATTCTCGCAAGAAAACTATTCAGTTCCTTAAATACAATAGTTAGCAAGATCATTCATGTAAGGTTGGTATTGCGACATTATTGATTACATTTTCCATGAAATTAGGTATTTGGTTTTCCCATCTATAAATATATTTTTGCCCATTGAACATGCACATGAAAACAATGTCCTACAATTTTATTTCAAATTTATACTAGCCCGTGCAAATGCACGGGTTGACGACTAGTATCATTAACCGGCTAAAAAAGTACTCCCTCTGTCCCAAAATAACTATCTCAAACTTAGTACAAACTAGCAAAGTGGCCCGCTCTTCTCGCGGGCTAGAATTTAATATAGTTTGTTCGAAATAAGTTTACATATACCAGTTCATTGGTTTGGCCACGAAGTGGTGATTTTAGGGATATCAGAGTTACCCCTTTAATATTTTGTGGAGATATCAGGAGGCTATTCTTGTCTGAACTTTTTAGTGCTACGTGCTCGAATCCATGGATTTGCCTAATGCAGTGATGTGTACATGGTGTGTGGCTTGCTTGACAATCTGGTTGAGGCGTATTAATCTTTTTTTATTTTTAGTATATAATGTTCCCCCAAGAAGTATCGTATGCATCAAATTTGAGTCAACGTGGGTCATTTTATCACAACTATATTTTATTTGTTCATATTCCCATGAAGTATATGTTAGCATGAATTTATTTTAAAAAATGCTTCACCAGAAATTACAAAAATTACGCTAAAAATATGTATATGCACTATACTTTTTTCCCTAGATATACATTAATCAGGTGTTTTTTATAATTTATAGCTGATTTTTAGAACAATTTATAGCTGATTATTTGTACTGTTAGTAGAACTATAATGTTTTCGTAATCGAATGATTACTTGGGATTTTAGCAGAACTAGGTCACGTAGATGCACACAACATTCAGGCATCACTCACACTCCATTATCCACGTCTTCACGGAGCGGCTGGTCTTGCCCGACCCCCTTTGTCCCATTTCTCCTTTCCTTCCTTTATGCGTTTACTCCTGGGTTGCTGCCGTCGACTGATGTCAGCTACTCATAGAGAAAAGA
The DNA here is from genome assembly GCF_002162155.2 of Triticum dicoccoides. Taxonomy (NCBI): domain Eukaryota; kingdom Viridiplantae; phylum Streptophyta; class Magnoliopsida; order Poales; family Poaceae; genus Triticum; species Triticum dicoccoides. Next base: position 727,936,300 of record NC_041386.1, read on the forward strand.
CATCCTTCTTTCTCCGTTGACTTCTGCATTGATGCCATCGGCTGATATCCACCTATGAAAAGAGCAACGACGGTATTGTTCCTGATTCATTGTGGGCATGGAACTCATCTCCCGTAGCCAGCTTGGATCCAGACTGAGTTCATCCTGCAGAAGACAAATCCATATTAGTGAAAATCCAGGTCGGCTAACACGTCGACTTCGTGCTCCATAGCGGCTGCCATCTTCCACCAGTGGGTCCAACATTTTTCCCTTTCCTGTTCATGACATATTTCCCCATTCTTCTTCTCATTTCCCTATGTTTGTACTCTTGAAGCGATGTAATTAAGGTAGTTAAAATAAAAAAAATTATGCCTATCCACTTTATTTGTGCGTTTGGGATCGACATTGGCATTTGCCCCATACCCCTATTCATATTCAAGCTCTGAGCTATGTAATGAGCCTCAAATATCAGAAAATATTGGGCTTCGCTATTAGGTATGAATGAGTTGTTTTCGTCAAATGCTGATGCACGATTCCATTACTTATGCATATCAGTAGACCACATCCATCCTGCCATATCATGTTAGCATTGATCATGTGCTTATTCTCATCTGATAAAAAGGTCGGTAGCAATATCTTGTTGAGGAAGAACTATACTAAAAGTGTTTTTTCCATGTGTTTTGAATATTTATTTATATACTATTACACGTAGTCCATCCCTTCAATTCTGGTGACTCTTTAGAACGATATGTATCATTCTCCATGTGCAAACACAAGTTTAGTCAGAGATAGATCTAATTCTTTGATATGCAGGTCTCACCTCCCCTAATTTTTCATCGTCCGATTGAACTAATTAATTAATTAAGGTAGTTTTTGTTAGTGGCTAACCTTCCAGTCTATGTTTTTTACCACCCTATATGATGTCTACTCTTGATCTTCAATCAATTGAGACTTATGGCCAAGTTACAAAATGATGACAATAAGTTATGAAGGTCAAATACAAAGGCGTACAGTTAATTTGGTTATGCACTCTCCACATTTTTCGGTATTGGGATCGGCATTGGAGGTGTCAGGTGCCCTTATACCTGTTAATTTTCAACAAATTCCCATAGACATATTAAAATTTCATAATTGAATAAGAAAACATGTTTGATTGCATGCTACATATAAAATATAACAACGCCCAGATGCTCTAACTATTGGTTGCAATATATAAAAAAAATTAAGGACTCAGATATCACATAATTTAGATTTGTCAATGTTTGAAAGGAATGAACTATTTCCCCAATTGTTAC
>NC_041386.1:727937745-727946344 GCF_002162155.2 Triticum dicoccoides
TATATATATATATATATATATATATATATATATATATATATATATATATATATATATATATTCTACAACATGCAAGGAACCTAATCAAATGTCACCAGCCTCATCCGTAGAAGGCGGGTACTCAGTGGCGCCACCATCACCGTAATATCGCAACAGCTGCTGCCCTCCATATATATCCACTACTGCGGGATCCAAATCCTCATCACGTGCCTACTCTGGCGGCAGCAGCCTTGTGGCTAAGATCGAGGAAGTTGGTGGATCGAAGACATGATGGATATAGCTAGTGGATCGGACGCTTGGACAGAAGTGAGAATAGTGGCCGGGAAAGGAGTTTTTTCTTTATGGAGAAGGTGATTGGGAAATGATGCCTTGAACATAGGTTTTTCTTTCTACAAAAAAAGATCTGGAGTTGATAGTTTTTCTTTGTAGCTAGGCAGCGACGACGAGACCTCGAGTCCCAAAGTTAGATCGGGGCGCTAGTGTAGAGATCCATTGCAGCGTCCGCTCTTTTCTTCCTTAAAGGAAGGAGAGAACTGTTCGTTTCTTTTCTATACATGAAATCCAGCTAAAAGAAGATACATGAGATGCAGTAGCATTTTTAGGGGAATGATATAGTAGTAGTTTTTTTAATGTGAAATGTAGTAGATTTTTTATTTTTTATTTTGATTTCGGGGACGTGAGATCTGAAACATTAGATGTAGTAGTTTCTTTTGTTTTTTAGGGTATTTTTTCTTTTGCAGGACGTGAGATCTATTGTTTTTTTCTCTTATTAGTATTTTTCTAAAGGACTTGTAGATAGATATAAGATCTGTACATAGAATAAATCGGATCCATCAGTTTTACGTGAGATCTTCTAGTTTTTTCTTTTATTTATTTAAAGGGACATGTAGATAGATATAAGTGTACGTTTATTGGAACTGCATGTAATTTTTATTTTGAGAATTGAGCTACACGTACGTGGTAAGGATAGCTGTAGTACTTTTTTTTTTGAACTACACGTAATGTTTTTACATCAAACTGCACGTGGGCTTTCATTTTATTGGAACTGCATGTAATCTTTTTTTTAGAGTTCAGCTACACGTTCATGCTAAGGATAGCTGTAGTAGGTTTTTTTAACTGCACATAATGTTTTTTTACATCAAACTGCACGTAATCTTTATTTAGAATTGAGCGGGATGTACATGCTAAAGATAGCTGTGTTTTTTTTTCTTTTTGAGATGGAGTCCTCTTATATCTAATCCATTAATTACATATTTTAAGTTATGGGTCCACCAAATCAACGACCATATGTTTCTAATTATTGTGGTAATTTCTAGCTTCTATGCATCTAATATTTTTTTATTCCTTCCTTCCGGGGTTTTTAGCCAGGACCTCGCATGCAGAAATATGTGGGAGATGTACACGTGGGCAAGTTGGTTACCTTTTCTACAAAGAAAAATAAATACTAAGAAAAAATGTGCATGCATGCACAAACGTATGTAAGAGGCAGTTAACGTGGCCAAGTTTGTTAGGTTTTCTTAGGCGAGTTTTTTTTTTCCTGTCACGTGAATGCATGTGAGATATCTAAATTATGTGCGTTGGTTATCTTTTTATGTGAGTTTTTCTTTCTTTAACATGCACGCATGTGAGAGATTTCAGTTATGTGCATCACGTATGTGTCAAGTTGTTTTGGACCCACCATATTACGTTATGGAGATCAAACTGTTATAGATTAAGAAAATTAGATGATCCATCAGATCAACGGTGAATATTTTCTAATTAACGTCGATTTTTCTAGCATATTTCTCTTTTTCCTGGTTAACCCGTCAAGCATTTTTTATATATAATAGATTTGTACTGGAGCTAGTACAAAGTTGAGACACTTATTTTTAGACGGAGGGAGTATGTAGTATATCATCCAAGCAGAACATAAGTTGTCTGGTGTATGTAGTATATCATCCATGCAGATCATATACGTGAATCTAATGCGCCGCCGACGTCGTTGAGTATGTGGTGATATCTCCATAATTCTCGCCGTACATAGACTCGAAATATGAGTATGTAGTATGTAGTTTTTTTCCTAAGAAAGTATGAAAGTATGTAGTATCGATTCCACGCCAAAAAAAGGTATGTAGTATTGATTGTGGAGTATGTCATGAAAGAGCGTATATGTGCTGCGACCTGGCAGAGAGCATATACCTTTGTTGTCATCGTGTCCTCATCCACATTCCACGCCATTGCTGTTGTACCCCTCCATGAAAAGTATGATTTCAGTATAGACCAAACCGTTTCAGGTAGAGAGGCACTAACACACTGACATTTGACATGAGTGCAATGTTTTGACGAAATAAGCGGTACATCCTGCCCTGGCGCTAGTCACGCTGCCACGCCGTCCATTTTGAAAGCTTGCATCCACACTCGGAGTACATGCTAGGAAATAAGTGGACATTAAAAAAGATATTAAAACATATTAATATGGTAGGTGAATTACCTACTCCAACTTTACCACACAAGAACCCACATTTGATGGAAAACAAGAATGAAATTAAGCTATTTTGTTCGTCCTTGGGTAGTCAAGCTTCGAAATAAATATCCATAGTGAGTTTGCAAAGGACTTCGTCTGATGGACTTGATTTCAAAAACAACTCAGTATCTATGTATATTATACTTGATAGAAAGGAGCACCACCACGACCGCCTAGGAATCGTCTCTCTCTCTCTCTCTCTCTCTCTCTCTCTCTCTCTCTCTCTCTGACAACCATTATATTAAAAGGACATTCCGTGCATACATATTTATGTGAAATATATTGACTACAAATATTATTGGCAAGCACTACTAGACTTTCATGACTAAGAATTTATATAGCACTACCAATATAGTGTGTTGCTTCCATGCTCCAATCACATTTTAGCGCACTTCTTCCCTCCTACGCCAATTGACAAAGAGAATGGAAGAGAAATTGAAATTTATATAGGACCACCGACTGAGTGTGCCCTCTCCATTTTTAAGGGACATTGAGATTCAACACCCTCCCCTCTTGCACCAATTGTTAGTAAATACAATGCAAGAGAAAAGAAATAGAAAAGGGATGAAGCTTGAGAATGGGAGACGTCAGGAAGTGTTTGGCACGAGAAAAATCTAACTCGGCAGAAAAAGGAATGCATTTCTCCCATTTGCGGGGGAACAATGTGTGGAAGGTTTCAACGACGTGCCCCCATTGACGCAATGATGAGATGAACACCTATACCGTCGTGGCTGGAGTGGTGGTCTGATCCTTTCATGCGGCCATTGCCTTTGACGCTGCAGGCTCCAAGCACTACAGATTGAAACGTGTAGAATATAGAGGGGAGAAGGAGAGACAGAATCAACCGTGACCTGCACCGTTCCTGAAGGCGCTCTACACTAGAATGCCTACAAGTAGAACACGACAGCCATCAGTCCTGTTGACATTTGCTGGCGTTTCGAGTGGAAAAATCATGTGAGTGTGCTGCTTGGCTTGCCACCACTGGACCAGAGTATGTGAGATGTGTGTACGTGGCATGCCTGCAGAATCCACATGCAAGTTACGCTCTGGTGTTGGCCTCCGAATAAACATCCATGCCCATATTTGTCTCATTGCCCATCCCACTGCACGCGGAGCGTCCATGCTTATCTTTGGTAGGTAGAGCTCGCACACGTACTTGGAACCATATAAACAGCCACGTCTCCCTTCCCTCCTATGCAAACATAACTCGCTAGACGGAATCAGGGATACATAACTTCAGTGATCACACCATACACTATTGTCAATAATTTATACACCACCACGGCCTATTGAGTTTGTTCAATCTATGCCTCACAGATACTGAGGTTCATGATTTGTCCGTCATACAAAAAAGACGGGCAAGAGCAAAGCAAAAAAGAAACGAAAATACTTTCTTTGATTTCATAAATATATGACATTTTGAACTACCAAAACATATATTTAGGAGCGGCGGGAGTAGATGTTAGCGTACGAATAGGAGACGTCAGGAAGTGTGCCCCCAGTTGAGATGCATGTTCCTGATATTATGCCACCTCCAAGCACCACGTGCCCCTCAGGCCCATGGAGAGGCACCCCGGCTTTCCGGACATGCCGACCAGCTTCGTCGACATCCTAGCCCGAACGATTACGTTCAAGCTCAACATATGCTTGGGGCTACAACCTCTCTAGCAGCTCCTAATTTACCGTATGTTGGTCCCCTTGTTGTGCACTTTCCATTCCCCTGGCACACTCGCTCAAAAAAAACTTTCCCTTTGTTGTCGACTCTCCGTTGTGTCGTCTATGTTGAAGATTACTCTGACATCGCATGCTCCTTGTGCAGACGATGTTTGCTTTGGAGAGGACAAGTGGGTGGAGTTATTCGGATGTTTGTCCCCTCGTGGTGGAGACAATTCAGCGTCGATGTCTACCTCGCCCACTATATTGTCTTCCACTGAGTCAATCGCCGTTGTTGTGGCTCCGGTGTTGAAGATCATGCCCGAGCTTAGGGAGCTTTGTATGAGTCTGTCAGTGGAGAATATGAAGATGGACTCATCGGCGACCTTGTGTGAGGAACATGATTCATCTTTGTCATGTGTACATTTGGAGAATGTTGATGTGTGTGGTGTGTTGACGCTTGCTTTTCAGAGCTGCTTGGTGACTGATTACCCGACATCAGGCAAGACAGATGGTTGCCTCGTGAAGGTGGAATCAAAGAGAAACAAAAGCGAGTAGTGTGATGGCAAAGAGAAGGCATATGTGATTTCATGATGGATAGTGCTCATATTTTCGTGTCATCATCGTAGCTTTGATGGAGCATTGGGTGGGTAGTCTATGTGGTAGTGGTGTTTTGTGCTTTGTGAGTAGCCCTCTTTTGGATGTTTTTATCGGCTTTTGCCCAGTTTTTTGTAAATCAACTGGGCAATTATCTTCTTCTTAATTAATCGACGAGGCAATTATTTTGCAACCGTTTCTCTAAATGGTATAGCCCTCTTCTCCTAGTCACTAAAGACGAAGACATAATCCATGTACTCGACTATGCCAACGAGGAGGCCATCGACGTGGACGAAGATGCCGATGATATGTCATACATGGCATCACCCCTACTCACCGGCTATACCGGCTATCGGGTGGCTACCTCCACCCATGTTCTCTACATGGTAGATACTACTAAGACGGTGAAGGAGATAAGGAATCCCCTAAACATCGATGCCGGAGACCTTGCAATAAGGGCACATGCAACTATAGCGCTAGCAATCAATCTACCTACAATGGCTCCACTCTAGATGGAGCTGAAGACCACAGCGTATGTGATAACACTGGAGACGGTCCCGTTGACAATCTATCCTCGAGTCGAACAAGACAAATTGAATCATGAATGGACCGAGGTCAATCGAGAGTTTTGGGAAAGATTCACAGGAAATAATTAGTATTATCCGCAAAGACATTTCCTCCTAGAGTTCGATGAGAATGTCGCAGTCACCCCACTGTGAAGGTGAGTGGGCCGAGGATCCTGATCGTCCTCCTCGGGGCCGAGACATGGCAACAGGCGGGTAATCTAACCCCCACCCCCAACCCCAAATAGCTCGTCGTGAATACAAAGACCCACTTCTACCTTGGAGAACGTATGACTCGCGAAGGAAATGAGCATCAACGTCGGTTGCCCCCTCTAGGTCTCTACAGATCAAGGGAGCTCCCACCTACTGAACAATCAGGCCATCTGGCTTGGTTAGCTAAATATGGCAACACACACAATTACACACGTGATTGAGGCGCAATGGCATCCGACATCCGGCATGCTACTGCTCAGATCCAAATAGCAGGTCACCCCATGTGCATTACAGACGAGGTGATGCAACACCAATTTCCGGATGGGTTTAAACAGATCAATAACAAACAATACAACGGAACTACAGACCAGGCTGTATGGATCAAGGATTTTCTCATGCACATCCACATGGCCCGAGGGATGACCTCCATGCTATTAAATATTTACCACTGAAGCTCAAAGGATCGGATCGGCATTGGCTCCATAGCTTGCCCGAGAATTCCATAGGTAACTGGGAGGACCTCGAAGATGCCTTCCGAGCAAATTTTCAAGGCACTTATGTCTGACCTGCGGATGCTGATGGCCTCGGTCATATTTTGCAGGAGCCTGGGGAGTCATCAAGAAAAATCTGGAATTGGTTCATGACCAAGAAAAACTAAATAGTAGACCGTATGGACATGGAGGCGATAACAACTTTCAAGCATTAGCATCTGGGATGAATGGCTCGCTAGAGAGCCCGGACAGGAAAAAACTCGATCAATGGCTGCCGTCACATATCTGATGCCTAGATTTTGTGCAGGTGAGCACAGCTGGCTAGCCCGTCAAAGCAGCCATAGCGGTGACCCAGGTACCTCCAAGGTGCGTGATAGAAATGGTAAACCTCAGCGGAAGAAAAATAATAAGCATTACAATAGAGGTAATTACTACAGCGATCCCAAGGAGGGGACAGTCAATGCCGGATTCATCAACCAACATGGCAGTAACAAGCGGAAGCCCTTTCAAGTAATCAGAGACTGGGCATGGGTCCAAAATTATAGGTTTGGCCCTGCGTCCTTGTTGCCATTGCAGCCATGTCTTTGATTGTTGGTAGATATAAAGTACAACAGCATCCAAACCACCTAAGCTAACATCCAGCGGTATGGGACATGCCATACTCTATATGAATACCATCTCAACCATCCCAGGCTCTCCATCAAAGTGTGTGCAGAAGCATACATAGAACGCAAGCCAAAACATACGTGAAAATCTTTGCGTGTCGAAACAGAAAATGTTTGTTAGCTTGAGAATAGGAGATGTCAGGAAAGGAATGCTTAGAAGGACATTCTTTTCCAGTATTGCACGGTGTGATGCCTTAAGACATATTGTCAGCTTCGAAACTATGTCCTCCTTTCAATGCGTTCACATTGAATACACTCCGTTCACATCATTTTCTCATTTACAAACTCTGGGCGATGTCCACTTCTAGTTCGCCTGCACATCTGCTCATGCAAAGGCCGTCGTCCTTGCCGCCATGGCGCTGGCTGCTCCGTGGTAGACGTGCTGCACTACATTGATGGAGATAGAACATCAATAACGGAGCAACGTGACTCGCATTAAAAAAATATAATTTTCATGCACACAAGTTAAGAAGTGGAAGTCTACCGTGTCTATTGGACGTTTTAATTTTTATTATTCTAAAAAAGCCTTGAACCGTTCGTCTTACTCCCACTCGCACTCCCTCACCGTCGCCCGCATTCTCTCTCTAAAAAAACACTCTTTACAAGGAATGGCTGTGACTTGGATTTTCCCTGAGGTACCTGGTGACTTCCCGGTGGATGAGGACGCGGAGGCAAGGGATTCTTCACTCCCTTTCTACAACACTGCATTTTTTGTAGCTAATTCTGTCTGGAATTGGAGGTGTTTGTCTTCTGTTAAATGGAATGCCTGCAAGCTTCAGGCCTGTTACAGGAAGTGCTGCAAATCTGTTGGAAAGAAGCACGACAGGTGTATTTGTGTTAGGGTAGGATCAACCTTTTTGTTATCGAATGGGGCATTTTTACTGCGGGGGCCGGTAAACGTGGTTACCATGAAATTTCGAGCAAATTCACAGCAAATTTCAAATGAAAACTATAATTCGATTTTGAATTCAAATTGTTTCAAAATAGATATAAATAGCACTTGAACTTATATTTATCATAAAAGAGCTACTTGCTCAGAGGAACGTTGTCTACGCGAGTGATGTGAGGTGCTGCCATACTTTACTATACATTGAGTGTTTGAATCCAACAAATTTAAAAATTTCGTTTTTTTTTGCTCAAAAATGACGATTTACTGAGGGGGGCCGAAATATGTGGTAACCATGGTAAATCTTGAACATTCGAGCGGTAACCAAACCCTGGGTAGGATTCCTAATCCTAGGTAGCTACGGGTAGATTAGCTGCCATATATATAATACAATTTTTGGGGTATATCTCCAGTATCAGGTATATCCCCAAAGAATATATGTTTATTAAAAAATATTGTATCATTTTCGTCCAAAGTATATCAAATTTGTTTATATCTACAAAGCATGCATATATTGAAAAAGGGTATGCGAGTATGATATCTTAGGTCCAGATACGCACGGGAAAAATCATGTGCGAGTATTGGCATGCAATGTGCATTTCTAAAACTAAAAAGAATCGTGTGTGGGTATATGTACCCACGAAAAAAGAACATCTGTGGGTATCAGCATGCATCATATTTTCCTAAAAGTAAAATAATAATTAGGATCACATTTTATATTATTTGGTCACCTTAACTTGTATAGAAACATTGAGCGTTATGTGTGACACAGCCTTATTTAAAAACCTTTTGAACGACATTTCATATTATTTTATACATGCAAACTTTCGAAAATGCATAAGAACGTACAAATTATACATGCAAACCTTTTGAACGACATTTCATATTATTTTATTGTATCTCATACCTTAAAATCGTAGTGTATATACATACATTTTATGTTTGGAAAGAAATCATTGCTAGGAAACCAATAATATTTTTTTTTGGAAAGCAATCGATGACCGTTGATGGTCGTATTGCATGCAAAC
>NC_041386.1:727946611-727948870 GCF_002162155.2 Triticum dicoccoides
TGAGATCAACAAAACAAAGCAAGGCTCGATATGAGCATTTGGCAATAAGCCTAGTTGTGTGTGTGTGTTCGTTGAGCGAGCCGGCTAGTAAACCAATCGATCGGCCGAGCTGTTGCTATACATGCATATTCCGGCTTGGGGGAGGAACCAAGTTTGATCAGCATTGCTTCATTCGTAGTTCGTCGTCATGTGTCGCCGTTCCCGGAATGTACTTGGCGTCGAGACTGAGCCTACAAAATCCACTAGTTAGAGAATCATTCCAGGCAGATTTCATCTTTGGAAAGTATAGCAGTAGTGATGTTCGTCAAAATAAACAATCTAAAGTCCGAATTAAATACCCGTATGCACCATCAGCCCTTATTTTCCTTTTTCTGCTCCAGCACAGAGCACACAAACTTTAAGCCTGCTATTTCTGAAGAGAACGCTTGAATATTTTGTTGTGGCTAATCGTTATCGATAATCAGGATGAGAGCCGGTGTGAAGTTTGGGCATGGGCCGGGATTGGTTTATGTTATAGCAGCTTATCATACTGGAAAGTTTACACATACCATCTTTTGATTATATCGTCTCGGATGGAATTACTTTTTTCTCGGATGGAATTACTTTATCATTCTATTATAGACAAACACTCGTGCCACTATATCAAAATCATAAAGTGATGGGCAGGGAGCATAATAGAATGATAAAGTAATTACTAGGTAGGACTATTGCTAACGCTCGGCTTGTCAGCAAATGTAATCCAAGAAAAGCTTTATAGGATCAAATATATGATCACTAAACGTGTGTGTTCTTTCCATGCTTTACAGCTCACAGTCATCGTTGGTTGAAACATCTCATAAACCAGCAATTAGCAAAATCAGTTGAGAAAAAAGGGGGAAAAGGGCCACCGTGAGAATAGTAGAGTTCGTGAAGGAGACGCCTAGTCGAAGATGTAGGCATCACACTATATAGCTGGAAGAATCGATGTAGTTGCTTCGGCCAGCAACCTTACATGCATGCTCTTGGTGGAATATAATTGCCTAGTAAACCTACTATTGGGACCGTGCCAACACGGTCCAGTCCACTTTGCCTCATTTCTGTTCATCCACCTTGTTGACCACTCACGCAATGAGAATACGGATGGTGCTGAGCTGACTGAAGGCAATGGCTGTTGTGTCAAGGGAGCCACTCCATGTCAACATGGCGGTGTACCAGGATGCTTAAGATGGTGTCGGCTAGGAGCCGTGTGGGGTACCTAACAAGGTGGAAACTACAGCGCATGTAGGATGATGTTGATAGAGGCATCATCTCTCACTGAAGTCCAACTCTTGCATGCTCATTGCCAAATAGTTGAATTTTTGGCACTGGCTAGATAACCAGATTTGAATGATCATTGTGGCAGACTGGCGGTGAGACACTCTACAATGTGTCTATGCATGTTTGATAATGCCTACTAGTCAGGTTCACATATGCAAATGTATTAGTAATTCAGCTGCGAGAGAATTAAAATATTTTAGTGTTCTTCGTCCAACAGCTACTTTCTCACCAAAAGTGAAAAATTATGTCTTGTTCGTAGTGAGGTCCGTTCATGTCATATTCACTTCAAGTGCATCAAGTGTATTGGTTATGTACTAATTATGAACATTTATATGCTCGTAAAATTAATTCTTACATGGTTGTCAGACTAATATCTGATTCTATGCAGTTTTCATGATGAAACATCCCCCTATATTACTGATTTTCATAGCTGTTGGGGAATGTTGCAGAAAATTAAAATTTTTCCTACGGTTTCACCAAGATCCATCTATGAGTTCATCTAAGCAAGGAGTCAAGGGAGAGAGTTTGCATCTACATACCACTTGTAGATCACGAGCGGAAGCTTGCCAAGGGGATGGTGATGATGGAGTCGTACTCGAACGTGATTCGGATCACCGATGTCCTAGTGCTGAACGGACAGCACCACCGCGTTCAACACACGTACGGGACGGGAGACGTCTCCTCCGTCTTGATCCAGCAAGGAGGAAGGAGAGGTTGAGGAAGGCAGCTCCAACGGCAGCACGACGGCGTGATGCAGTTGATGCGGCAGTATTCCGACAGGGATTCGCCAAGCACGTACGGAGGAGGAGAGGTGTTGGGGAGCGGAGGGGCTGCGCCTTGGCTTGTGGTGTATTGCAGCCCTCCCCTCACCCCTCTATATATAGGGGAAAGGGCAAGGGGGGCCGGCCCTCTAGGGAAAACCCTAGGGGGGGCGGCGGCCAAGGGGTGGGGGGCTTGCCCCCC
>NC_041386.1:727949152-727956146 GCF_002162155.2 Triticum dicoccoides
CTAGGCGCATGGGCCCAAGGGGGGGGGCGCCAAGCCCACTAGGGGCTGGCTGCTATCCCCACGCAGCCCAAGTGGCCCCCCGGGAGGGGTGGCCCCTCCCGATGGACCCCCGGAACCCTTCCGGTGGTCCCGGTACAATACCGGTATGACCCCGAAACTTTCCGGTGCCCGTTTAACAACTTCCCATATATAAAACTTTACCTTCGGACCATTACGGAATTCCTCGTGATGTCCGGGATCTCATCCGGGACTCCGAACAACATTCGGTAGTCACATACTAGTCTTCCTAACAACCCTAGCGTCACCGGACCTTAAGTGTGTAGACCCTACGGGCTCGGGAGACATGCAGACATGACCGAGACCACTCTCGGGCAATAACCAACAGCGGGGTCTGGATACCCATGTTGGCTCCCACATGCTCCTCGATGATTTCATCGGTTGAACCACGATGTCGAGGATTCGATCTAACCCCGTATACAATTCCCTTTGTCAATCGGTACGTTACTTGCCCGAGACTCGATCGTCCGTATCCCAATACCTTGTTCAGTCTTGTTACCGGCAAGTCACTTTACTCGTACCGTAATGCATGATCCCGTGGCCAACACCTTGGTCACCTTGATCTCATTATGATGATGCATTACCGAGTGGGCCCAGAGATACCTCTCCGTCATACGGAGTGACAAATCCCAGTCTCGATCCGCATAAAACAACAAATACTTTCGGAGATACCTGTAGTGCACCTTTATAGTCACCCAGTTACGTTGTGACGTTTGATACACCCAAAGCACTCCTACGGTATCCAGGAGTTACACGCTCTCATGGTCAAAGGAAGAGATACTTGACATTGGCAAAGCTCTAGCAAACGAACTACACGATCTTTGTGCTATGCTTAGGATTGGGTCTTGTCCATCACATCATTCTCCTAATGATGTGATCCCGTTATCAACGACATCCAATGTCCACAGCCAGGAAACCATGACTATCTGTTGATCACAACGAGCTAGTCAACTAGAGGCTCACTAGGGACATATTGTGGTCTATGTATTCACACGTGTATTACGATTTCCGGATAATACAGTTATAGCATGAATAAAAGACTATTATCATGAACAAAGAAATATAATAATAACACTTTTATTATTGCCTCTAGGGCATATTTCCAACAGTCTCCCACTTGCACTAGAGTCACTAATCTAGTTACATTGTGATGAATTGAACACCCATAGAGTTCTGGTGTTGATCATGTTTTGCTCGCGAGAGAGGTTTAGTCAACGGATCTGCGACATTCAGATCCGTTTGTACTTTGCAAATTTCTATGTCTCCATCTTGAACATTTTCACGGATGGAGTTGAAACGACGCTTGATGTGCCTGGTCTTCTTGTGAAATCTGGGCTCCTTAGCAAGGGCAATAGCTCCAGTGTTGTCACAGAAGAGTTTGAATGGCCTCGACGCATTGGGTATGACTCCTAGGTCGGTGATGAACTGCTTCACCCAAATAGCTTCATGCGCTGCCTCCGAGGCTGCCATGTACTCCGCTTCACATGTAGATCCCGCCACGACGCTCTGCTTGCAGCTGCACCAGCTTACTGCTCCACCATTCAACATATACACGTATCCGGTTTGTGACTTAGAGTCATCCAGATCTGTGTCGAAGCTAGCGTCGACGTAACCCTTTACGATGAGCTCTTCGTCACCTCCATAAACGAGAAACATATCCTTTGTCCTTTTCAGGTACTTCAGGATATTCTTGACCGCTGTCCAGTGTTCCTTGCCGGGATTACTCTGGTATCTTGCTACCAAACTTACGGCAAGGTTTACATCAGGTCTGGTACACAGCATGGCATACATAATAGATCCTATGGCTGAAGCATAGGGGATGACACTCATCTCTTCTTTATCTTTTGCCGTGGTCGGTGACTGAGCTGAGCTCAATCTCACACCTTGTAACATAGGCAAGAACCCTTTCTTGGACTCATCCATTTTGAACTTTTTCAAAATCTTATCAAGGTATGTGCTTTGTGAAAGACCTATGAGGCGTCTCGATCTATCTCTATAGATCTTGATGCCTAATATATAAGCAGCTTCTCCAAGGTCCTTCATTGAAAAACATTTGTTCAAGTAGGCCTTAATGCTGTCCAGAAATTCTATATTATTTCCCATCAAGAGTATGTCATCCACATATAATATGAGAAATGCTACAGAGCTCCCACTCACTTTCTTGTAAACGCAGGCTTCTCCATAAGTCTGCATAAACCCAAACGCTTTGATCATCTCATCAAAGCAAATATTCCAACTCCGAGATGCTTGCACCAGCCCATAAATGGATCGCTGGAGCTTGCATACTTTGTTAGCGTTCTTAGGATCGACAAAACCTTCTGGCTGCATCATATACAGTTCTTCCTTAAGATGCCCGTTAAGGAATGCCGTTTTGACGTCCATCTGCCATATCTCATAATCATAGTATGCGGCAATTGCTAACATGATTCGGACGGACTTAAGCTTCGCTACGGGAGAGAATGTCTCGTCGTAGTCAATCCCTTGAACTTGCCGATAACCCTTAGCGACAAGTCGAGCTTTATAGATGGTGACATTACCATCCGCGTCCGTCTTCTTCTTAAAGATCCATTTGTTTTCTATCGCTCACCGATCATCGGGCAAGTCAGTCAAAGTCCATACTTTGTTTTCATACATGGATTCTATCTCGGATTTCATGGCTTCTAGCCATTTGTTGGAATCTGGGCCCGCCATCGCTTCTTCATAGTTCGAAGGTTCACCGTTGTCTAACAACATGATTTCCAGGACAGGGTTGCCGTACCACTCTGGTGCGGAACGTGTCCTTGTGGACCTACGAAGTTCAGTACCTTGATCTTCATCATTGGTTTCCTCTTCAGTTGGTGTGGGCATCACAGGAACATTTTCCTGAGCTGCACCACTTTCCCGTTCGAGAGGTAGTACTTCATCGAGTTCTACTTTCCTCCCACTTACTTCTTTCGAGAGAAACTCTTTTTTCAGAAAGCATCCGTTTTTGGCAAGATCTTGCCTTCGGATCTTAAGTAGAAGGTATACCCTACAATTTCCTTAGGGTATCCTATGAAGACGCATTTTTTCGACTTGGGTTCGAGCTTTTCAGGTTGAAGTTTCTTGACATAAGCATTGCATCCCCAAACTTTTAGAAACGACAGCTTAGGTTTCTTCCCAAACCATAATTCATACGGTGTCGTCTCAACGGATTTAGACGGTGCCCTATTTAAAGTGAATGTAGCTGTCTCTAGAGCGTATCCCCAAAATGATAGCGATAAATCGGTAAGAGACATCATAGACCGCACCATATCCAATAGAGTGCGATTACGACGTTCGGACACACCGTTTCGCTGAGGTGTTCCAGGCGGCGTGAGTTGTGAAACGATTCCACATTTCCTTAAGTGTGTGCCAAATTCGTGACTTAAATATTCTCCTCCACGATCTGATCGTAGGAACTTTATCTTTCAGTCACGTTGATTCTCCACCTCATTCTGAAATTCCCTTAACTTTTCAAAGGTCTCAGACTTGTGTTTCATTAAGTAGACATACCCATATCTACTTAAGTCATCAGTGAGAGTGAGAACATAACGATATCCTCCGCGAGCCTCAACGCTCATTGGACCGCACACATCGGTATGTATGATTTCCAACAAGTTGGTTGCTCGCTCCATTGTTCCGGAGAATGGAGTCTTGGTCATTTTTCCCATGAGGCATGGTTCGCATGTGTCAAATGATTCATAATCAAGAGACTCTAAAAGTCCATCTGCATGGAGCTTCTTCATGCGCTTCACACCAATGTGACCAAGGCGGCAGTGCCACAAGTATGTGGGACTATCGTTATCAACTTTACATCTTTTGGCATCTACACTATGAACATGTGTAATATTACGCTCGAGATTCATTAAGAATAAACCATTGACCATCGGAGCATGACCATAAAACATATCTCTCATATAAATCGAACAACCGTTATTCTCAGACTTAAATGAGTAGCCATCTCGTATTAAACGAGATCCAGATACAATGTTCATGCTCAAACTTGGCACTAAATAACAATTATTAAGGTTCAAAACTAATCCCGTAGGTAAATGTAGAGGCAGCGTGCCGACGGCGATCACATCGACTCTGGAACTATTCCCGACGCGCATCGTCACCTCGTCCTTTGCCAGTCTCCGTTTATTCTGCAGCTCCTGCTGTGAGTTACAAATATGAGCAACGGCACCGGTATCAAATACCCAGGAGTTACTACGAGTACTGGTAAGCTACACATCAATTACATGTATATCAAATATACCTTTGGTGTTGCCGGCCTTCTTATCTGCTAAGTATTTGGGGCAGTTCCACTTCCAGTGACCCTTCCCCTTGCAATAAAAGCACTCAGTCTCAGGCTTGGGTCCATTCTTTGACTTCTTCCCGGCAACTGGCTTACCGGGCGCGGCAACCTCCTTGCCGTCCTTCTTGAAGTTCTTCTTACCCTTGCCCTTCTTGAACTTAGTGGTCTTATTGACCATCAACACTTGATGTTCTTTCTTGATTTCAGCCTCTGCTGACTTCAGCATCGAGAACACTTCAGGAATGGTCTTTTCCATCCCCTGCATGTTGTAGTTCATCACAAAGCTCTTGTAGCTTGGTGGGAGCGACTGAAGGATTCTGTCAATGACTGCCTCATCAGGGAGGTTAATATTCAGCTGGGTCATACGATTGTGCAACCCAGACATCTTGAGTATGTGCTCACTGACAGAACTATTTTCCTCCATTTTACAACTATAGAACTTGTCGGAGATGTCATATCTCTCGACCCGGGCGTGAGCTTGAAAAACTAGTTTCAGCTCTTCGAACATCTCATATGCTCCGTGATGCTCAAAACGCTTTTGGAGCCCCGGTTCTAAGCTGTAAAGCATGCCGCACTGAACGAGGGAGTAATCATCAGCACGAGACTGCCAAGCATTCATAATGTCTTGGTTCTCTGGGACGGGAGCGTCACCTAGCGGTCCTTCTAGGACATATTGTTTCCTGGCAGCTATGAGGATGATCCTCAGGTTCCGGACCCAGTCCGTATAGTTGCTGCCATCATCTTTCAGCTTGGTTTTCTCTAGGAACGCGTTGAAGTTCATGTTGACATGAGCGTTGGCCATTTGATCTACAAGACATATTTGCAAAGGCTTTAGACTAAGTTCATGATAATTAAGTTCTAATCAAATTATGAACTCCCACTTAGATTAGACATCCCTCTAGTCATCTAAGTGTTACACGATCCGAGTCGACTAGCCCGTGTCCGATCATCATGTGAGACGGACTAGTCATCGTCGGTGAACATCTTCATGTTGATCGTATCTTCCATACGACTCGTGTTCGACCTTTCGGTCTCCGTGTTCCGAGGCCATGTCTACACATGCTAGGCTCGTCAAGTTAACCCTAAGTGTTTTTGCTGTGTAAAACTGTCTTACACCCGTTGTATGTGAACGTAAGAATCCATCACACCCGATCATCACGTGGTGCTTAGAAGCGACGAACTGTAGCAACGGTGCACAGTTAGGGGAGAACACTTCTTGAAATTTTGTAAGGGATCATCTTATTTACTACCGTCGTCCTAAGTAAACAAGATGCATAGACATAATAAACATCACATGCAATTATATAAAGTAGTGACATGATATGGCCAATATCATATAGCTCCTTTGATCTCCATCTTCGGGGCTCCATGATCATCTTGTCACCGGCATGACACCATGATCTCCATCATCATGATCTCCATCATCGTGTCTTCATGAAGTTGTCACGCCAACGACTACTTCTACTTCTATGACTAACGCGTTTAGCAATAAAGTAAAGCAAGTTACATGGCGTTCTTCAATGACACGCAGGTCATACAAAAATAAAGACAACTCCTATGGCTCCTGCCGGTTGTCATACTCATCGACATGCAAGTCGTGAATCCTATTACAAGAACATGATCTCATACATCACAATTCATCATTCATCACAACTTCTGGCCATATCACATCACATGATCAATCGCTGCAAAAACAAGTTAGACGTCCTCTAATTGTTGTTGCATCGTTTACGTGGCTGCAATTGGGTTCTAGCAAGAATGTTTTCTTACTTACGAATAACCACAACGTGATTTTGTCAACTTCTATTTACCCTTCATAAGGGCCCTTTTCACCGAATCCGCTCCAACTAAAGTGGGAGAGACAGACACCCTCCAGCCACCTTATGCAACTAGTGCATGTTAATCGGTGGAACCGGTCTCATGTAAGCGTACGTGTAAGGTTGGTCCGGGCCGCTTCATCCCACAATACCGCTGAAGCAAGAAAAGACTAGTAGAGGCAAGCAAGTTGACAAGATCCACGCCCACAACAAATTGTGTTCTACTCGTGCAAAGAGAACTACGCATAGACCTAGCTCAGGATGCCACTGTTGGGGAACGTTGCAGAAAATTAAAATTTTTCCTACGGTTTCACCAAGATCCATCTATGAGTTCATCTAAGCAACGAGTCAAGGGAGAGAGTTTTCATCTACATACCACTTGTAGATCACGAGCGGAAGCTTGCCAAGGGGATGGCGATGATGGAGTCGTACTCGAACGTGATTCGGATCATCGATGTCCTAGTGCTGAACGGACAGCACCTCCGCGTTCAACACACGTACGGGACGGGAGACGTCTCCTCCGTCTTGATCCAGCAAGGAGGAAGGAGAGGTTGAGGAAGGCAGCTCCAACGGCAGCACGACGGCGTGGTGCAGTTGATGCGGCAGTATTCCGACAGGGCTTCGCCAAGCACGTACGGAGGAGGAGAGGTGTTGGGGAGGGGAGGGGTTGCGCCTTGGCTTGTGGTGTATTACAGCCCTCCCCTCACCCCTCTATATATAGGGGAAAGGGCAAGGGGGGCCGGCCCTCTAGGGAAAACCCTAGGGGGGCGGCGGCCAAGGGGTGGGGAGCTTGCCCCCCAAGCAAGGGGGGTGCGCCCCCTTT
>NC_041386.1:727956156-727956955 GCF_002162155.2 Triticum dicoccoides
ACGGCGTGGTGCAGTTGGTGCAGCAGTATTCCGAAAGGGCTTCGCCAAGCACGTACGGAGGAGGAGAGGTGTTGGGGAGGGGAGGGGCTGCGCCTTGAGTTGTGGTGTAGCAGCCCTCCCCTCACCCCTCTATATATAGGAGGAGAGGGGCAAGGGGGCCGGCCCTCTAGGGGAAACCCTAGAGGGGGGCGGCGGCCAAAGGGTGGGGGGCTTGCCCCCCAAGCAAAGGGGGTGCGCCCCCTTTAGGGTTTCCCCCCCAACCCTAGGCGCATGGGCCCAAGGGGGGGCGCGCCAAGCCCACCAGGGGCTGGCTGCTATCCCTACGCAGCCCAAGTGCCCCCCCGGGAGGGATGGTCCCTCCCGGTGGACCCCCGGAACCTATCCGGTGGTCCCGGTACAATACCGGTATGACCCCGAAACTTTCCAGTGCCCGTTTAACAACTTCCCATATATAAAACTTTACCTCCGGACCATTCCGGAACTCCTCGTGACGTCCGGGATCTCATCCGGAACTCCGAACAACATTCGGTGATCACATACTTGTCTTCCTGATAACCCTAGCGTCACCGAACCTTAAGTGTGTAGACCCTACGGGTTCGGGAGACATGCAGACATGACCGAGACTCTCCGGTCAATAACCAACAGCGGGATCCGGATACCCATGTTGGCTCCCACATGCTCCTCGATGATGTCATCGGATGAACCACGATGTCGAGGATTCGATCAAACCCCGTATACAATTCCCTTTGTCATTCGGTACGTTACTTGCCCGAGACCCGATCGTCGGTATCCCAATACC
>NC_041386.1:727956965-727960734 GCF_002162155.2 Triticum dicoccoides
AACCCTTCCGGTGGTCCCGGTACAATACCGGTATAACCCCGAAACTTTCCGGTGCCCGTTTAACAACTTCCCATATATAAAACTTTACCTCCGGACCATTCCGGAACTCCTCGTGACGTCCGGGATCTCATCCGGGACTCCGAACAACATTCGGTAGTCACATACTAGTCTTCCTAACAACCCTAGCGTCACCGAACCTTAAGTGTGTAGACCCTACGGGCTCGGGAGACATGCAGACATGACCGAGACCACTCTCGGGCAATAACCAACAACGGGGTCTGGATACCCATGTTGGCTCCCACATGCTCCTCGATGATTTCATCGGTTGAACCACGATGTCGAGGATTCGATCAAACCCCGTATACAATTCCCTTTGTCAATCGGTACGTTACTTGCCCGAGACTCGATCGTCGGTATCCCAATACCTTGTTCAGTCTCGTTACCGGCAAGTCACTTTACTCGTACCGTAATGCATGATCCCGTGGCCAACACCTTGGTCACCTTGAGCTCATTATGATGATGCATTACCGAGTGGGCCCAGAGATACCTCTCCGTCATACGGAGTGACAAATCCCAGTCTCGGTCCGCATAAAACAATAGATACTTTCGGAGATACCTGTAGTGCACCTTTATAGTCACCCAGTTACGTTGTGACGTTTGATACACCCAAAGCACTCCTACGGTATCCAGGAGTTACACGCTCTCATGGTCAAAGGAAGAGATACTTGACATTGGCAAAGCTCTAGCAAACGAACTACACGATCTTTGTGCTATGCTTAGGATTGGGTCTTGTCCATCACATCATTCTCCTAATGATGTGATCCCGTTATCAACGACATCCAATGTCCATAGCCAGGAAACCATGACTATCTGTTGATCACAACGAGCTAGTCAACTAGAGGCTCACTAGGGACATATTGTGGTCTATGTATTCACACGTGTATTACGATTTCCGGATAATAAAGTTATAACATGAATAAAAGACTATTATCATGAACAAAGAAATATAATAATAACACTTTTATTATTGCCTCTAGGGCATATTTCCAACAGTTACGCCCATGGACTGATGATCTAAAAACCTCACAAACACACGCCAACACAAACTATTGCCAAAAATTCACGTCTCGAGACAACTCACAGATGCTAACTGCTAATACTTTGACTCCTGATTAACAAGTGTGGATGACTCCAACATATTTAACTACCTCCAGATGCCTCTCTTCATTTCTTTTGCCACTTCAGAACCTTGCAAAGCTCCATGACCGTCTTCAACATTCTATTGCAGATTAAATATCTGCCATGCTGACGAGGCTCACGTGAGAAGTTGAAACTACAGTTGTTGGCATACCAGAGTAGTTCAAATGAAATAAATAAATGATGCAAAAAACTTGAGTACAATATAATTGTTGGAGATAGTTCAGAACAATAGAATGCTCGGACATCCATTTATATTTTCTTCAATATTTGATCAAAACAAGTAACACCCGTGTCAGGCACCTTTCCTCATACTTACACATAAGAGTAAGTCAAGTATTTGTATACTCATCCACTGAGGCAATGGTGGTCAAATGCCCTTAGTTACATGTTTTGAAAATAGGATTTTGCCCAGCTTTATAAATAAAGTGACACCGCCAAGTGATACAACGTAGTGAAGAAGCCATCTTACAAAGCAGATAATAATAAAGCCAGACAACATAAATTGCACCTAAAAAAATGAAATGCACAAGTGTATTATTAGTGCCACGACCGTGCTGCCAAATGACCCCCCCCCAGGAGGGTACCACATTAAAGCGACACCATCGTTGAGTCCGGAGAACGCACAAGGATATCCCCTCGAGCCCTCGCAATGGGACAACAACCACAACATGTTATCAATAGAAAAGTAACACCCACAGGTTGCTATCATCAACGCCAAAGCATGGAGCTTTTGCTACATAACTCGCACTTTCCATGGTGAAGGAACTAGGCCACCGAGCCCGGCACTACCAAGTCCAATCCTCCAAATACAGATTTGGGTGCCGACACAACAGTAGAAGGGAACATGCTGGTCCACTCTTCACTAAACCCATCACGGCCCGGACGACCAAGGAGAGCGACCAATATCGTTGCTACGAAGCTCCCTGGGGAGTAAACCAGGTAGACAGCCACCCCGCCGCCACAGCCTTGACGTCCAAGACCCATCCCCGCACATAGCCACCAGATACCGGTCCAAGAACTCCGGAAGAAACTAACAAATCCAGAAAAAGGCATGACCCAGCCTCAGGCCATGGTCACAACCCTCTCTGCCACGATCGAGTATCTCCATTGATGCCCACCCAACGACATCGGGTCAGGTCTTGGAGGACCTCACGAACGATAGAGCCCCCATCAAATGGTCAAACTGCAGCAGCAACCCACAAGGTAGAGAGTGGGATATGCAAATAATTGTTCGATAGAGTAAGTGGATGACATTTCATGCGCTCTCATAAGGTAGTATCTTCTTGTCACGGTCATCATATACAATAATGAATTTGTTCAAGACCAGAGTCACATTACCAGATCTTGAGAACTGACAAACAAATTGCCGCCAAACTTGTCGCTATTGCGGAATATGAATCCTACAACAAAATGGCGTCTGGATATACATGACAAATCTCTATGTACGATATTTATGACACAGAATGTTGTTCTTTCAAGATGATTCCTTAACAGTTGAATCATTGTAACTAACTCTCTGTTCACTCTGCTCCACTTTGTTTTTCGATTAATAATAACCATGATTAATTTCTCTAACTGCTTCGTTCCGCATGGATTTTTATACTTCTGTTTTGTTTAAATGAAGAAGGATTATTTTTGTACTGGACAGTATACCAATATAATTCTTGACCTTTTGAGTTTTGCATCCAATTACATAGCAATTAACATCAGATATACCTTATGAGCAACCACAACACCAACAACTACCAATTTATATATCGTCGCCAATTCCGTAGAATCTTTTCACGAGTGAAAAGTTATTCTACAAATAAATAAGCCTTTTTGCAAGACTACAAATAAATAAGCTCACCGTCTAGTGAGTGCACTGTGTCCATGCTTCAGCCGTTGAAGACCAGCATCCTTCACCCATACACCTACTGTGAGCAAAAGAAATACAGAAAAAGGATGTTTTGTGAATTTGAGACATCAGGAAGACAACGCTTAGTACGAGGATAGGCCCGGTACCACCGACCGATCGGAGCTACGTCGAGGACGAACTGGCTGTGGCCTGTCAAGGATCTACGTGTGTTTTCTCTATTTACTCATTACTTTGCATCAATAGCGCATAATTAAGCCCAGTCCTCCAGCGCACACCACCAAAGCACCTGATCCCCATTAAGCTCGATTCAGTATGGGAGATTCACGTGATGCCAATGATGGAGCGCTAGTTATGTGCCACAAGAAGCAGCCAAGCGGCTGCGGCATAGCAAGCAGCACAACAGTGACCACCCGCTAGCCGAAATGATGCATTCCACAGCAAAGGGGTCACCGCATTGCACTGCGTGCACCATCTATATGTATTTGCTGATCTAGTTAAAAAACATTGTTCAGCACTGACTAATGTCTAATAGGTTAGCATGATTCATTGTAATTCTGAAACCAAAAGTGTACTCATTTTCCATGCAATTATTTTTGTGTAGCTCAGCCACTGTCTAGTACAACAAGTTTATTTGGGTTATACGAGGTGATATGTAAGTCGAATGACAAAAGTTGATACTTATACGTGAATTAGGGCAAAGTAGCAACCGTA
>NC_041386.1:727960891-727970907 GCF_002162155.2 Triticum dicoccoides
CCGAATATATTTCTCAATTTTGTAACCCTACGTTTGCCTGGTTACAAAAGGTAAATTACATAAGCACGTGTAAGCGTGATAAGAAGTAGAACGACACGAGGAGGCGGCCTGCTTGTGCACTTGTTTCCTTATCTGGTGCGTCCAGAGTATGAGATCGTTGATGATTCACTTAAGGGTGAACATGTTGTGGTGGTTCTGCTGCTTGATGGTCATAGCGTTTTTACAGTCCCAATTCTTCCACAGGATGATGAGGAGGATGGAGTGCCAGATTAGCGCATCCACCTGGCTGGGGAGTCAGTGGTCCCAAAGGTCGTCGAGTGAGCTGTATTGTAATGTTTGAACTTCTTACCATAACAAGAATATGGGAGTTGTGTGGAAAAACAGTCGGATGAATTTTGTTGAGTTTGGCTACTTCAATGTAACCGTAGAACATAAAGCTAAATGAGGTGGCTTACTATGCCTTTTAAGTTTGTAAGAGTGCTTAAAAAATGGCTTTTGCACATTTATTTGGGAAATAAAGCGTAAGTTCTTTGATTAAGTAGATCACACAAAGGCCAACTTACACGAAAGTATACTTTTGAAAGCCTTTGCCTGCTTGTGCATTTCCTCAATGCAGCATGCTATTTGGATTCATTATTTTTATCCCTTTTTTTCCTTTGTAATTTTTCTAAAACTAGTAAGAGTGCACGTTCAACACACGTCTCGACTAAAACCATGCTATATTATGAAACATTCCTAATTTCTAAGTCCTAATTTGATAATTTCAACACACGTCTCACCACAACATAGGAGAACTCTTTTGATAATTTCAAATTCGGTGCAAAGTGCACATTCCTAATTTCTAAGTCCTAAAGAAGTGTGGATTATTTCATATACCAACATGCCCCTTATCCAAATAGGGTGATGCCAGGCATCGGCCAGGCGATTGCAGTCCGTGATAAGCCCCCTCACAGGTTGTACGATCGGACATGTGTGCCGTTGGATTTCCCCCCACAACCCTGGCTCATGTTCCCTCACAACACCACTTGTGGCGCCACTCCCCAGTAGACGACCCCCAACCACACACACATCACATCTCGCAGAGCCACGCTCTGAAGCATCGTCGTAGCCAACATCGGCTGCCCCAGAACACTGCTCGGAGCAACGAAACATGGTGTTTGTAGCGCCTCCTTCGTAGCTCGCCCCCCCTCGGTGGATGTTGTTGATCTGCTCGCAGCAGGAACAATCGTGCGGCTCACAACGGTGTGCGTTCCACACACAGCACTGTGTGTCTCTGCTAACAGTGACCCATGTTGCCGCTGGCACCACCAAAATCCCATGCCCCGGTAAAAGCACACACTGGTCCCGGGGGTTGCGACAGCAGGTAGTAGCATTTGCAGCGGGGTGGTCCCAGGTTGCAGCAAAGATACATCAACCTTAAAGCAGTTATGGGATTAGCGTGCGCATAGAAGCAAAGTATACTAATACATAGCGGCTATGCCAGCCTGTAATTCATTGTTTCTTTAGAACCGTTACATCACAGTTGCAAATAATTGTTCACAATGACTATGCTAAACGATCACCAAACAATTAGCAGGTGATAAAAACATGGTAGGAACGCCGTGAATAAATAAGAATAATCAATGATAGGCAAAATTAACATCAATGGAGGGTTATGATCTTAAAGTGGTTTAGAGAAATCTAGTAGCCATTCTATGGGGAAGCATGATAATAAAGGGCCTCAAACTGCAACATCACTCTGTTACAATACATATTATCGACCTTCCATGAGAGTGTGTTCTGACAATGTGATCGTAACAAAGGATAACCACGGGGAAAATGTCCAACGTAACAATCCCAAAATTAGCAGCAACACGCTCTAAACATGTTCTTTAATAGAAGCTCTATTAATAATTCAATGACAAATAGTTGCATTTTGTAATAGTTCTGATACAAAAAATTATGATTTGAGCACTTTGTTTCAAAGCAAAAGAAATTGATAAATGAAAGAACACTCAAATCTGGGCACTACTAACCCTTTGTTTTGAAAATTTCCATGGCCTGACTTGGCAACTGTGAGACGTCCAACCAAATAAACTCATTTGCATGAGTCAAAATGCACATATATTCTCCAGAGCAGTAAATAACTATTGAGCTTACCTAATAGGCCAGGTATTAGACAAGCTTAGAACATACAACACTTTAAATTCCCATATTGTTTTTTGCGACTATCGAGTGATTTCTGTGTTTGTCAATGTGATCAAGCAGCTATACTGGTTCTATAGATCTACCATGGAAATGATCAAAGGCATACTGGATTGATAAGATTATAAAAGCATACTGGATTGATTTCCATCTAAGCTGAATAAAACAGAGCCATGCATAGCCAACTTTTCCGCGACTTAGCTCATCCTGAACTGGCCAAAGTATCAACTACCATCGAAGATGCATGTGAAATCGCTTCCCAAGTCCTAAATGTATAAGGCTACTGAATATCAGGAAACAAGAAAGTAGCAAATCATTGGAAAATGGATCAATTCCATGGCAGCATGATTTCTACACTCTATAGTAGTATATCTGTATATGCACTTATGCAGTGAATAAGGCCCAAAACTAAGGATTAGGAAGGGAGTCAATATTCAGATACGTGAAGGTGCAGGTCTGTGTATCTGAGAGAAAGAGTAAATCTGAGAAATAAAAGATATACTTGGCGCAGTTCCGACCGGGCCCGGACATTGTTGGCGCACAAGGATTCTAAAGAATACAGTAACAAGGATAACATTGTTGGTTCACAAGGTCCTCAAGCCTGTTTAGCCATCTGCTTTTCCTTCTCAACATCAAACTTGGGCTTCCATGTCTTCTCCAAGATAGAGGTGGCTACCTCCTCATTATCGGCAGTAAGAATATTATAAAAAAGGATGCCATCCTACATTGTCCAGATCTCAATTCCAATAGCAGCAATCGGAACAAAGTCAGGCTTGTCAAGCTCAATCAGGGGTGCATCCCACTTGCCTGTGGAGGAAGGGTTCTGCTTCATCGGCCTCTTCCATTCACAACAACCAGGAGCCTCTTCACAGTTGGGGAGTTGGGGTAGTCAATCTTCAGTGTCTCCCATTCTCCATCTTCCTCCTCGTCCCAAGACATAGGTAGCCTCGATCATGACTTCCCAATAGAAATCGTCATTGTCGCCACCGCCAGCATAGTGGGAGGCGCACCCACCAGAGCTAGGGGTATGCAGCAGAGGGAGGGTGCGTTGGTTACGGGTGATGCAGACATTGGAGCTAGGGCTGGGTGGCGGAGGGAGATGCGGCAGCGGAGTTAGGCGTAAACAGATCGTGGTTTTGGTCCTTTTTTATCGGGCTTGTGATTGTGGTCGATCGCCAGGGGTAGGTTGGTAGAGTTTTCGTCCACCAAGTGATATTGCTAAGGCGACTGATAGGCGCCGATGCACCGGTGGAACGGTTCGGCCGGTCACATCTGACACGACAGTTTATCTTTTTATCAACTGTCAGATCAACCTTTTTGCATCGCTTTCTTTTGCTAAAAAAATCGCATCCAACTTTTTGCTCTGGACACATCCATGGACGCTTTGAGGCCTGTCTTGAAGCATCAACAGCTCGCCGCCGGTCGCCGTACTCGCCGTTGGTCGCCGTACCGCCATGCTGTCGGCTGCAGCTTTTTTCTCACGCCATTGAAGCTTTTCCACGAAACGTTTCAAGCTTTTTTCGGCGACGGTTCCAGCTTTCGCGGTTGCGTGGTGTGGCCGGTCCCCAAAATTCATCGCCTTCGATTGAAGCTTCCTAGGACGCTGATTGTAGCAAAAAAAAATTATGTTTGCATTTCCCTCCACGCCATTCACAACCTCCTTTTCTCTCTCTCTTTGAATGGTTCCAGCAAAAAATCAGAAAATGGGAAGTAGCAAAACAAAAAAGATGGTGGTAGCAAAAATAAAACACCATTGTAGCAAAACTTGGAGTGGTTCCAGCAAAAATAAGATGGATCCAGCAAAAAAGTCAAAAACGGGTTGGTAGCAAAAACTAAGACGGTTGTAACAAAAATCAAAGACCATGGTAACAAAAAGTTTGAGTTATTCCAGCAAAAAAGATGGATCTAGTTAAGCAAAAAGAAATCAAAAGATAAACTGCCAACGGTGGTAGCAATAAACAAAACGATGGTAGCAAAAATTTGTACTGATTGCAGCAAAAACATCACTCAAAAAACCTGGATCCTAGCAAAAATTGTGGATCCTGGTTGCAGCAAGTCCAGGCACCGGTGGTAGCCTTTTCGGTGCCGGTTGCAGCAAAATCGCATCACCGGTGGCACCACCTCCAGCCTCACATGTTGCAAAACGTTGAACCTCGTCGAGGGGGAGGACAAGGAGATGGACGGCCATGGCTTCCCCTGGTTGCATCAGCCCCTAATTACTCCTCACATCAGCAAGGGATGGAGTGGACGAGCAGAGACCCGTCTCGACCAGATCTAGATGCAAGAAAGGAAGGCGGGGAGCGGAGGTGATTTCTCATGCGATCTGATTTGGGTGCTCGTGCTATTGGTAGGGGATGAGGAGCGGTGCTAGAGGTAGGGGATGAGATAGCGGTGGGATGAGTGGACGGGGAAAGGGATAAGAGTGTCGAGGGGTGTCGAGAGGGATGGGGAGCGGTGGTGGGCCAGGAGGCTGCGTAGCAACGTGATGAGTGGGCTACATGCGTCCTTTGATCTGGTGGAATCGTGCGACTCGGGCTGGACCGGCCGAGCATTCGGCTGGTCTGCCGATTGTAAACATTTCCCTATTGCTAAACTTACTTTGATGAGGTTAGTTATTATTTTAATGGTTAGATCTAAATGAGTGGGCTTAATCATGTGGCTCCAATTACTCCTGGTTTTTTTTTCTGTACGCTAGAAGGGGTGTGGTTAAGGAACATAATGTTTGCTTGCTTAATAGTAGTAGAGATTGATAATGTTTGGTCGTTAAAGGTGAGGACTGTCAAGGGAGTGCTAAACTGCTGATTTGCATAGGACACTACACGTCTGGTTTTCATACGACCGTGCAGACCGAGCCTTACATGCATAGGATTAAACTACAACTTGCTATTGCATTATCTATGGTACTATGACCACAGAATAAGTATCGTCCGTGCAGTACATGTCACCAATGCTCCCCTTAGCCCAACTGGGCAAGATATCAAGGAGGTTCTTTCCAATGCTGGCGAGAATGGATATTCTTTGTGTCATTTTCCATTGAAACAGCCAAAGTTGGTGTCTATTGTTGTCGGCTGAATAAATTCAGTGAAAAACGGAGCACATGGACGGACTCCAAGCTATTATTTTACTAGTGGTCCATTATTTATGAATACCTCTGTACCTTTCGGTCTATTAGTATCCCATAAAGGGATAAATATTTCACATCCATATTATGCACAACTTACAATAGAATGCCACCCTCACTGGTGTGTACGTTCTTCCCAAGATTCGCAAGTCATTTCAGCACATATCTCCTACACTACAAAATCACCAATCGGGTATGTTATAGTCATAAGTCTTGCTTCCGCAACTTCTGCTCACAGTAATATTAGCAAAAGCAATGGAAGAGAAAAAAAAAACAGGTTAGCTTGAGAGTAGGAGACATCAGGAAGGGGACCGTTATTCTAAACTTAATGTTTCATACTAGTATGGAACTTCTGGGCACCAGTTTATTCTAAGGTCCAAGATTCTAAACCCATTCCTCTAGGGTACACATGCTCGCTGCCACCATCATCATTTATGCCTCTGCATGATATCTTGACTCATCAAGTTGTGTGCAGTATCCTGATTTCACTGTCGTCACTCCCCAGCCAAAAGTGTTTACCACGATTAGAAGGGAGAGAGGGATTTTTGGTGGAATCATTGTTTTTATTGCTTGAGCCTCGAGGGCATATATATAGGAGTACAATGACCAACTTGAAGTACAAGACAAGGCAGGACCAAATCCAAGTCTATTCTATACTTCCTAATAATCATATACTCAACAGCATGTCCGCTTTTATGTGGTGCACCGCGTTGGATGGCTAGTTCCTATAGGTCCATGGACACGTCCGAACATGTCCATAAACGTTATGCATGTCCCTTTTTGATAGATGGCGTTGGACATGCCCATATAAACCACAAAAATAGAAATAGATTTGGTAGCTACGTGCTGGCCGGCCAGCGGGGATTATATGGCAGCATACACATGGGGGCTGATGCAATAGATGTTGGACTGACGGTTGCGAAGACCTGGCGGCTAGCCCAATGTTATCGTGTAACTAGCAGCTCCTCCTGCTCTTTGCAGATGCATAGCGGAGGACATGCTACCATCTACAGGAGCATGAGCAGGAGGGGATCACAGGAGAGAGCGTTGATGACTTTTGGTAGATGGGAACTGGCAAGAGAGGAGATGGTTGAGCTAGTAGGGAGAATCAGGAGGATACATGTTGAAGCGCACTGGCATAGGATGGTTAGAGGTTATCGGGAACTACTGGTGCTGTTCGTGCCCTTCATTCGTAGCATTTAACAAAACTATCACAATTCTATCAACTCCTGCGACACTTTACGAACCATAGCAAAAGAAAAACTATCATTTTGAGCATGATTTTTGGCAAAAAAAAACTACCATTTCCAGCATGTTATACAAGATTATGACAGACTGGGCCCACCATCAGGACAGAAAAAAAGTCTCCACCGTCAGGCATAGGCGACCTTCGGTGTTGGCAATCCGTCGCCTTGCTTGTCTGGTAACGGCACATCGGCATCTTTCCCTCACGTATCTGGTGATTCGCGTGCTCTGGGTGAGCTTGCGAGGTGGTGTTGCAGCGTACCCGTGACCGGTCTTGGGTGTGTCGTCTCCGTGTAGAGGCGTGGTGTGTGGTGTCTGGGTCGTTGAGTGGTTTCACCAGCGACGGTGTTCCTGACAGTGTGCTAGCCTTTCCGGGTCTTAGTTCGAAGACTTCCTGTCTGCCTTAAAGTTTGCTATGTCTTTGATTGTTGGTAGATAAAGTACAACAACATCCAAATCACCTAAGCAATCATCCAACGGTATGGAACAGATGCATACTCTATATGAATACCATCTCAACCATCCCTGGCTCTCCATCAAGGAGGTTTTTTCCTATGCTGGCGAGAATGGATTCTTTGGGTCATTTTCCTTAGAAACAACCAAAGTTGGTCTTTATTGCTGTCGGCTGAATAAATTCAGTGAAAAAACGGAGCACATGGGCGGACTCCAAAGCTATGATTTGTACTACTAGTGGTCCATTATTTATGAAGACCTCCCTAGCTACCTTTCGGTGTATTAATATCCCATAAGATAAATATTTCACATCAACAGTATGCACCACTTAAAATAGAATGCAACCCTCGTGTGTATGTTCTGTCCATGATTCGCAAGTCATTTCAGCACATATCTCCCATACTATGAAACTACCAATCGGGTGTGCTATAGTTATGCTTCCCCAACTTCTGCTCACGATAATATTAGCAAAAGCAATGGAAGAGAGAAAAAAAACATGTTAGCTGGAGAGTAGGAGGCATCAGGAAGGGGACCATTATTCTAAACTTAATGCTTCATACTAGTATGGAACTTCTGGGCACCAGTTTATCCTAAGGTCCAAGATTCTAAACCCCGCCCTGCAGTGTTCGCATGCTCGCTGCCACCATCACCATTTCCACCTCAGCACGATATCTGGCTTCATCAAGTTGTGTAGTGTCCTGATTTCACTGGTGTCACTACCCAGCGGAAAGTGTTAACCAGCACACCGAGATGGTTGTTAGTGACGACCTGCTCCACATCCCAGATCAGGCGGTACATGCAAGACCGCAGGTCATGAATGACTCCCTGCCACAGCAACCGATCGATCGGCTGCCAAGGAGAGCACCTCGTGTGACCCTTTGCAATCTCTTTTAGCGTCGGTGCCGGTTTCTCCTCTTTGAGAGCTGGTCCGTGAGCTAGTTTTTGATCAGTGTTCCTCTTAGAGCAACTGGGCAAGATCTTAGTATATTAATGAAAACTAGCAAGCGTTCTGGAAGGTTTCACACACCAATGTTCCTCTTAGCGCAACTGGGCAAGATCTTAGTTACCCGATTGACTCAGAGATGCCTCGAACACAGATCTACATTGGAGATCAAATTTGCTCCGTTGGATCAGAAATTGTTGCCCGATTAATTGAACTCTTAGGGCATTTCCAGCCGTCCATATATATCATCAACCTCACCTCAACCAATGATGTCCATCACCAGGCAGCATTCTTCGGCAAATAGGAGGAGGTGGGACACGCACATGGGCACGTGTTTTGAACAGCAGGACGATGAACACGGGCGTGCCAACGGGAAGAGAAGAGTAAACTATAGTCAGTTTTGCTATGTAAAAAAAATCTTATTATATTAATGAAAATGGCAGGTCCACTTTTATGTAGTGCACGAGGTTGGATGGCTGGTTCCCATAGCACTGTCCTTGGACACGTCCGAACATGTCCACAAACGTTATGCATGTCGTTTCTGATGGATGGTGTTGGACATGCCCATATAAACCACAAAAATAGAAATGGATTTGGTAGCTACGTGGTGGCCAGCCAGCGGGGATTATATGGCTGTTGGGTGAAGGGGGACACTCCGTGTCAGCATGCCGGTATACCAGGATGCATAAGAGGGTGTCGGCTACGAACTGTGTCAGGTACCTAATAGTAGCACGATTTTGATACAGGCATGATCACTCACCGAAGTCCAACTCTTGCATGATCACTCACGGATGTATATAGATGCATTTTAAGTTTAGATTCATTCATTTTGCTCCGTATGTAGTCCACCTAACGGAATCTCTACAAAGACTTATATTTAGGAACGGAGGGAGTAGTTGAATCCTTTGCACCAACCAGATAACCACATGTGAATGACCATTGTCGCAGACTGGTGGTGAGAAACTCTGCCAGGTTTCTAACCCCATTCGGCATAATGCCTACTAGTAATGTTCATTTGCAATTGTATCAGTAATTGAGGAGCGAGAGAATTCAAATATTTTAGTGTTGTTCGTCCAACAGCTACTTTCTCACAAAAAGTGAAAAACAATATGTTGTTCGTAGTGTGGTCCTCTTGTGTCATATTCATTTCAAGTGCATCAAGTGTATTGGTTGTGTACTAATTTCTTACATGGTTTTCTGATTATTATTTGTTCTAGGCAGTTTTCCTGGTTAAACATCACCCCACAGTACTTATTTTAATCGGTTATGCCCATCGATTAGTGATCTGAAAATTCTAACAATCACACGCGGATAGAAACTATTGCCAAAAGTCACGCCTGGAGACAACTCACAGATACTAACTGGTACCACTTTGAATCCAACATATTTAACTGCCTCTTGATGAATCCCATCGTTTGTTTTGCCAGCTCAGAAACTTGCAAAGCTCCATGCCCGTCTTCAACATTCTAGTTCAGATTAAAGATCTGTCATGCTGATGAGGCTCACATGAAGAGTTGACTTGAAACTACAGTTGCTAGCATGTCAGAGTAGTTCAAATGGAATAAATAAATGATGCGAAAACTTGAGTAAAATATAATGTTTGTAGATGGTTCAGCACAATAGAATGCTCAGTCTTTTATTTATATTTTCTTCAATATTTGATCTAAGCAAGTAACCGCGTCAGGCAACTTTCCACATACTTAGACATAAGAGTAAGTCAAGTATTTTTATACTCATCTCCTGAGGCAATGGTGGTAAAATGCCCTTAGCTACATGTTTTGGAAATAGCATTTCGCCCAGCTTTATAAATAAGGTGACACCACCGGGTGATACAACACTAGTAGAAAATGGGGCATTTGTCCCGGTTCGTAAGGGCTTTTAGTCCCGGTTCATGAACCGGGACTAATAGGTCGTTACTAATACCTCCCCCCTTTAGTTCCGGTTCAAACACGAACCGGGAAAGATGGTTGTCCACGTGGCCGGTGCGCCGAGCCCAGGCAGGGGGGCCTTTAGTCCCGGTTGGTGGCACCAATCGGGACCAAAAGGCATCCACGCGTTAGCATTCCAGTG